>NC_132915.1:36320775-36624525 GCF_047675955.1 Chlorocebus sabaeus
TAATATGATGAATGCTATTGGTCTGTTAAAAACAGGGCATACCTTCAGCTGGGCGTGGTGGCCGGAGGCTGAGGCGGGAGAATGGCGTGAACCCGGGAGGCGGAGCTTGCCCTGAGCCGAGATTGGGCCACTACACTCCAGCCTGGGTGACAGAGCGAGATTCCATCTCAAAAAACAAACAAACAAACAAACAAAACTGTGATCTTTAGATAATTCAGTCATAACAATGATAATAAAACAAAACCATTTGCTTTTTACATTAGCAAATTAACAAGAATATAAGTGTACTAAATTAGAAAAGATTGGGAGAAAACATTGATATTAAGATTTAAAGGGATCAGGTGGAGAATATGAAGAGAGTCTTGAAAGAGAGTCACAAGTGATCGTAAAAGGAAGGCAGTCTAGTTTTTATGACTGTTCTACATAGATTTTTTTTTTTTTTTCATGACCAGGTTTTAATATTGAAAATGCGGCCAAAGCATATTATTACAGGGTATGCTGGAATAGAGACATGTCAAAATAACCTGGGCAGATTTTGCAGACTGGCACTTGAGGGCCAGATTCAGGTCCAAGATATGTTTTGTAGGATCCATGCACCATTTTATAAATTGCATCTAAAATTTTTAAATTGAGAGATTTTTACATTAAAAATCCAGATTTTCATCTTTAATTGCAAATGATTGTATATCCCTATAAGGCAGTAATAACAAGTTGGGATAGAACCCAGTGTCAGTGGGGCAGGTACTCCTCAGTTCACCATGATTTCCTGGTATATGTGTATTTGCTTACATTCCGCCTGGCCCCCTGGGCACTGGAGTTAGGACTCCTGGTGTAATGTAATGGTGGAGTTAGCATAATTCTTTACATGTGCACGTGTTTCTGATTGCTGGGAAGGAGGAGTGAAGGTATTTATCATTATTACATTAATGAAATTTGTTGTAAGGAGCTGTAGGGTTTGCTTAATTTTTGAAAGATGATGTTCTTTCACAGTCCTGGTTGGTACGATTTGCACTATACTAAAAAGTCTTCACTAGTTCTTGGATATTGCACTGGATGCCATACTGTGAGATGGTTTAGGTGGTTCCTGTATAAAGACAGGTGATAAGAAGTTTTCTTTCTGTGCTTGGACCACAACAAAAAGAAATAGTGTTTTCTATAGAATGATAGTATTTATTTCAATGTGGAAGAATGCCCTGGTGGGGTTGATACTTGTTTTCCCTTCCTGTGGTCTTGAAAGACAGGATAGAGTCCGATGCTGTTTGAGTGAAGTAAATATGCTTTGGCTTAAAAATATGTTGATGGATTTGACAATTCTTTCAAGATCTCTTCAAGCCTCATGATTCTTTACATTTATTTTGGGATATAACGTTTATGAGACGTTTAATAGTAGTAATGAGAAAGTTGTCATTTTGCAGAAAGTGAAAAAAGTAGGAAACCAGGGTACAAGATAAACTTCATTTCTCTTTGTCTCTGGGTCTCATTGATTATAGTAAGATTGCAGCGAGAAACAATATAATTAAAGATTAGCATTAATTCTTTTGGAGAACTTTTGCTACTTGAACAAGTTTGCTTCATGACATTTGTATTATTTAAAAAGGTTATATGCTATACTCAGTTCATACCTTTTATTAATTGAACTAATCTCTTGCCATATTGATTAGCTTAAGTACATTAAGCACATGCATATTCCAGCATCACATGAAATAAGAAACCTACATTTCAGTGTTTTGCAGATCAAGTGTAGAAAAATATATGCACTTTGATAGGATAGAGTCCTGGGCCTTTACCAGCTCTTCATGGCACAATGTTGTTGGGCAGCGGTGGTACTGAGTCTGTCCAGGTATATCATTCAGCAGGTATACAGTTCAGAATCTGTTCATGATGGATTTAGGCTTTTGGCTTTCTTGCTCATCCATGTATTTTCCGTCTGTGAGAACTGGCATCACCAAGTTGAAGTATGTAAGTTTAGGGAACTTTTGTTTATGTTTAATGTCTCCTTTCCTGTAGGTGGGCCCATGTCATGTGCGCCGTTGCGGTCCCAGAAGTTCGATTCACTAATGTCCCAGAAAGGACACAAATAGATGTAGGCAGAATACCTTTACAGAGGTTAAAATTGGTGAGTGGCAAAGCTTCTTTTTTACCTCATAAATCAGTGTTAATTTCAAGTTTGAATTTTTCCATTAATGCACACATTCCCAAGATATATTTTCTCCTAGCTTCCTTTTACTTTTCTACCCTTATTTTCCTTTAACCTAAATTTATTTATTCTTACACAATCTTTTCCTGTTATATTGTAAGTCTGCCTATAACCTTCCTCAAATTCTGTCTGAAATGAGGAAAAAGATAGTAATACATTTCCTGAATTAATGTGAACTTTCAAACTATAGGTTATCTGGTAAGATTTGTCAGTATTGGAGCTGAGCCATCTAACTATTTAAATTGTTTAGATTTTTCTCACTTTTCTCACTTGACTCTCTTTGGTTGGTCTTAACCTAGCAAAATGTATCTAACCTAATTTCATTATCTCTTCTCCAAGAAGAGACACACAGAGAAATAAAGAGGCTTTTATTTTTACGAAAATATTTTCTCACTCTTGAATAGGTACAAGTCACTTAATAGGCCAAACTCTCTGGCTTGTTCAGAAACTGTGTAAAAATCTTCCCATTGGTTTCTGTTAAGAGTATTTTTCATTGAAAATATAGGCCTTTATTGTCTTTAACATTGAAGTAACTTTGTACTTTTATTCAGTTATGAGCCAACAGATCTTTAGTTTAGACCCTTATATTGCATATACCTAATTAGAACATTCCCCAGAGTACAACTACATGACCTTAATGTATTGGAGCACGTCTTACAGGTGGACCTAAAACTCTAGAATTGCCTGAGTCCTTGTTGTTTTCCACTGAAGGTTTTTCCACTTGCAGCATTTCAGACACCATCACTATGACTCTTTCTTCTTGACTGTTGCTTGTTTTCCCACTGCTCTTTTCCCCAATGGGGAGCTGGGTGTGCCATCTCTGGGCCTCTCTTGCAGGAACTCACAATCTAGTCTCCTGTATTTTGTTTTCTGAGAAGTGAAAGTGAACACTGTTATTTGCCATCATACCTCCATCAAGAATTTCACTTCACTAGGAAATATGTGGGCCTTTCACGGAACTGATGATTGCTGTGGGCTGATGTGAGTGTCGGGCCTAGGATGCTCAGCATGTGTAGTTGAAAGTTTTGTATTCTAAGATGGAAATGAGTGGGGCATTTAAATGACCCTCTAGAGGTCACAGTGACTGTCAGAAGAAGTAAGAAGACAGTATAATTCTTCAGCTCCTGGACTTCCATAGGAAAGCTTAAAATCTAATACCCAGATTACCGCCCCCCCCCCAAAAAAGACACCAAAAAACGAACAAAAGGTTTGTAAGAATTAGGACTATAAGACATGATATCCAAAAAACAGTTGAACTACCACATGTTGAATAATTTAATGTTTAGTGTGACAAATATTAACAAATGTTAACGTTTCAATTTTTTTTTCTAATTATAAAAGTAATATGTATTTGTCAAAATCCTACCACCACCTTTTAAAATCACCTTTGTGTCTGTATTGTTACCAGTGCAGTACCCTCAGAGGGAGTAGTCACTGCTCTTGAGGCTGCCTCCACGGGCCTGTGTCTTGGCTTCTGTAGTCTGTAAATGGCTTCCTTAAAGATCTAACGTTACCTGCATCAGTCCCAAAGGGTTTTTGAGAGAACAGCAGGGAAGGGCAGCAGGATTATTTCATCCACAGTCAGGCTGTTATGTCTAGAATGGTGAAGCTTGTCGCTTTCCTCACAATGCTGTGCTTCATCTTGATCGCGCGTATCACAGGTTTCTCATGAAACGTTTCCTTCCTTAAGTGATCGGTACCTTTAGAAGAGCATGTCTTAACTGAATGTCGGATCACCTAAAGTCTATTCAAATGATAACATAGAGCTGTGGTTACAGATACAAACTGAGATCTGTGAAATATTTTTGGATGAAAATAGCAGCCTATAGACCAGATTATTTTTCATATAATTTTATAATTATGGAAAGTTTCTTAGAATGATCCTCATCAAAATGCTTATAGTCGTTATCTTTAGTGGGATAATAATACGAGGAGCAACTTCAGCTGGGGGGAAGAATTACTCAGTTTGTATGACAGGGGCAATGACCAGAAGTCTGGATTCTTTTTCACCAAGAGTCCTCAGGAAGGAATCATCATCCTTGTGGGTCCACTGCAGTCCGTCGTCTGTGCCCCAGTCTTCACTGACATTCCGTGGTGATAAGACTCAGAGAGGCTGGCTTTGAATAATACAGTTTACTTATGTGGGGAATGAAGCACACCTTTCCAGGGAATAGGATGCTCTGCCTGTATGTTGTTAAGGGTACACTTTCCTGATATAGGCATTCCTCTGAAGTTTAAATGGTAATCTAACAAGTTTATGGCCAGCAGGAAAGCAGAGTAGTTTTGTGTGGTATTTCATCCAGGCCAAAGTAAGTCCAGGTAAGCTATTTTATTCTGCCTATTTCATAAATATATATGTGTCTGCTAGTGTCAGTTTCAGTATTTTTTCTGGAGCTGTGGGCATTGCTTTTCTGAACTCGACTGTCCACTCTGCCTTCCTGTTTATACAACTGGAAAATAATAAGAATTGTTTAGATATCATAATCAATTTATTTCACCAAACAATTATCACTTATCTTGCCATGTAGTGTACATTTTTGAGTAAGACACAGTTTTTGTTCTCTCAGCCTTGGCACTATTGACATTTTACAGCAGATAATTCTTTGTTGTGGAGGACTGTCATGTGCATCATAGGATTCCAGCATCCTTCACCAAACAGGCATTGCCAGCCATCCCCTGGGAGGCAAAATCACCCTCATTTAAGAACCCATAGGTCTACAGCGAAGATATAGACAGAAAGAGAACATTTTCAATATTTGCCATTTTTACAGAATATCTTGGTTGGAAGAACTGAATTCAAGACTGACAGAACAGAAATTATTAAATGTTTTGAAAAACAATCCTGGAATTTTTTTCTTTTTTCAAATCGAAATTTCTTTTTCGTCAGCAAAGCAATAAAGCCTGGCAACATGTGAATATTAGCTACTATGTACTTATTAATCATATAGTCTGATTTAGCAATTTAACATTACCTGTTTTTGTGGAAATTGAACAACCAAATTGAATACTAATAGAGTTTCACCTAAGATTAAAATTCTGTGATATATGTGTATGTGCACATAGTAGTCACTGAGTAAATATTTATGAAATGAATAAAAGGAAGTAAATCATTATTCATTATTTGTGCTTCAGGCTTAAAATGACTGTGGCTGGAGAAGTGTGAGCAGACAATGACAAATGGCCTGTGCCTTTCCACGGTTTCTCCTTTAAATGTAACAGTAGAGAATTCACACACGTCTCTGCATACTGCTCTAAAGCAAGGCATTACTTATCTGCATCACAGGGGACATATGATTAAATTGTAGAGCCCAGCAGTACTCCAGAGAGCCTATGAAACATGCATGCAGTACTCGTCTTGTTGGTTGAAAATTCTGATCTTGGAACTTTCGGTCAGCTGGGGATTGAAAACCGAGTGGACAAGTGGTTCATCCCTGAAGCAGCAGCAAGGGCTGCATCTCTTCAGTACCCACCAGGTGGTGCTGCTGCACCAGTTTCTTACGTTGCTCTTAAACTGCCACTTCCCTTCTCTAGTGCCTCACCAGGGCTCTGGCCACACCTGCAGACAGAGAGCACGAGCGAGAGATTGTTGTACACTGGGGTGCTTTAGCCCAAGGGATGGCAATAGGGCATCGAAAGTGCTGCTCGTGATGCATTCGAAGTGTTGAATTCCAAAGGACAGCTTTTTAGTTTAGTTTTTCATTTAGCTGTATAAAAAGAGCTGCTTTCCCTTGGGGCAAATTAGAGTTTTTCTGAATAAGTAATAAACAACAGTAGTAAAAGCTAGTAACTGCAAGAGGCTAATAGAATGACTGGTGAGTAAGCGTAAGTTTAAAATGTCTTCCAATATATGAAGGCTGTTTATTTTTAAAATGCTCATTATTAGCAGTCTTTCTAGAATATGAAATACTGGAATTTATGCAGAGATATTTGAATATTTTGGTAACACTGTTGTTAGTCTTTTATTTATTCAGAGTTTCAGCCTACAACTTTTGAAAAGCTCCTCTGTTAAATTATTTGTGCAAAGAGAATTTTGTGGAGGATACAGGAAAGGATTTGTTTACTTGAGCAGATTTTTCCTCTTATGTATAATGGCCAGTTTTTAAAAAATGACGACAAATGGAAAACAAGTCTTTTGGTGCTCTTCTGTGGATTTGTTGATCCCAAAATGGTGTGTGCTTCATGGAGATCCTTAGCTCATCCAACCACCTTGCTTGATAATGTCACGGGTGTGGCCTTTGTTCATCATACAATTAAATGGACAACAATGATGGCATTAGACTTATTTTCAAGACATTCTGTTTTCTTGTATTTCTGTGTCCAATTTTAAATACTTTAATATTTAACTTTTAAAAACCTAAAAAATTTTAATGAAAAATAAGTTTGGCTGTAGTGATCTCCATCCAATTAAATTTGTTTTTTCTTTCGTTTTCTTTAACAATATTTCACTTTTGTGTGGAGTAATTAAAGTAATTGCTGCCCAGCTAAAAAAATGCTACAGGTTGCTATCCAAAACTACCAGGTTGTTAAGTAGAGTCATCCTGTTACAGGGAAGAAATAAAAATGTTAACAAATCTTAAGAAATGAAAAGTTAGCTGAATGGGCTAAGGACTGTCATATCCTTAAATGACCTTCCCTTAAATTTTATAATGAAATCTAAGATTTTTACGGTGATCTGCTTCCAAACCCTACCACCTTCTTCCTTCTGTGTGATCAAACAACAAAAACATCATTTGTTATCTCTAAAGTCCCATCCTTAATTCTTCTTCCTGATCATTTTTAAATTGTAAAAACAAAATAGGCCATTCTGTCTTAATGTGTGTTTTCCTAAAGGAAGAACCAGTTTCCCTGTCAGCTTCAGGATTCTTCTGATATTTAATGCAGGTTTTATATTACTTAGTATTTTTATTACCTGCCTGTTAGAGTAAATGGCTTTGCTTCTGAATGACTTCACTGTATGGGAAAGGTAATCCTTACGGGCAAGTCCTATTACTGCAAACCCCTTCCCTGTGCCCTGCAGCACCTTCTCTGTTCACCAAAAGAATATGCGAGGATTGGCACTTCGTAGTACAATAGGAGGCTACTGAGGACATGTCCTTCTTCCCATGTAAGTGTGCTTCAGGGATAGCCCGTCTAGGGATTTGTGTGAAGTCACAGGTGATTGGTGTGCCTGAGGCACTTGGAGGACTTGAAAGAAAAGAATTAACCCCAGGTGGTATAGATTTAGAATTTATTCAGAATTTTTTCCTTTTCTTCTTTCTGTCTTGTTTTCTCTACTAGTATGATTGATTGGCCATAGTCATAACTGAATCTCTGGAAGAAGAGCAAAATTGTGCACAGACAAAAACAAAGAAACCTCGAGATGTATAAAACACACATTAAGACAGAATGGCCTATTTTGTTTTTACAATTTAAAAATGATCAGAAAGAAGAATTAAGGATGAGACTTTAGAGGTAACAAATGATGTTTTTGTAGTATGATCACACAGAAGGAAGAAGGCGGTGGGGTTTGGAAGCAGATCACCGTAAAAATCTTAGATTTCGTTATAAAATTTAAGGGAAGGACATTTTAAATATCTAGCAAAAGGAATAAAAGTATAGTATGGATTTCTGGTAGTTGCTGTATGTTTACCATGAATATTTATTGTATACATTGATCATTTCCTGCAGCTTAAATTAATTAAAGATCTGTGGTATTTTTGTAAGTAGCAAAGCAGGTTTGTGGGCTTTAAGAAATCTTAGGAAGTTGTAGCAGACCCTAAATGCAACCATTAGTTTTAAATACTCTATTTGGAGATAAAATTTTCAAATAGGCTATTGTATGAATATTTAAATATTAAATCACATCTTTCAGTGCAGTGGATGTCTGTTTTGATTGCCGTCATTGCATTAAAAAACTTGGCATTGAGACCAGCCTGGCCGACATGGTGAAACCCCATCTCTACTAAAAATACAAAAATTAGCCAGGTGTGCGTGGTGCTTGCTTGTAGTCCCAGCTACTCGGGAGCCTGAGGAAGGAGAATTGCTTGAACGCGGGTGGCGGAAGTTGCAATGAACCGATATCGTGCCGCTGCATTCCATCCTGGCAACAGAGCGAGAGTCCATCTCAAAAAACAAACAAACAAAACCAAAAAACTTGGCATCGTTCATTGGTCACAAATACATCTGTCCTCACAGTGGTGTAGCACGGTGCCTTTTGTTTCTGTATCTTTATTCCTTTCTAGGATTTTTATATTTGAAATCCTATTTCTACAAGCAAATAGAGGGAGAAATGAATTTTGGAATAGCAGAATTTGCCCCTGGGCACTTGATGACCTCTGATTTGTATTTGACAAGTGCACGAAGCACAGGCACAAGTGTTCTCTGAATGAAGAACATTATTTTGAAAAGGAATTTACACTGCAATGATGACTGAGCTACAAGCCTTTCAGTATCTGGCTGAGACTATACTATTCTGCTTAGAAGCCTCTGTACACTTTAAAATTTGTACCTGAAGGCAAATAATAGTGAACCTGAAAGCCAAAGATTATAGTTTTGAAAGGCACATCAATTCTGAAAACAGAGTAGTTTCACTGTGATATTCCATCTCAAGAGTTGAATCAAGGGGGAAAAATACAATCACACTTCCTGTTTCTTAGACGAAGGCGCATGTTCTCTTGCTAACTTGACTCATGTTATCAGATGTACTGAATACTAAAAATAGAATTATTAAGAGATAAAGATGGGCTCTGCCTCTTGTGCTGTAAGATCACTCAGAGTTCTATTTAGTTAATGTTACAGCAATGTTCATGGGCAACTTGGCTTTCTTTCTAAAGGAATCAAGGTTGTATTTGACGGGGCCTCTGTTAATGCATTTTAGGAAATGTAAAGCCATTGATTATCTTTCATCATGCTAAAAGAAAAGAAGTGGTGTTGTAAAGGCAATCAGAAAAAGTCATTATGTTCCACATTAACTCATGTACCAATTTATTCACAGGCTCAGGTATTTTTAAAGACAGAGAAGTTCTAAGAAAATAATAAACATTGACAATAATGAGAAAACTTATTGCTTAAACAGTGATCAGTAATGTTAATGTGCACAAAATGTGCTTTGAATAGTGAACTATTCTAAAGGAGGAGTAAGAGATACTATACTACAGATGAGATGGTTGTGGTATGGTATATGGTGTCCCATTATTTAATACGACCAGTATAAAATTATATAACATCATTAAGATAATGTTCTTCAGGATTTCAACATACACATGTCTCCAACTTTGTAAGGTTTTTAAATAAGTGTAGTGCAAAAAAAATGGTACATTAGTAGCTGTATAGTACTTAACTGTCAGAATGATTTGCTACAGGGACTAGATCCTATTGCAAGCTGTCAAATTTGTATATTGCTGTAATACCAAACCATAAAATCTTTTGAGTAAAATGGAAAATGTCAGATGGGCATGACTACAAATAATATACTTTCTGAAGGCTGTAGATGTCTATAGGAGGAAATGTGTAAATGCATGAAATGTTATCTTGTTACTATGGATTTTTCTTTATCTGTTGAGAGAAAAACTGTGAGGCAAAAGGAAATTGATTGGAGCCTTTAAATTTTCAGTTTTGAAGTCATTTTTTTTCCTGAGGACTAATTTTAAAAACATTATTAGACAGATAAGTAGAACTTCAGCTAATTCATGATTAAAGAGTGTTGTGAAAAAATATTCTTATTTTCTTACTTGCATTGCTGAATGGTCCAGTTTTTTCTGATCTTGTCTGTGTGAGTAGTGATTACTGACGGATCTTTTAATTGAGTGAGTGAGCCAGGCTGGAGTTTCAGAGACGGGGTCACTCCTTTCACTCTAGTACTGCCTGGGTCAATACCAACAAACACATACCAAACTGAGGCAGCTGTTAGACAGCTCTAAACAGTCTGTAGGGTTTTGCTTGGTCAACAGTGATTGAAAGCAGAGAGATTATAGTTTTGGAAAGGTACGGTCATTGTTGTATAACAAAGAATTCATTATTCTTTGTTTTTCTGAGAAGAAGGGGGTCAGGACTTAGTTACTTTTCTTTGTTTCATATTTTAATGTAAATTAGGTTATTCATTTCCTCAGAAGGGTATGTTTTAAAAATCCACAAAAAAAGCTTTTTGTGTAAAGTGAGAACATTTTCATACTTGGAGTTATAATTTCACTGTGGTATATTTTAGGTGTGGTCCCACAATTAAGTGAGGTCTTTAACATGAGCTCCTGGTTAGACACTAGGACTGTTTTAGCCAGCCATGGACTGGATTTATTGATCTCAATATCAAAGTTTCTCTGCATTCATCTGTATCACGCTTTAGATCACGTAATTATAAGAAGCCTCCCTTCGGTTGAGATGGAGAGTGCAGGCTCTGGGTTAAGACTGCCTGAGCCAGCCGGGCGCGGTGGCTCAAGCCTGTAATCCCAGCACTTTGGGAGGCCGAGACGGGCGGATCACGAGGTCAGGAGATCGAGACCATCCTGGCTAACACAGTGAAACCCCGTCTCTACTAAAAAATACAAAAAAACTAGCCGGGCGAAGTGGCGGGCGCCTGTAGTCCCAGCTACTCGGGAGGCTGAGGCAGGAGAATGGCGTAAACCCGGGAGGCGGAGCTTGCAGTGAGCTGAGATCCGGCCACTGCACTCCAGCCTGGGCGACAGAGGGACACTCCGTCTCAAAAAAAAAAAAAAAAAAAAAAGACTGCCTGAGCCCTGTATCCTCCACTTGGGCAACCTTGGCTATGCAGATTAACTCTCTGAAGCTCATCTGTAAACTATGGTGGTTGTGAGGATGAAATGAAAACGTTAACAGTCTGACATATAGTTCGCACTCAAAGAACGTTAGCAGTATTAGCTATTATTCTCTTAAGTGATTTTTTTCCCCTTTATTTTTCTAACACTGTTAATAACATAACTGTATTTTAAACAGCCTCTGGGCAGTTTGTAAACTACAGGAATTTTCTTTGAATAGAGTCCCATTAAACTGGAGTGTTCTGTCATCTCCAAGGGAGCAGGGCATAGAAGGGCTCTTCTGCAAACATCTGAGATTTCACCAACTTCCCCTGCAGCTATTGCTGAAAACCATACGATGAATAGGTTGATATTCTCTAAAACAGCAGTTCAGAAATACAGCTCTTGCTTCATGTTGAGCACGGAGATTGCACGTTGAAAAGCAATCTTGTTCAGGACAGTTTTGCTAAAAATGCCATTTGCTCGCATGGTGCAGCTGGGAGTCTTAAGCAGTCTGGGGCCTAGGGAATGACTGTGACCCATGAGTACTGCTATTTACCAGGATACCCTCTCATCCATTTCTGGCTTTTTCTCCCTTCTTGTAGAGGAAATGAATTGGACAGCCTCTCAGAAGGAATTGGGATTCTTTGAAAGCACAGGGGCCAGCAGTCAGAAGAGTTCAGTCTCTGCTATGGTATCTTGGCTGAGCCATTTTGCCTTTGGGGGACAAATCACTGTTTGGAACAGAACTGTGGTTCTCAACGTGTGATCAGCAGACTCTGTTTCCAAGCCTTTTTCAGACATCCTAAGGCATTTAATTTTAGACTAATGATGCAAGTGCAATGGCTGGTAAAGCTACTGATGTGGCAGTAAATAAGAAACAGCTCTCTTAGAAAAGGAGAAGAAAGCCCCTCATTTGTAGTGTTTGCAGATTTCATTGGTTGAAATACTCTCACTGTGTCCAGTTTCAAACTACCAATATGATGTGAGCCAGCTCTCAAAATTCTCGAAGATCTAGCAGTCACTCTCAGGAGCTTGTACAAGCTTGCTGCAACTCACTGTTGAAAATGGCTGGCACTTACCATACATCAAACCAAGGCATCAAATTGCACTAGTAACCATTGTATTCTCCAATGCCATGCACCTGGCATTAAAAAAAAAAAAAAAAAAAAAAAAAAAAAGGCCAGTTTCACTTAAGAAGGTCCTTGAAATTTAAAATGGTTAATTATAGTAAGTCTTGATTCTTGAACATGTGCCTTGTTTACATTCTGTGTGATATGATAGGAAATACACTTTGAAAGCACTTCCACTACCTGCTATAATACATCATGGCCTTGAGGTAAAACATTTTAGTGATAGTTTGAGTTGCATGCTGTACTACCAGCTTTTTCATGCAACTTTTTTTTTTTTTTTTTTTGCTATAATGAATGCCAAACAATAATTACTTTGATTTGTGTATTTGGCAGACATTTTCTAAAAAGTGAATGACAGGATTTGTTGCCTGTGATAGAATTTGAGCTTTCTATGTTGAAAATTGGAATTTTAGAAAACTTGTATCCATCAGGGTGATAATTTCCCAGTACTTACAGGCCTTTTAAATGAGATCAGTGGTGATATTAATTAATATAGACTTTGATATTTTGTCATGAAATATGCCAACGTTTGGAAGATTGGTGTAACTCAATGAGAGTATTTTCTATTTTTTGTTTGTGTTTGGAGCAGGGTCTTGCTCTGTCACTTAGGTGGGAGTACAGTGGTGCCATCACGGCTCATTGCAGCCTCTATCCCCTGGGATTAAGCGATCCTCCCACCTCATTTAAAACTTTTTTTGGGTAGAGATGAGGTCTCACTGTGTTGCCCAGGCTGGTCTCGAGCTCTTCTGGGCTCAAGCAGTCTTCCCGCCTTGACCTCCTGAGTAGCTGGGATTACAGGGCTAAGCCACCGTGCCCAGCCCTTGAGAGTCTTTTCTAAATGACCAGTGCATGATGTTACCAAATTATGCCTGGGTAAACTGTCTGTTCCAAATGCCTGATAGACTAGTGGATTTTAAGCTACCATAGTACGTAGTATGAAAAGTTAATTACCTTTAGGAACTACCATTTAAGTTTTGTTGAAGTATCACGAAGAATGTCCTTGATTATCTGGAAAGGTTATTAAAATACATCTCCTTTTCCAAGTATTTATGTGTGTGAAACTGCATAGTCTTCATGTACTTAAACCAAACAACATATTACAACAGATCAAATGCTGAACCAGATATGAGAATGAAACTCTTTTCTATTAAACTAGGCAGAGATTGGCAAAAATTTAAAACAATGCCACTCTTCAAGCTGTTTTTTTTTTTGTTTGTTTTAGAAAATACAGTTATTTTCACAAAAATATTTTATTACGTAATGGATTTGTTATTTTTAAATGAACTCATAAATATTAAAAAAAATTTTCAGTTTTAATTTCTAATGTGAAAAGTATTGTTAGATAAAGCCCACATAAATCGAAGTTATTTGTGATCCTTAATAACATCTAAGAATATAAAAGATTCCTGATACCAACAAGTTTGAAAACCACTGGAATAGAGAGGGAATCCCCTCATAATACAGTTTCTTCTTCACTCCAGTGTTCTCACATTCCTTGCAATGATTTTGTTTATTTAATATTTATGATATCTTGCAACTTTTCAGGTGGAAGGGAATCGTTCTGTCTTCCACCATTTTAGGCACATGGCCTTTGCTTTCTCTTGTTCCTTATTTTAACGTCGTCGTTGTGGATTTTTTCCTTCTTACTGGTAAGAACATGGAGAACAGAGGAGAGGGACAGCTATTGCATACTGTCTGTATACCTTGTTACATATTTGGGTTTACTGATTTCTAACTGCTTCCTATGAATTTAATTTGAAACTGTTAACTGTTTTTCTCCCTCTCTCTTGACCCAGTAGCTCCTAGGATAGTAGCTGGTGAGTAAATACTAATTCTAAATCAGGGATGACATTTTAGCAGGATTTTTTTTTTTTTTTTGAGGCATAGTCTTGCTTTGTTGCCAGACTGGAGTGCAGTGGCGTGATCTCGGCTCACTGCAACCTCCACCTCCCGGGTTCAAGCGATTCTCCTGCCTCAGCCTCCTGAGTAGCTGGGACTACAGGTGCGTACCACCACACCCGACTAATTTTTGTGTTTTTAGTAGAGACAGGGTTTCACCATGTTGGCCAGGTTAGTCTCCTGACCTCGTGATCTGCCCGCTTCGGCTTCCCAAAGTGATGTGTTTACGGGTGTGAGCCACTGCACCTGGCCAGGATTTTATTTCTTAAAGGAGTAGACTTTTGATATAGCAGTTGTGTGGGCATGCATATTTGTTTTAGGTTGTTGAGAGATAGTTTAAGTTGTCAAGTCCTTCTACAACTTATAATGTGAAAGACAGCTGTTCCTCTTCTCCTACTCTCCTTACTTCCCTTTCCTCAAAGGAAACCACATTCAACTGTCTTTGTCTGTCTGTATCTCTCAATCCATCCTCCCATCCATCTCTTTATTGTCATTTGCCTCTAAAGAGCTAAATAATATGCCTATATTTACTTTGTTTTTTAGTCTCAAGCATGACCTATGACCCCTCTCCGAAACGACCCTCGTTTTGGAGAGGGGAAGATTTAGCTCAGTTTGCTTCGGTCAGTTGCACTACAGAGATGTGCTCTTCTCCTCCCTCCGGTGGTGTTCCATGTATTTTACATACAGTGGTTGGATAGGTGGTTGAGGGTTTATGTTATTATTGCTTTGTAAACACAGTTTGTTCATAGTTGAGCCATGCTATCTGAATAGAATACCATCTTCTCTCAAGGTATTCAGGTACACCAGGATGCATATCAATTTCATGTCTTTTGAGAAACCTGTCCCAGAATCTTCTATCCTGTTACAGTCTTTGACTGCCTGTTGTCTACCTGACTTGGTGTTTATCTTCCATGAGGCTGTGCTTGGATGTGTGATAATCCTTGGTTGCTTGCCCATTTTTAATAATGGGATTGAGTAGAAGCCCAGTGCTTCTAGGTTGAGTCAGATAGTTAACCTGAAGGATTATGATCTGGCTGGGCATTATATTGGGGAGATACTGGTCAGGTATCTCTAGAGAAGACTTCCAGTCTCCAGATTGAGGGTAAAAGCCTGGCTGTGGGCACCTTAGAGCCCAGTGAGGCAGGAGAGCAGGTGGTCTCAGTGCTCCTTAGGGAGAAGTTCACTAAGTCTGCCTTTTTTCCTATATCGACTCTACCCTCAGCAATACCTCGTGTTCCAGAGACCCTCTCTTCTACTGACTCTGAGAATAAACCTTCAGTTGTCTCCCCACCCCCTCTCCCCCATTTTGTGGCAGTGGAGTTGCTTAGTTTCAGAGACTGAAGAAGGAATCTGGGAACCTAACCTCTTGTTCAGCAGGTTCCAGCCAGTTCTCTGTACTTTACCCCTCACCCTAATTTTAGCACCTCCAGACACACCTGGTATCACCAATATCTTTGGGAGGTCCTGGAGTATGAATGGTCTGGTTTTGGCTTTTTTATTTTGCCTTCTTAGTATGCAGCTTTCCCAGTTTTGCTGAAGTTGTCACTTGTTTTACTTTCTAGCTTCCAAATTTTTCTTTTCTTTCCTTTCTTTTTGTTTGTTTGTGAGACAGGGCCTTGCCCTGTAGCCCAGGCTGGAGTGCAGTGGTGCAGTCATGGCTCACTGCAGCCTTTACCTCCTGGGCTCAAGTGATCCTCCCACTTCAGCCTTCTGAGTAGCTGGGAGTACTGGTTTGCAGCACCATTTCCAGCTACTTTTTTATTTTTTGTCGAGATAGGGTCTTGCCTTGTTGTCTAGGCTGCTCTCAAACTCCTGGGCTGAAGTGATCCTCCTGCCTTGACCTCCCAAAGTGCTGGGATTATAGGCATGTTCCACCGTGCCCAGCCCTTTTTTTTTTTCATCATTTGAACTTACAGTTACATAATTATTCTCTTTACTGTTTTTAGGGAGTTTGTGGAAGGGGTGAAATTAGATTTGTGTGTTTAGTTTTGCCTTTTAACCCAGAAATTCCATGAAGTGACCATTGATGTTTTTGATATGGGGAAACAATGCTATTGACTTCTTTTTTTCCACTTTGAGAAGGAATTGACTTCTGAAACTATTTAGAAATATAAACTAATTTTTCCCTTGTTTTAGGAGTAATAACAGAATATATGAAAATTATGAAAAACTGGACCTAAGAGGCACAAACTTTGTGAAACTCTTAATTAAATTTTTGTTTAAATATACTTTAATTTCTTAAAACTAGAGATAATGTTTCTGTTTCTGTTTATGGATATAAATAATTATGGAAATGAAATAACCTTAGCAAAAAATGGAATTCACCATATATCTTTAGTAAAATAATATATCATAAACATGAGATTTTGGCAGTGTATGTAAGAGCTAGTTTTGGGGACCAAAGTAGACAAAAAAAATTTGAATTGCTTTCAGTTGTGGATTTAGCAAATTAAATTAACTGGAAATAATGCTTGCAACTGAACATTTTTGCTGTCTCAACATTTTGATGTCTAACAATTTATGGAAGATACTAGCTTGACTGTGACCATCACTTCCCTATAAGAACAAAGCGGTGAATTCATTGCCGATGGCTAATGACCAACAGCTCCTTGCAGCATAAATTCCTGTCAGTTCTTGTTTGGTCTGTCAGGATCAGAACAGATTAATGTTTTTAAGGAGGGAGCAGAATTCCTGGTGGTTTCTCATTTGTTTATTCATTTATTCAATAACTATTTATTGAGGACTTACTATGTAGTTAGGTGATAGAGTTACTTGCTTTCTGGTGTTAACAGTATGACCGAGTAACGGAAGTTATTGAAAGTTAGACAGACAGTTGTACAGCAGTGTGGAAGGTTTTATTATTGTAAAAATGCAAAATGTAGTGAAGGATCTTACTAGATTTGGGCGTGAGAGTGGGCAGTGTAAGACTGTAGAAAAACTTTCTGGAAGAAACAGTGCCTAATAATGCCTACTCTGAGCCCTGGAGAGCTAGCTGGGAGGGAGGGTTCAGAAGAATGAACAGCATGCTCTGTGGCCTGGCAGTGGAGAGAACTATAAGGTCTAGGAACTGAAATTCCAGTAGAGCTGGAGCATGAAGCATGAAGAGGGAGCTCTGAGTCTTGAGAAGTTCTAGGAAGCCTCCGGTCTTTTGGAGCTGCGCTGTCGATGTGGTGGCCGCTGGCTGCTTATAGCTACCTTGCACTTGGAATGAGGCAGTGTTACTGAAGAACTGAATTTCAAATTGTATTTTACTTTAAATTTGCTATGTGTAAAATCTGAAGCAGCTACTTTTAAAAACTGAAGCACTTTAAATACAACTATAGTTTTGGTAGCCTACCTTTCACATGTAACCACCCTTAAACATTTAGCATCCAAATTGAGATACACTGTAAGTGTAAATACACAGCAGATTTCAAAGACTTAGTATGAAAAAAGATGTAAAATATCTCACTGGTTATTTTTAGATTGTCAACACATTTTAGATTTATAAGATTAAAGTAAAATATATTACTAAAATCAATTTCGCCCTTTTCTTTAAAGTTTAAAAATGGGGCTCCTAGAAAAATTTTAAAAGATGCATATGTGGGATATGGTGGCTCATCATGGTGGCAGCAAGGTCAGTTTCAATAATCAGGTGAAAGGTGGTTTTAGCATGAACCTAGGTTGGAGAGAAGTGGTCAGGCTTGCTGAGTACTCAGACTCGTTATGGAGCATGACAGAATAAAGCCAAGGTCCTGGCATAAACAGCTGGGTGATTGGTCCTGCCATGTGCAAGGCTCCTCAATACTGGGAGAGGCATAGGGTTTAGTGGGAGGAAGTACATATTGGACTTTCTTAATTTGGGGTCCTTGTAGACCATCTGGGTGTGGCTCAGAAGAGCGGTATGCTAGGGGGTTAGAATCTTACTGCTCCTAGGTATGTAGTTATTTAACAGAGTGCTCTTAGGTTAATAGGAACTGAAGGTATGTGACGTTCAGTTATTATTATTAGGGCACAGTGAACAACTGTCTTCTTCTAGGTGTCCATTTGGCCAGTGATGATAATGTATCTATCAACCCATTCTCCTTTTGGAGTATAATAATCAAGTGAGACAATGCGAGTTCTGGAAGTCTCATGTATATTCTCTCTTAGAATAAAGGGACTTAAATAAATTGAAAACAAACACAGGACCAGAAGGAAGTCCAGTGTTCTAGTGAAAGATAAATGTGTCCTACAGTCAATGAAAACATAATCTAACACTGGTATATTGTTGCCAAGAGGTGTGGCCACCTATGAAAGGGAATTTGCATTAAGAACTACACAGATTTTTTCTCAAACCCATGAAAATGAATTTATTTCGGAATCCCTTTTAGTTTTAATTTGAAGTCTTCTTTTTACTAATAATGTTCTGAAATGAAACTTCCTTTAGAACAAAATTTTAAACTGTGGACTTTTTTTTTCTGTTGGGAGTATAAAATATATTCCATCTTTCTTTAGTAATAAAATGTTTTACTTAAATAAATGGAAAAAGTAGTCAAATAAATTGACTACTTTTCATTACAGGAATAGTGTTTAAGGTTAATTAAAACTTTCAAATTTTTTTTCCTAGAGCCATCTGTTGCTTATAATTGAATTTAGAAAGTCATCAGTTTTAAACATTTATTTGCTTTGGACAAAGCAAAAAAGTATGGTCATGAAATATTTTTACTTAATAGCAGACATATTTCAGCAAAAAGAATCATGACGTTCTGGCAAAGGTATAATTTTAATAGACTAATGAGCTTTCTGACCAGAGCTGACTGAGCCTCATCTGATTTTTACAATGATGAATCGACTATGTCAAAATTTGCAATGTAGTCTAGTGAAATATTTTACTGTGAAAGTTTAATTCTCATTTTTTATTTATGAAAGCAATGGTAGTGTCACAGTAGCTTATAATATGCTGGCCATTTGGTATGATTTATTTTAATAAGTGTCACTTGTTGATGCGTTTAGTGATTGTTGACCCATATTTAATTCTAAAAACTCTAAGTACTGTGAAATGTAATAAGTCAGTGACTGTAGTTTGAAAAAGCAAAAGACAAAAAATTGTGATCCACAGGTCTTTTCCTAGCTTTCATGATGTCACAGTTCTATATTTGACACCTGTTGCTTTAGGGACAATGGAGGGGTAACAGCTTTAAAAAAAAAAAAAACTGTAATTGAGATCCACATAAAAAGATCTCTGTCACAAAGCATATATTTGAAATATAATAAAATCGTCTTCATTACATCAGTTGGGGATTCCAGCTTGTCATCATTTCAATGGTTTTGAGAAAATTTATAGAATAAAGAGCACTTTTTTCTTTCATTCATTTATCAGTTTTTTATTTAATAAATACATATAGAGATGATCATAGTGGCTTGCGTTTGATGACGGGGGCATAAGATGGACAGGTCATCCCTCTCATGGGATTTACATTCCGGAAGGATGTATGGTATCCCCCTCTCCACCCTACAAAGGATTTAGGTAAAGATTTTACAGAACTTTCAAGGATGTCATTTGTTCTTTTGGTAGTTTTGGAAGGCACAAGAGAAGGGCTGGAATAAAGCCCCTTTTCTCAGGTATTTCTTTACAGAGATATAATAAGCATTTCTGTTTCCTAATGTCAGGATATTTATGTAGCATAGGTCATTTAAGTAAATATACTCTTCCACATAGCAATAGTGTATATTTTTCAGCTACGATGGAATTATTTTAAGATCATTTTAGAAATGACAATAAACATCTGTTAAAAAATCAAAATTTTAATTTTTATAGTGGTATTTATTAACATAAAATTTTAAATTATTCAGAGCTCAGAGGAAAATGAAGTATCTGTGAGTCATGAAGCACTTTTCATTGTAGTACTGCTCCAAATACTATAATGTCTTGGAGTTGTTTTTTGTAAAGAATTCAGAGATTATATTGTTGTTGTTACTTGTTTTATTATACACAGTAAAAGGCATAAACTGAGTACTGCTGCAGATATTTGCTTTAAAATTTCTCTAGGAAGAAGCCATCCAGAGATAATTATCTTTTGATATTATCCTCTTCTTACGTTTCTCAAAGCAATTCGTAAATATTTTTTGTATAATAATGTGAACATTACAGAACTCTATTTGGCAGGTCACCTTACAAACAGGAGGGAATCAGTGACCCATATTTTTTTGGAAACAATAAGGAAATTTATATATTTCTCTAAGAATCCTATTTTTCATAATTAGAAAATGAAGGAACCGGCAACACAAAAATCACTCCTTTTCCTGGCAGTTCTAGCACTTAATATATGTGCATTTTCAGGCTTCTCAATTTAGCAGGGCAATCACCATTTAATTTCAAAACTCCATTTATCTTAGTGATAGCCTTTGAACTATTGACTCTCTTTTTCCTGTGTATGACAGTAGTATCATTTTTGTGCTTCTCGCCTCAGGCTGATATGGGGGACCCCTTCTTCCCACAGCCATGGTGCATAACATAACCACAACGTACATTCTGCATAGATAAAGCACAACAGTTTTTTTTAACTTCAGCTTGCTGTGCATGTGGCAGGTGACAGCCCACCTACATTGGGGAAAGCAAACAAGCAAGCAAGATATGTTTGCCCTGAATCACATTCTATTTCTCTGAGAGATGTTCCACTTAAATGACAGACCAAGCTCAGAGTTTAGGTTATCAGCCTGAGACATACAAGATGCAGGACATCTCCAAAGGAGATAAGGCTCAGTTGCACTGTTAACTGTGACTTGCTTATTTGAGGTTAGATTTCAAATATATAGATCATTTAAGACTCTTGCTCTTTATTTTTATTTTTTATTTTCAAAGGCCTATTGTTTTAGTTACAAAAGTAACGTGTTTATCTTCAAAATATTTTTAAAAACCAAAGTGTATAAAATCCAAAATGAAAGTTGTCTTTAGCTCCATGCCACTCCACAGAAGAAGTGATCATCGTTAACGTATTGGAGTAATGATTTTTGACTGTTTTTTTTTTTTTTTTTTTTTTTTTTGAGACAGAATCTCACTCTGTTGCCCAGGCTGGAGTGCAGTGGCGCGATCTCAGCTCACTGCAAGCTCTGCCTCTTGGGTTCACGCCATTCTCCACCTCAGCCTCTGGAGTAGCTGGGACTGCAGGCACCCACCAGCACACCCGGCTAATTTTTTTGTATTTTTAGCAGAGACGGGGTTTCTCCATGTTAGCCAGAGGGTCTCAATCTCCTGACCACCCGCCTCAGCCTTCCAAAGTGCTGGGATTACAGGCATGAGCCACCATGCCCAGCCGAGTTTTGACTTTTTTCTATGGAGAAAATAACTTGGAAGGATGCAGCATTTTACCATGCTGTGTTAGATTTAGTAGTGTTTAAATAGCATACTATATTGGTCTGATACTCTGACACATATATGTGAATCTGTTTTATAAAAATAATCAACTTTTTCTTAAGGATAGTTGTATTTTTCCTTCTTTGGTCTCACTGTAAACCCATTAGCCTCATGACATTTGACATACATTTGCTTATTTCCCTCACTTAGAAGTTTTCCAGGCTGCATTTCAAAGCTTTTATGTATACAATTTAATCACCCGAATTTTACTAAAGGTGGTGACAACGGATCTTCAGGTGTACGATTTGCTGCAAAGTATGAAAGCATTTGAATGTAATAATAATGGTTATAAGCCTTGGAGTCAGAAAACCTGGGTTCACATCTCAACTCTGCCACATGCTAATTATTTCAGAACGTGCTGGCTGCCTTGAAACTTTGTCCCTGATTTTCCTGACAGCTCCACGTTGTGTTCTTTGGCTTTGCTGGCTCCTTTTCCTCTATTTCATACATGTTTATGATGCCCTTTCTGTTTTTTTTTTCTTTTAAGATGGAGTTTTGCTCTTGTCGCCCAGACTGGAGTGCGATGGTGCAATCTCGGCTCACCACAACCTCCTTCTCCCAGGTTCAAGCAGTTGTTCCTGCCTCAGCCTTCTGAGTAGCTGGGATTACAGGCGTACGCCACCACACCCAGCTAATTTTTGTGTTTTTAGTAGAGACGGGGTTTCACCATGTTGGCCAGGCTGGTCTCGAACTCCTGACCTCAGGTGATCGTCTCAGCCTCCCAAAGTGCTAGGATTACAGGCGTGAGTCACTGCGCCCAGCCTATGATGCCCTGCTTTGAATCTGAACATTTCTTCTCACTCTTTACATCCTTAGTGAAGCATTTGTAGAATCAGAATCACCATCATAGTAGCTTTTAACATTGTTCTGAGTGTCAAATAAGATTCAGCACAGAGTACTCCACCAGTGCCTGGCCATATAAGTGCTCAATAAATGTTCCTTCTTATTGTTATTATGATATATTACATTACTAATACCATTACAACAGTGAAATGATGTTAAAATAACATAATGATGAATATATAATCTACATTTTATAAATAAATGATATTAAGGTTGTTTTAAAGTTAGCTTTTGTCACGTGCAACACATTTTTTCATACATAGAATATTACAAATACTTAATTGCCAGGAAAGTTTATACATGTTTATGTAACTTTTTAAACAAACTTTAAATTTTAGGCCAGGTATATGGGAGGATTGCTTGAGCCTAGGAGCTCTAGGTTACAGTGAGCCATGATTGCACCACTGCACTCCACCTTAGGCTACAGAGCAAGACCCTGTGTCTAAAAGCAAAACAAAACAAAACAAAAAACTTTAAATTTTAAAATAATTACAAGTTTCACAGGAAATTGTGATGGTTGTAAAGTTGTGTCTCTCAATTTCCTTTATTGGTTACTTCTTATATAATTATAGTATAATATTAAAACCAGGAAATTAACATTGATACAATAGGTGCATACAGTTTTATGTAATTTTATCACATGGAAATGTGGCTGTCATTTTTTTTCACAAGGAAATGTGACTCCCTAAATGGGTAAAGGGAAGGTAAAGTCAAAATAGTAGCAATGTATTGTGGTTTATAGCACATGTGAAAATAAAATGTATGACAATTACATTGTGAGACATGAGGTGGACTAATTGAGAATGTATTAAGGTTCTCACACCAGATTTGAAGTGATACAATATTATTTGAAGATAGATTATAATTGGGTATTATAAACTCTAGTGTGACTAAGAATATTTTTAAAAGAGAGGTACAAATTTAAGTCATTAGTGGAGATCAAATGAAGTAAAAATAAATTTAGATAAATCAAAAGCAGGCAGAACAAGGGGAAAAGAGAACAACAAACAGACTGACAAATCAAACCATTAAGTAGTTGTTACAGTTTGGGAACTTAGGTGACATGGACAAATTTCTTGTAAGAAACAAAACATCAAAACTCACCCAACAAGAAATAGACAAATAAGAAATAGTGTTTTATTTATTAATGGAGTCGAATTTGTAAACAAACGTCTTTCCAGTATAAAACTCCAGGCCCAGATGCTGTCATTGGTGTATTGTAAATTTCAGTATTATGATGTAAAATGTTAAAGGAAGAAATTATAGCAGTTCTACCTAAATACTTTCAAAAAATTAGAGGTGAAGGGAACACCTCCCAATTCATTGCATGGGGCCAGCATAACCCTGATACTCAAACTTTGCAAAGACATTATAAAAAAGGAAAACTATAGGCCAGTATTCATCATGAATATACATTTCAAAAAATCCTCAATGTAATATTAGCAAACTGAATCAGCAGTATATAAAAAACTTAATTGGGTTTATCCTGAGAACATAAGGCTAGTTTAACTTTTTTAAATCAATCAATGCAATTAGCTATATTAACAGACTAAAGAAAAGCCATATGATTAATATACTGGAGAAAAAAACATTTAACTGGATTCAACATAGATTCCCAATAAAAACTCACAGCAAACTATCCATAGAAAGAACTTCCTCATTCTAATAAAGCGTACTTACAAAAATACCTGCTGCGATCATTAGACATAATGGAGATACACTGAATTCTTTCCTCCCTATGACTGTGAACAAGGTAATGAATTCAGTTCCCATCACTCCTATTCAACCTTATACTGAATGCAGGTCCTAGGTGGTGCTGTAAGGCAAGAAAAATGAATTGAAATCATACTGATTGGAGGAGGACATGGTTATTTCCATGAAGTCCCAAAGATTTACAAAAGAAGCTAATAAAACCAATGAATGAGTGTGTCAAGTTTTCAGGGTACAAGGTCAAAAAATTCCATTGTATTTCTGTATGCTAGCAATGAAAAATTTGAAAGTTAATAAAAATGCCTTTCCATTAATGCCAAAATAATGAAATACATAGATATAGCACGAAAGCATATATGCAAAATCTGTATACACACTAAAGGGTGAACTTTATGTTATTTACATTGCACTTTGAAAATTAAATATAAAACCCTATATATTTTTAACGATTTCATTTACATTTGATGTACCATAATTGTACATATGGGGTACAATGTGATATAAAATGCTAGTAAAGGAAATCAAAGAATAGCTAAATAAGTAGAAATTTACAACTGATTGGAAGACGCATTGTTGTTAAAATCTTAGTTCTCCACCAAATTGATCCATAGATTCAATGTAATTCTAATGTAATTTCCAGCAGGATTTACTATAGAAAATGATAATCAGATTCTAAAATTTATGTGGAAAGGGAAAGCCAAAATAATTTGGAAAAGAATAACAAAATTGGATGAATCTCACTGCCTGATTTCAGTGCTACAATTATCAAGTTAATGTGGTGAAGGGATAGACATACAGAACAACAGAAAAGAATAGAGATTTTGGAACTAGACATATACACATATGGCCATATAATTTTCAGTAAAAGTTCCAAGGCCGTTAGTTTGTTATTTAAGTGATGTTGGAAAAATTTGGAAAATAAATACATAAAATTGAATCTTGATCCATACTCATTTTACGTACAAAAATGAACTGAAATTGGATCATAAACATCAAACCAGAAACTATAAAACATATAGAAGAAAATCTTTGTGATCATGGGTTTTAGGTCACAAAAACCCTGTGAGATTTCTTTGATAATTAGATCAAAATTTTGACACATTAAAACAGTTGAAAAATTGAGCCTCATAAAAATAATAAACTTCTGCTCTTTGAAAGACACTGTTTGAGTCTACGGCCATACCACCCTGAACACGCCTGATCTCCTCTGAAAGACACTGTTTGAGAAGCCACAGACTGGGACAGAATATTTGCACAACACACACTTGATAAGGAACTTGTCTCCAGGATATATAAAGAACTCTTGACACTCAATAAAAAGAGTGTTATAAAAAATTGTGCAAAATTTTATCTTATAGTTCACTAGAGGACATACATAGATAGCACATAAGTACATGACAAAATGCTTAATGTTATTATCTGTTAGATAAAGTAAGTAAAACCACAATGATATGTCACTACGCATCAGTGGAATAGTCAGTGTTAAGATAACTGACAGTGTCAAGTAGTGATGCTGATGTTTAGCAACTGGAATGCTTATAAATTGCTTGTGATAATGCAAAATGGTATAGCCATTTTTGGAAAACAGTCTGGCAGTTTTTTATAAAATTAAACATACAATTTAGCATAACATCCAGCAATCCCACTTCTAGGAATTTACTTAAGAGAAATGAAAATTTGTGTTTACATATATCATAATCACCAAAAAATGGAAACAACTCAGTGTTTTTCAACTGGGGAATGAATTCTCAAAACATGATACCTTCATACAATGTAATGCTGCTCAGCACTAAAAAGGAACAAACTAGAGATTTCATCAACCATGGATGAATCTCAGATTCATTACCCTAAGTGAAAGATGCCTGACTCAAAAGGCTCCGTACTGTTGAATTCTGTTTATATCAAATTCTGTAAAAACAAAACACACGAGGACAGAAAACGGGTTAGTGCTGTGCCTTATACATGGGTGGAGTGGCTGACTACAAAGGGGCACAAAGAATTTTTGTGTTGATGGCACTGTTGTATATCTTGATTGTGGTGGAGGTACACAACTGTATTCTTTTTTGGAAACTTACAGAAGTATATACACTAAAGGGTGAACTTTATGTTGTTTACATTGCACTTTGAAAATTAAATAAAAAACCCTATATATTTTCAAAGATTTCATTTACATTTGATGTACAATAATTGTACATATGGGGTAAAATGTGATGTTTTGATACATGTGTGCATTGTATAATGATCAATGAAACCGTATTTTTAATGTTGCTAGATTGACTGTGGAAATGACTGATACTAATGGTATATCAGTGACGTAGGGAGAAGGACAAATCGGTGAAGAAAGGTAGTAGGAGAAGTAGTGAGAGGAAAGAATGTAGATGATTGGAGAAGGGGAAGTATTTTGGGAGATGAGAGCTACAGTCCATCATGACAGCAACATTCCACCCCATGCTCAGTGTTTACTCTCCTCTGGACTCTGAGGGGTGGAATCTTCTTCTTAGGATGCTTTTGGCATAGATCTACCTCCATTTAGAATGTTCTGATGTAAGATAGCTATTTCGTAGCTAAAATCCTGTTGTCAGAATCATTAATTAGATATTACAGTCTCTATTGCTTTTTCATTGTGATAATTTTCTCATTACAGATTAAATGAGATATATGTGATGTTAGCACAATGGTTGGCACTAAGTTTCAATAATTTACTCATGAAGTAATGATGACAACTCTTATTTTATGTGTTATATAGATAATAGTTGAAGAGCTGTGTAAATCCTGGACTCCTGACCCAACTCCCATGTTCTCTCCCACTAAGCTATACTCACCTTTGTGGTGGTAGCTTCCTAATATTCTCAGAGGCTGAAAACAAACATGGAGATGCAGAAATTAATTGTTTCTGGTATTTTCCAAGAAAACGATTATCTCAGTTCAGTTTTACTGCCTGTTTTTTGTTTGTTTTACTTTTCATTTCAGAGGACTTTAAATGTGTGCAGTGCGATAAAACTATATCTGCATTATTTCAGCCCTTGGGAGATATAGGCTGCCGGTGAATGGGAGAAGTATTCTTAAATTAAGTTTGAAAATATCCTCACGTGGTGCCATTAGCCTTGCAGGGCCCGTCAAATTGTAGTTCACTCTTGCCTGGTGTCAGATCTGTTGGAAAGCTTTGACAAACAGTTGGTCTGTCAGAGACAGCTAAAAGCCTCAGAGAGGTGCAGAGAGACGCATACATCTATCATCTAATAAACTCCACTTGTGGCAGGTGTCTTGGAACCCTAACTCACAGTGATGTGGGCGCATGGGTTTTGTTAACCAGAAACAACATTTTAGCATTGACAGCTTTTAAAAAAGACAGTTCTAGACAGGAATTTGCTATCTAAAGAGCTGCAAACTAATCTTGCCTTCAAATAAAAAGATTGTAGTGCATCTTACTTTATAGAGAAAAAGGATGTCGTTATTGAGCTTATTTCCTAACATCTGAATCTTTTAAGTGCTGAGCACATATTTTTTTTCTTTCTGAGTTGGAGTTTCGCTCTGTCACCCAGGCTGGAGTGCAGTGGCGTGATCTCTGCTCACTGCAGCCTCTGTCTCTTGGGTTCAAACAATTCTCCTGCCTCAGCTTCCCAGGTAGCTGGGATTACAGGCATGTCCCAACTTGCATGGCTAATTTTTTTGTATATTTTAGTACAGATGAGGTTTCACCATGTTGGCCAAGGTGATCTCGACCTCCTGACCTCAAGTGATCCACCCACCTTGGCCTCCCAAAGTCCTGGGATTATGGGCATGAGCCACAGTGCCCAGCATTGCTGAGCAATTTTTATATAATCTGTTCTTTAATCTCAATCAGAATGAAAACTTTCGTTTAGAAAGTCACGTATAAGTGATGTTTGACCACTTTATTTTTCAGCTTACAAGCAAGTTTTGATCAAATCCACATGACTGTCTTTATATTATAAAGGAATGCTTATATTTTTGTAATTTTCCAGGCAGCTTATTAAATTCAGATTTAGCAATTTGCCTATATACTATTGGCAGTTTTAATTACTTGCTAGTAACCCTAAAAGACTAGATCATTGAATTAGTTGTTTTGCTGAGCCTTTTGTGGCTGCTGTATAGGGCATCACTAAGATAATGAGTGAGCCTAGCTAGCCATCCAGCATAGACATGCTGATACGTTTTTATTTCTGTGTATCTGAATGCACATTTTACATGAAAAGGTATGTATTCTATTTGAATGCATCATGAATTTAGGAATTTACGAAGATCTCAGGATGTCTGACAAGATCTTCTGCAATACGGTGAATGGATAATTTTCATCCTTGAGAATGATAGACCCCTTAGTTTGTATATGAAGAGCAATAAACAGAGTCCCCTCTTTCTTGAGCAAAAGTAGGAATATGAAACTTTCTCCCCAGTTGGACCCCAGCAGAAAGCATCCCAGCTGTGATGGTGGGTGTGATGTGCAGTCAGCCAGACAATTCTGCTGTCAGGTGTTTTGTCACCATCCCCCAGAACGGATCCCAGAGCATAATACCTCATTACGTGTAGTAAAATGATGACTGGTAATCCATTCTGTCTATGCCCAGTTAATGGTTTGCTTTTGGTTTTGTGTTTTGAAGTTCAACTGACCTGTTTCATCTTCTATGGTTTGTTTTGTCTCTGCCAAAATTCATGTTGAAATTTGATTCCAGTGTGGCAGTGTTGGGGGGTCCGACCTAGTGGAGATGTTTGAGTCTCTGGGGTACCTCCCTCGTGAATGGATGAATGCCCTTCTGTGCGGGTTAAGCTCTCACTGAGGGAATAAGTTAGCTCCTGAGAGAGTGTGTTGTAAAAGAGAGTCTGGCTTCCTTGGTTTCTGTCTCGTACCCTTTCACCATGTGAGCTCTTTGCACTCCTACCCCACTTCTGCTTTCCACAGTGAGTTGAAGCCACCTGAGGCCCTCACCACGTGCAGATGCCCAATCTTGAACCTTCCAGCCAGCAGAATCTTGAGTCAAATAAACCTCTTTTCTTTATAAACTACACAGTCTCAGGTATTCTGTTACAACAACACTACTTATCAGGAAGTACAAACTGGTGAAGAAAAGAGGGAGACTCCATCTCTTGGGCATACTCTTTAATCATTCTGAGGATTTTTTTTTTTTTTCTTTTTTTGAGACAGAGTCACTCCTGTCACCCAGGCTGGAGTGCAATGGTGTGATCCATTCTGAGGATTTTTATTTGGGTTAAAATTTAAATCTTGGGTGTGATAATTTGTTAGTTTATTCTCAAAGTAAGTCAACCCTCCCTTTTCCTCAGTCGTAGAAAAGAACAGTAACAACACAGCTTATGGGATAGAACGAACATTTATGGCATGTGAGCCTTGCACTGAGTGCTATACCTGGTGCCATCATATGTGTTATCCTTGTGCTCCTCCACTCTTCTGTATATATTTGGTATTTCAGTCTCTCTGCCAGGCCCAGTTCTGGCCATCTTACTGCAATAAAATAACAACAAGAACAACAGGAGAAAAAAAACCCCAAAATCTTCTGCTTGTGATACTTTATGCTAAGCATAATTTCAAACCACTTTTACTGGAAACTTAGATGATTTTAAGGAAACATAAATGGTAAACAGTTTATTCAAGGAATACATATGGGAAGTGTCTGAGCTGGGATTAAATTAGTTTGTCTCATGCTAAAGCTGATGCTATTTTCACTATAATTTGTTAAAATCTGGCATATTGGCCTTTTAAAATTTGCAGTACATTGTACTTTTCAGGGAAGGCTGGGAATCTAGACACAGCAACAATAACAACAACAACAACAATAATAACAATGAAGGCTTTCTGTGAAAACCTCAGTTTATTAGGAAAGTTACATCCCCTCCACCACTGTTTCAGATGCGGTTTCTCATTCTCAATGGGAGCAGCCAGTATCATGTTCAGGATGGGGATACAATAGCCTGAGCTCCTGATTAAGTCAAACCCTAGACTTTCCCTTTTGTACCTGTCATTTTGCTCTGGATCCTCACACCTTTGTGCTTAATTTTTAAAAATTTCATTTGTTGACTTCCTATGTGGGATAAAATGCCTTCCTTTGATTAATGTACTCTCTGTATCCTAGAGTTTCCCTTTCCCTTGTGATTTAGTCCAACATGGCCTACTACAGCCTCAAAATTGTCATTGGACTCAAAAGCTTTCCAGGGTGCATCAGGTTAATGATCTGGATGCATCATGAGGTTGTCTCCAGTAGCATGGAGGCATTATAATAGGAGTCTCAGAAGTTGCACCATTTTTCTACGGCACATCACAGGCCTAGAGGCTTGAATCTAAGTGAAAACACTCTATATCTCTCAGCCTGAATCCTGCCTTCTTGCTGCACAACAAAGGAACTGAACATATTTTGAGTTTAGGTGAAAACTATCACTCATTCATCAAAGTTCTGTCTGGGTGATATATGCTATTGAAAACAGATGTGGACACTGGGCTGACAGATGTTGAGAATGGACCTGTTGCTGAAGCTCATGTTATCACACATACTGTGGGAAGAGAGGTCATTGTCATTCAAGATGCAACACCTACAATATGGTGAATTAGAGATGCCATTTGCATGGCTCTTGGATGAGTGCTTGTAGTTTCATTTGCATATTTACTTTGCTTTGGACATATAGTTGTTGTCATCCTATGCCCCTCCCCTCAACCATGGCTGAAAAAAAAGTAAATATGAAATAGAGTAGCTTACTATTTAGCGTTTATCTGTAAGCTATACTAATGTTTTTGTGTTGAGTATTCTTTTTTCATTTTGGCAGCTCTGTACTAGGCCAGACATTGTCTAGTAATCTTCCAACAACTCTTTCATATTGGTATCTTTATTCCCATTTTATATTTTATGAAACTGGGGCTAAGAAGAGTTCAGTAATTTGAGCTCATACAGCCACTAACTGACCGAACTGCTCAACCATTTTGCTGGCTCTACTGCCTCTGGAATATGGTGAAGTGGGAGGTCTGTGACTCCCAGGAACACCTTTAAGCTGCCTCATCAATCCTGAGTCTCATCATCATTGCCTGGACTTTACAATGTAAGTCAGCCCATCAAGGCAACACAGTGCATGCACCACATTTTCAACTTGCAGACCAGTCACTCTACAGGGAAAGATGTCTATCTAATTTCTCTATATTTGTCAAATAGTGACATGCCTGAGCCATGGCAGGAAACACACGGTCACCCTCTTACCTTGAGTTTCTCAGGTGTTTTGCCTCTGGGATCAAAGACCTCCAGGTTCCACATGTGAGGATCTCCAGCACAATTAAAGGAAAGTTGATCAACATGTCTGTTTAATGAATGTTTCCAATATTTCTTTAAAAATCTAGTTTTGATGAGAAAAAAACTAAAGATAAATTATATCCGAGTGTTCCCATTTATTTATTTATTTTCTAATGCGTTGGGAGAAGACTCAAGAAATATGCCATATTGTGGTTGTCTCTGGAGGACAGGATATTAGGTGCTTTTAAAAAAAAATTTTATACATGCTGTGGTGTAATTTGCATCTTTTCTGTAGGAACTTTTTTATAGCTTATAAAATCAATGGGGAAAAAGTAAAATATTAAATCAGATAAAATGTTATTTAAACATCTTAGTTTTTTATATCACTTTGCCTAGTGACCGCAGTAGGAAGGACATGGGCACAGCTTTTAGCAGATAAATTGTTCCTAGGTTTCCTTTTTTTTTTTTTTTGTCTTCAACACAGAGCCTCTGGGTTTTCTTTTCTTTTTCTTTCTTTAAAATGCTGTATACATTTTTCTTATTAATGTTCACAATTCCATATTCATGTTCTCTTTAATGGTTCTCTTCAACATGGAAGGTTCTCTTCTGATATCTTTAGTATTAATTTTCAGAGAATCCTTGTTTTACTTGCTAGCCAAGCCCAAGGTCTGTATTTTATATGTTTTCCATTATTGTCTTGCATTTTAAAGATCCATAGTTCAATTAACTTGAGTATAAATTACCTTCATCCTTTTCTAGAGGTCCCATATCCAAAACAATAACTTAAATACAAATATGCTGAAATTCCTATATTAGCAATGTTCTTGATATCCTGAAATCAATCTATACATATCTGTTGGATGTAATTTACTTTACTCTGGAGGTGTCCAGGAGCAACCTCATGATTGGATGATTGACTGGGAGAATTCACAGGATATAGCATGTAGGTGTACTCACAGCTAAGATTTATTGCAGTGAAAGGATATAAAGCAAAATTTGCTCATACATCAGTGCCCAGGTTTTTTGCAAGGGCTGATCACATAGGCACCCTCTGCCTAGCATGTACCAAAATTTCAGACTCCCAGAAGAAAAGCAGGTTTACAGATTCAGCATAAACCATATTGTTGGTACATTTTTGCTACAATGAGCCGTTCTTATCAATGAATGGTGGGAAGCTTCCTGAAATTCAAGTTCCTGTATGTCTGCCCAGGGCCAACCTTGGAAGCAGTACTTTCAAGGGATAACAGTTTCAGGCCTGCTGTATTAATTCTTCTATTCAACATGTAATAAAAAGCCAGAAATATTCTTTAGTGCCAAAGGCCATAATGAGTTTTTTGAAGTGAAGAATAGCCCCATTATATACATTCATCTCTACAAGAGTGACTTTGTTTTTTGTTTGTTTGTTTGTTTTGAGATGGAATGTCACTGTGTCGCCCAGGCTGGAATGTAGTGGCACAATCTTGGCTCACTATAACCTCCACCTCCCAGTTCAAGCAATTCTTCTGCCTCAACCTCCCAAGTAACTAGTACTACAGGTGCATGCCACCACTCCCAGCTAATATTTTATTTTTAGTGGAGACAGGATTTCGCCATGTTGGCCAGGCTGGTCTTGAACTCCTGGTTTCAAGTGATCTGCCTACCTTAGCCTCCCAAAGTGCTGGAATTAGAGGCATGAGCCACTGCACCCAGCCTAAGAGTGACTTTGAACAAACTACCCTTTACCTCACTTTTCACCTCTGTAAATGGCACTTAGACTCTGTATAATCGAATTCTGTGATTCTATGTGTTTTGTAATACTTCATATAACAGAGATTCCTAAACTGGGATCCATGTATTCCAGGGTTAAATGAAGACTTTCCTAGAATTACAATGCACTAATATCTCTAACAGAATTAATTTTCAGGCCCTCAACTTTTAACATGTACTCTTTCCCAAGCTTCATCTGCATGAGAGTGAACCTTGGAAGGGGCTGCTGGTTCTCCTTTCCCACAACAACTTTTGCTTTACAGAATAAATGCATCACTCCCAGGTAAATACATAAAGGTACAGGCTTTGAGGGCAAGTCTCAAAAGAGCAAAGTAGAGATAGATTTGGTAATAAATACTGAAAAAAAAAATAGCAGTTCATCTAGGCCATGCATTTATTGCAGAATTTATGTACCTTATCCACTAGGTGTTCCCTCAAACCCGTGGTGTCTTCTTGGTCCACAAATAGTCCACATTGCCCAGCCTCCCTTACTGGTAGGAGCACAGCCACAGGTATTGGAGCAGAAGTGAAATATATTACTCTCAGGTTTGGCTCCTAAATAACCCCCATGTGTTCTCCTCCTTACTGTTTTCTGGAGTGGAGTTGACCTTTAAAGAGACCCTCGAGCCCAAATGTTGAGATCATAATACTTTGTCAACCTAGGCCCCTAAATGGCCATGGAGGAGAGCTACCCCACCCACTGAACTATTTGCCAGCCTAGTACTGTTATTTGAGCAAGAAATGAGGTTCTGTTGTGTTTAAGCAATTGTATAGTTGGGACTATCTTTTATTCACTGTTGATTGTTTCTTTTAGAATTCAGAAGTGAAATGCTTGATATGGGAATGTGTATTAATACATTTATTTGAATTGAAAAATGAATTCAGACTTTTTCTGATAAAAAACAAGTCTGTTTTGGCAGATTGCTTTGATAATGAGGACTGCCTTTGTCTATTGGGTTTTATATGTGGGGCAGACTTTTTACATAAATTGGGCTGAATCTGCTGTCTCAAAGTTTGACAAAATATATAATTTAAGTGCACATATAATTATATCCTGGAATTCTATGCTGGGAAATAATATCCTTTTGCATCTATTTCACCTTAAAGTTAAAAACAGTACAACCCCATAAATCTCAACTTTAAAACATTCAAGGAGCGGTATAGTCTTCCAAAATTCTTCTAGGGAATTGTAAGCAAAAACATTCACTGACCACTAGTATGTAAGAGAGGGCTGTTAGCAAGTAGTTTAAATGAGTCTTCGTTGACCTGATTAATAAACAGGCCCTTAGTGATTCACTTGTGTAAATGAGCTAAATGTGTGGGCAAACCTAAGGCACATGACAGAGACTAATGCTACAGCTTGAACAACTTCTGCTATTGTAAGTCTTCCAAATTACCCTCTTAAAATATTTGTAGCTTCACATCAGGCAGGTGAATGGAAAGGCTGAGTAACTGATCTTCCTGTAAGAAAAGTATGTGGAGGGGGATTACTTCACTTAATGTTGCCAGTAAACCTGAAGTTTTATTGTTCCATCTTCTTCCCTGAATCTCTTTTATGTGCCATGGAGACACGTAGATATGGGATGGACTTCGGGACCTGGGCCAAGTGTTTGTGGGAAAGAAATTGAAGAATAACTAGGTGCCTGAAGTGCTAAGGGAATTGCATTCTGACTGAATGCAATTTCCTAATTTTATGATTTGGCAAGGCTGGCGTGCACAGAGCTTTAAATAACTTTAGGGAAGTATTCCTACCAGTGCCCCATCCAGCATGCCAAACTCACTGCAAGTGAGGAACAGCAGAGGGAAGCCTGTGCTGTTGTCCTGCAGGTGAATGAGTGAAAATCATCCGATCTCACAGGTAGTGCTGCCCCATTGACTGAAAGTGTCTCCAGTAGTGTGTTCCTGGCATTCCACTTTGAAGATGTTGGCAATCATAAATGCCAGAATCACACCTGGCGTTTCTGTGGAAAAACATTAAACACCTCATGAGCCCAGAGCCTACAGGGATAATGGGGAAATCTGGAAGTACAATAATTACGCTGCGTGAGGAAATGTTCATGTTGATGGAAGGAATCCTTGGGATTTCCAGTATTTACTAAGCATGTTTCTGAAGCCTTGGAGATGAGTTCAGAGGGGCTAATAGTAGAAGGGAGACCAGGTGCTGGTACGGAAAGGCATGTATTACCTCTGAAATTCAAGGGACAGGATGAACATTATACATCTCTTGTGCTTGCTTCTTTAGAAATTGAATCAGAGCAGGAACCTAGAGAGCTAGTTGCCGGCTAACGGACTTTTTAGAAAGGTGTTTTGGTGGTCAATATCTAAATATCAGATGTCTTCCACTTAGCCTGGCCTTTGCCCCTGTGAAAGCATCATAGTGGCTCTGAGAACAAAGTCATCAAATAAATGCTTCTGAAACCACCTTCTCTAGAGATTCTGCCATGCCTCCAGGGCAAGGACTGTGACTTGTTTGTGTCACTACAGCCTCACATGGGGCCTGAGTTCATACTCAGGAAAGGCTTAAATTATGAATGAATCCTCCTGGAATGGGCATTAGAAGGTTTCTTTCCACCTTAGCCCACCAGAATGGTACAGAGAGACTCAGACCAAAAGGCCCATTAGGAATAATGTGTGTTCCACCTGAGTTTCATTTCAGAATCTTTAGCAAGTGGGATTCAGCGGGAGTTACACAGAGAGCCCAAGCAGGCATTGTTACTAATACTGTGACCAAGATAAGACACTAGGGGCAAAGGCACCCTGTTAAGAATGATACCACAAACCATCACTGGGTCTTCCAGAGCCTTTTGGTTTGGGTCCTCACCATGGCTGATGGTGGAAGGGATATGGCTTTTTCAGTAGCCATATGCAGATACAGAGCTCTGATTGCTTCCTGTCCGTGAGTCCCAGGGTGCCTTCGTGGGGCTGCGGGCAGTTCTTTTCCTGTGAGAGACTTGCTTTGCTCCCTCGGCTGGCATTTGTCTGCTGACTTGACACTTCATCTCAAGCCTACTGCGTTGTCACGCTTGGCTCCAAATCCCACACTGCTTTAGAGCTGCTTCCTTGAGGGCAGGAAGATCTACAGGGAATAAACAATGAAGCAGGCAATTTTGTCAAGCATTTGCAGTAGCAAAACACAGAGCTGACAAAAGGGACTTATGCCTTTTGTTCAGTAGAATTAATGATCAAGTTGTATGCAAAAAAAAATTGTCAGATTTAGGAGAAATGATAAAATATAGTACCAAACATTAAGAACTTTTTCTTTGTTTACTATTGATATTAATAGCCATTGTTTATGGTTCAGTCTCCAGCAGGGATGGACCTGCAGTTTCTCTATTATCTATTTTTATGAAGTGCTTGCATTTTTAAAATTATTTATCAAATAAGTAAGAGTTCTCTGTGTTCGTAAGCCTGGATATACTCAACAGTTCAGGAACATTTTCCTCCCCATCCTGAGTCAGTATTTCAAGTCACACACACATACCCATCTACACATTGAGGTTGAGTATCCCTTATCCAAAATTCCTGGTACCAGAAGTGTTTCAGATTTTGGGTTTTGTAATGTGTGCATTATATACTTAATGGTTGATTGTTCCTAATCTGTAAATCCAAGATCTGAAATACTCCAATAGGCATTTCTTTTGTGTGTTTTGTTGGCATTCAGAAAGTTTCAAACTTTGGAACATTTTGAACTTTGGACTTTTGGATTAGATATATTCAGTGTGCATTTCTTAACAATGGGGATGCATTCTGAGAAGTGCATCATTAGGCAGTTTAGTCTGTGTGCAAACATAGAGTGTGCCTATGCAAACCTTGGTAGTATAGAGTACTACACACCAAGGCTATATGGTGTAGCCTGTTGCTCCTATGCTACAAACCTGTACAGCATGCTATTGTATTGAGTATGGCAGGCAGTTATAACACAATGCTAAGTGCTTGTATATCTAAACATAGAAAACATACAGTCAAAATTAGGTATTATAATCTTATGGGACCACCATGGGATGTGCCATTTGTCATTGACTGAAACATTGTATGTAGCACATGACTGGTGTGTGTGTGTGTATGAGACAAGGCGATTGCATCGTGTAAACATTAAAATCGTTGGATAGATTATATTCCTTCTCTATCATCACTTTCTTGGAAGGTAAGATAGAAGAGGTTCAGTCCTCTGTAACTCTATGAGAATTTGGTTTGAATTCAATAGGGATTTTTCATTTGGGCGAAGATTGTGTGAGTAAAAACATTATGTAGAGAGAGGACAAAAAAAGCTATGGAGAATTGTAGTGTGCAGTGGCAGAGTTACTCAAATTATCATCTTTGAATCCTTGTAATCAAATGCTGAGGGAAGTCAAGGCTCTGGGTAACCTAGTGTTTGCTGTCTTAGAACATTTTAGTGAAAATAAGGAATTTAATGGTGTTAGTTTCTTGCTTCTAACTGTGCTGGGGAGCTTAGGAAGAAAAGATCATGAGCCCTGGGCTTCTAACTTAACACAGATATTGACGACTTGTGCCACTACTCAGCTGAAACTTTAGGAGCCACTACATGGTGCCACCACCTCTCTTTGTTTTCCCATTTGTGAGAATGGCATGGTTCATATAGGGGCTGCTCTCTCAGCCTGGGTCCTAGCTTAAACAAGACCTGGAGCAGAGCCACAACCAACATTCAACATGAACCACTGTGGTGTTAGAGATGATTTTTACTGGAACACGAATGATAGTGTGTTATGAAGTGTTTTTAGAAAATGCCGACATAGTGCCCTAGAATAGGGTCCATTATGTTAATAGGCCTTCTCCTTAATAACTTTCAAAGCATTGATTATGGCCTTGTGTGGGTCTGCATGACTATTCATAAAGCTCCTGTCATAAATGATTCCCAGTGCTATATTGTGTATATTTTAAACAATCCATCCATTTAGGAGCTGCATGATCTTAGTGTAGTTTTTGAACTGCTCTGTGGCTCAGTTTCTTCATCTGTAACACAGTAATAATACTATTGCCTACCTCAATGAATGGAATATGTAATACCTTCAAAGCAATATCTGATATGTAGTTTATTATCTTCATTAAGTTTATCTACATATATTGAATGGGCACTCTCCATATTCCAGTTCCTGAGCAGTTCCTTATAAAGATGAAGAAGAACATACGGGTTCAAGTGTTCTTGGACCTCATAGATCTATGAAGAGAGATACGTTAAACAAATGATTAGTTATGAAGAGGTGTTGTGCCATGAGAGTGCCCATCAGGGGGCCTGACCTAATTTGGAGGGTCAAGAATGGATGGCTCTGAAGGAATGACATTTAAGGACTAAAAGATCAGTAGGTGTGGCCAAGATGAAGGTAAGGTTGGGAGAACAGTTACCCGGGTAAAGGAAGGGTGTATTCAAGGACCCTGGGGTGGAAAGGTGCTTAGCACAGCAGAGTACTGAGAGAAGGCCAGAGGGGCAAGGCAGAATGAAACCAGGAAGGGGCCTTGGAACCCTGTGGCAGAGGAGGAGCACACTGGCCTTTGAAGGGGCGTATTTGGCTCAGGGCCATTGTTGTGTGGCAGTGAGCAAACACTTAACCTTCTTCAGACCTCAGTTTCTTCATCTCTAAAATGATTTTTTTTCAGTTGCAAAATTCCCATTCTAAGATTTTTCTTGCTTTCTCTTTTTCCTTGTTTCAAAGAGCCAGTGTGCTGTGCCAAAAGTTGTTTCTAATGAAATCTAATTGTTTAGAGAGAACTAAGAGGAACAACAAAGAGGAGGAAAAACAGGCTTTTTCCAGGTCTGTTGGTTAACCTGACTTTTTACACTGTAAAATACGGGGTCATGATGGCTGACCCTGGGACAGCTGCAGTCTAGGATGACATTTAATTTTGCTTGAGGATGGCATCATGTTGAAACCTGTGAGAGGAAGGCTGGTGTTTCGGTTTATGGTTCCTTCCACTCTTTCCCTGCTCATAGGAGCAGGAGGGTTTTTTATATTTTCATTTTTTTTTTTTTTTCTGTTGTTGTGTTTATCTTCTCTGACTGCATGGTGGGATAATCTGAGCATTTATAGAAAACGGAGCTCCCCACTGGGCCTATGGGTTAACCCCTCCTGAAGTGAATGGAGCAGGCAGTCTCAGAGGAACTTAGATATTCTTTCCCTTTTTCTTTCTTTTTTATTTTTCATTAAAAAAAAAAAAATTACTGGGGCAGGTGAGGTGGCTCATGCCTATAATCCCAGCATTTTGGGAGGCTGAGGCAGGTGGATCACCTGAAATCAGAAGTTTGAGACCAGCCTGGCTAACATGGCAAAATCCCGTCTCTACTAAAAATGCAAAAAATCAGCTGGGCATGGTGGCAGGTGCCTATAGCCCTAGCTACTCGGGAGGCTGAGGCAGGAGAATCGCTTGAACCCAGGAGGCGGAGGTTGCAGTGAGCTGAGATCACGCCACTGCATACTAGTCTGGGTGACAGAGTCAGACCCTGTCTCAAAAAAGACCAAAAACAGTTATTTTTTTCCAGCATATGAATCCTAGAGCAAACAGGAATTTTAAAAAATATTATCTAAAATTGGTAGATATTTCTGTATTTTATAACTCCACTGGCCCGAATCATGAATTTCTGAGTTAGGCCAAACAGCATTTTTGTTGTGTGTGCCCTTATATACAGTGATTGCCGCAACACCAGCATCGGAATAGTTATTACCCTGTTGAGTAAATATGCCATCGATCATAGATGCAAATAATCATCCACACTTTGTGCTGTGTTTCTCAGTGGGATCTTTTTTAGAAAGGTGAGGCTTGTGAGAAATGGGTGAGTCCACATTGGAATAGGCTTGCTCTAAGAGAGATGCCCACCCTCATTCTCAGTTCCAGTCTATCCGCTCCACCTACCACACTGCCCTCAGGTAAGTGCTGTGCTGGGCACCACCCTGTTCAGCCTTTGATCCTGTCTGGATTGCCTTGAGTGTGTTCTCTGGCCTTTGATTTTCTCCTCAGATAATTGCTATGGAGTTACCAGCAGATGCCTGAGATCATGGACTATGCGTGCAGGATCATCTGGCCAGGGTCTTCCAACTGGTACACACACACCCCCATGTACCCTTTATAAAGACAGTTACAAGGACAGTTCTTTTCTATATCCTAACTCCCAAACATACTTTTTCCTAAAGTTGATCTGCCTGAGAGCCGGCCTGCAGTCTGCAGGGTCTCCTGTCTCCTCTCCTTCACAGAGAGGGGCAGACAGTTGGTCTTTCCACCATCTATCTTTGATCGCGCATGTGTCTCTGAGCTCACTGTTGTACTCTGCCCTGTGGTAGAAGACCTCTGGCATGCCAAATGGGGAATTGATGCAAAATACTGGCTCTCGTAAAGCTGGAAAAGGGAATGAATGAATGGAGTAGCTGGATAACAAGACTTTTTATTGCAACTTAGGTGGCTCCTTTTTTTTTTTTTTTTTTTTTTTTTCACTTTTGACAAAATTAAAGGAGTACCCAAGTGATGTCAGCTGATACACAGTGATGGTTTCTGACCAGTGTGCATTTAGGCATATAACTCAGAAAGAGTTCACAAGAATTAAGAGACATTACTGCAACAAAACCCCTCAAATCCCATTTAGTTTTTAATGTGAAGGCTCTTTTTTTTTTTTTTTTTTTTTTTTTTTTTTTGAAAAAAGAAAAATATAATTAAAATGACACAGAAACATGCCTTACTTCAGCGGTGTGTAACATACATTCATAAAATAATTTTTAAAAACTTCACCCATCTGATTAAGAGATACATTTCCAAAAAAATTACTTTTTTCTTTAATAATTACCAGTATTATAGTACATGTGTAGCTTTGATCAGTTATAAACTGAAAATAAGTGTAATAGCCAAACTAGAGGTTTTTTAAACTTAGAGTCTTGTCATAGGAAGTGTTTTTTAAAAATTAAACTTCAATTAATATGCATATTTTTGTTAAAGAGGATTATGGTACAGTGATAACTAAAAGAGTTTCAGGCATAAAATTATCTTACATTCAGATAAAATTCTGTAGGGAGTGGAATCGAAATAATATAAATTTAAAGGGAATAAGGAATGCTACAAAATGTTAAAGGAGAGCCTGTTCTTTTATTTGTTAAGTGGATGATGGAGTTATCAAATGACCATGGTATTTAGAGATATGTGTTTTATTTCTAAATGTCAATATTTAATCCACAAAATGTATAGCTTCTACAATTATTTAAACTTAGGATGAGAAATTTTGTGTCCACTTAAAATTGTGTGAGAGGGCACATTGTTTTTCAAAATTCTATCTACTGCTAGTTTATGAAGAATGCTGATTTGTAATCCTACAGTGATTTCTAAATGTGGCTTTGCGCTAGAATTGCTTTGAGGTACTTATCAAAAATACAGATTTCTGGGCTCCCATTTAGATTTATGAATCAGAATTTCTGGTGACAGGGTAGAGATGGACAGTATCTTTAGCCGGTTTCTCTGATTCCTAGTGATTTTGGTACAACCAATCCTGAGACTAGTGTTTGGCTCCCCTGTATCCACTTGCTTCTTGCTCCAGGCCTGAAGCCCCTGCTTTGTCCGCCTGGGAAGGACTCTTGAAGTGGACAGGAGCCATGGGGCCAAAAGTACTTGTTGATGTGAACCCTAGAATGGGACCTAGGAGAAATGCTGTTTTGTTCATTCACATTTAAGGGAGTATCACATTCTCTCTTTAATCCAGCTTTTGTTGTCTTATCCTAAAATGTGGCATTTTTAAACTCTCGTTTAAGAACTTGCAGTTCTTTGTTACATTTTTCTTCACTGGTATTAGTATTGGCCCACGATCTGCTTAAGATTACTCAAAAACATTGATTTCAAAACTATTTGACTGCTAAAATTTGAGTCTGTTAAAATTCAGAAGCAGTCCATGATTTCTAGCCAGCTTTCTGGATCTTTTAATGATAAAATACTCCTTCACCATATGAGGTGTGGCTATTATTAGATAATACACAATCGTCTGAAAGGTTTGTCTTAATGGACTGAATTTGCTACACATTACAGGAGGTGCATTGTCTTTCTGTATTCCCTCTTTATGTGAGAGATTTGTCGCCATTTCCTGTGTCTCAACAAGATAAATGAACTAATTTAAAATATTTTCCATGCCTCATCTGTCCACTCCACAAGCTGTCAGTGGGCTTGGATTGGAAGCTTGCATGCCAGCAGTCCTGAGCCAGGAGTACTGTTATTTTGGAAAAAAAGAAAAAGGAAAAAAAAAAAAGCCGTTTCCATAGCAGCTTGGAACTCCTTTGCAAGTGTGCTTTCACATTTTTGTGGAATCTGGTAAGAAAGCCGGCATTTTGTCCAGCTTTCTTAAAGCACATTTGCCTGACTTACATGAAATCATTACTTTTTCAAAATTGAAGTGGTGGGGGAAAATTTTCAAGAATTGAGAAAAAAAATCGAGATGAGTTAAAAACCAAAACAGGAAGGAAAAAGAAAAATATTGGAGCTGCTAAAATTTGGAATTATAAAAACCAAAATTGGAAAGTGTCATGTTTCCTAGGTAAATGTTTCTAATTTACCATGTTTTATTTTGTGGGTTGAATAGTGTAAAAAAAGCAAATTGTAGAATCTTCACAGGTTTATTATTATTATTATTTTTTGCAGTCACTTGAAGTCATCATATGTTCCTCCATAGCACATTTAAGGGAAAAATAATATACAGAGCGTCATAGTGGCACACAACTTTGAGGCATTTTCATCTTCTTTTGCAGCAGGATCAGGTTCTTCACAGTATTGACTTAGTGGTATTTGTAGGGAGGCAGAGCAAGGGAAATAATAAGTTGGAAAGCATTTTTACTGTTTCTGAGGTAGTATAGATGGGTTCCTTTTGGATTTTCTGAATTTTTCTGCTTAATAATACATTTTAATGAGTCTTTGGGGGAAGTCATAACTTCACTGCTTATCGCTGCAGCCTGCTCACATGACACAATACTCTTGTGAGGTATAATATGAAAATCATCTCTGGTTAAAAGTGGATTTTGGCTTTTAGCCTAACACCGAGCAAATAACCTTTCCAGTCCAAGTTAAATGTTCCCATAAGCTCCTTAAAACCAAATTTTCCTTGTTAAAAAAAAGTCACTGCATATAATTCCCAAAGGGTGGGGTTATGGAAGCACTTTAAATTAGACTTAAAGAACAACAACAAAAAAGCAAAAAAAAAACCCCAAAAAACAAAAAACAAAACCTTGCTGTATTTTGCTGGCTGGGTCTTTCTTTTGCTCAGATTTGGTGGATGCTACTTTGCCAGATTTGGCATGAGAGGTCAGAGTTCTCATGAGGGATTTCGAATGGCCATCAGCTGGGTTCCACTCCTAAGCTTGAACTGTGGCTTAAAGCAGAATGCAGCTGCCTGCCTACCCATGCCAGTGCATCTTCCCTGGGGAACCACTGCAGAATCCCCCAAGCCTTATCTTTGTGCTTGATTGTGACCTTGTTGCTGTCCAATGCTTGAAACCCCCAGCCCTTCCAGCTCCCTCATTATACAGAACCAGGCTTTCTGTGGTTTCCTCAGTAGGTCAGCCTTAAGGTAGATGAAAATTTGATAGATGCACTTATAACCTCTTCAGAGCTTCCTGTTGGAACTTGACAAGCAGATTCTTTCTCCTAAATATTTTAACACACAGCCTTTAAAATGACATTTACCTCTTCTAGGACCATTTTTTACAGTAGCTTGTAGTAGATTTATTTTTATTTTATTTGAAAACATCATTTGGGGTTTTGTAGAAAAAAATAAAATATTTATCTCCACAGCTTGTTATCAGCAGGGAAGATAGGCATTCTTGGAGGGATGGGAGATTTATTGGTAGAAAGATTCAAGAAGCTATTTTGTGATAAAGGATTTCTTTGCACTTTTTCCTCTAGTCAAGTAAATTGCTTGTGGGTTCCTGCTAAAAAAAATAAATAATAATCCCTCTGGTACTACTTTTAATTTGGTCAGGTTTAAAATGTTTTCAGAAGGGTTAAGCTTCCTTTGCATTAGTGCCTGGTGTGGTCAAATGAAGGAATGACTTTGGAATGGACTGCTTGTGTTTATAATTGACCTCCCCATAGAAGGTTCAGAACTGCAGAATAGTCAAAACCATAACACTATTTCTACATGTCTATTAGATATGTGGTGTCTCCTCCTTCCCTCAACAGGTATAGTTTTCTAGGCATGTTTATCTTTGACTCACATTGTAAGAATATATGTTGCCTGTGATTTGTCCAGTGTGTCCAGCCGTCACTTTCAAAAATACGTACACACCAGAATATCAATCCATTGTTACAATTCTCATATGTGACTACTGAGAACTGTACTTTTCTTGCAAGGGGAAGAATGAATTGAACATCCTATTCATATCCATTATGTAAGTTTGCAAGTGAAACTATTAATACTGGTGGAGCATGGAAGCATTTTATGGGCAGGTGGGCCATGTTGTGAAAACACCATTATAAAGCCTAAAATTTGAGGAAAAACCCCCAAAACCTCCATTGCTTGGGGGCTCTATTTTTAATCTGATCTTCTGTTGAGTTCATGAATATTTCAAATGAACCTGACCAGGTGACTCTTTCTTTCGAGGCTCTCGAATGGTTTTCAGTGGAAACTTTCTTTTGTCACTGTCATATGAATGGCTTTAACCCAGTACGAGTCCAGAGTGGAGGTCTGAATTCACTTGGGAGAGAGGTGAAAACTGTGGGGAAGATTTTGGCCAACTGGATAAACATAGGCAATAAAAGAAAAAAAAAAGATTTCGGCAAACTTTACACAAGTCTGGTAATAGAATACAATAATTTTTCCACTCTGTTACTATAGAATTTTTTTTCATGAAAACACTTTATACTTAAAATCATTTAAACAAAGAGTTTTTTCCTCTAGGAAATGGCAGAAATACACATTCCCTATACTTTAAGAAATATATTTGGGCACAGATGTCTAGTTTCTTATCTTTTGTTAAGAGTTACATAGATGTGTGATTTTAGTGAATGTATTTATAAAAAATAATTTACTAAACATGGCTACAAAAACAAAATACTTCAAAGTCCTGGCTGAAAACCCTGAATCTGACAAGTATATTTTTTTCTCTCTGCAAAAATAAATCTGAGAAACATAGACTGAGAATATTGAGTTAAACCTTGGCCATCACACTTGCCATGAAAATGGGAAGCAAGGGTTGAAGAACGAACATATCAGCCTGAGACTGGGAAGACATGGGCGGGAAAAGTCACATGGTGCTGAGGCAGGCTTGACCAGGGAACCTGGTAGAGATTAGGTCCAGAAGAAGGGAGAAGAGTTGGTGATGCTTGTGCTGACACAGGTCTCAGACCCTGGGCTCAGCACGTGCTTCTCTGTACTGTTTCCTGAAGTGTTATTTGTTTAACATCACTTACTTTTTGTCCTTTTTTCATATATACCCCTGATAACTGGGGTGATCTGATTTTTTTTTTTTAACCCCATGTGGATCTTATACCCAAGCTCTTTTGCCTTTTGCATTGGCAAACTGAAAAGAACTGATGTATTATTACGTTGTGTTGGGGATCTTATACCCAAGCTCTTTGGCCTTTTGTGTTGGCAAACTGAAAAGAACTGATGTATTATTACATTCTGCTGTTTCTTTTTTTTTTTTCTTCTTCTTCATTTTTAAAAGAAAATAGTAGGAATGACTGTGTTCGTGATGCCTTTTTTTGTTTAGAGAGCACTTCTGTATCCATTATTCCATTAATGACCACAGTAATCCTCTGAAGTACAGCTGTGGAACCTGAGGCTCAGAGGGACATGGTAACCGGCATCTTAGTGGGAGAGCTGGGATTCCTACGCACTCTCCTTTACTCTGCCAGGTGGGGGTGAGGGTATTGAGTTAGCCTGAAAATTTGCTTTGATGGCAGTGAGTGTATCATGAACCCCAAGTGTTACCGTTATTACAAAAAACTAGAGGCCTTGAACTCTTCTTTCTCTGTCCTCATTTTGCATTAATCTGACCAGGGTTGTTTGGATAGGATTCCAGAGAAAGATGTTTCTCTTCATAATTTATCACTGAAAACTACCACTTTGGCCTCGCAGTTGAAGCACTAAAATATATATGTACTTACACTTAGAAGCACTTTGTCTTTCACTGCCGTGAAGCTTGCTGGGCTTTTCTTCCGTGGGCTTCCTATTGATCCATAGGCACCTGTAGAGAAACGGAGGCATAGGAATTCCAGGATGGACTGGGTAATCTTCGTCTTTCAGAAAAGTCCTGGAGATGATAGAAGACCACACTTCGGTTTTATGATTGCCAGTGAGCCAGAACATAAGCAGTACACGTCTTTTAGAGTATGAATGTGTTCTTGCACACATCTGCTTGTTCTGTTTGAAGAGACCTCATAGAAATGGAATTTTTAAATATTGAGGAAATTCCATTAAGAAATAGAGGGAGAATGGAAAGTGCATTATAAAAGTCATGCCAAGAAAAAGTATGGCCTAGCGTCCACAAAATATTTACTTTTGATTGAAATGAACTTTTAAAAGTTAATGTTCTCACTCTTTGGCTAAAGAGTTAATTGCTGGGCTTGTCCAATATGTGTTTGGAGTCAGTCATCCAATTTTTCATGATAGAAAAAAACATTGTAGGTAATGTAGATGGAGTGGTGTTACTTCCATGAAGACAGTGTGCATGTTTGCATTTACCTTACTCCTCTGTTATGGCCACCCCTCTTTTGAGGACCTGTTAATGGCTAACAAGAAACACAGGAAAATGAAGGGTAGAGCATTGTGTTGTTGATTCATTGTGAGAGTGAATCTGCCAGTTCTGAGTCTGAAACAATATGACGAATAAAATAACTCTAAAGATAATCAGGGTTTATGCTCCATCTTTTTTCATTATTATTATAAAAATAGTAAAATAACAACACAAAAAAAGAAAGAGGAAAACTCAAGCTTCCCCTAATTACACCATGATGTTCTTCATTTTTGCTTATTCATTTTATCTCTGTTCACATAGGTACATGTTTATTGTTACTGTATTCATGTAACTTATAATCCACGCTTCTCATTTGGCATTGGATGGTCAGCATTTTTTATTGTTCTTCATCTGGGTTTTTTTGTGTTTGTGTCTTGGACTCCTTTGGCAGTTTTTGGTAAAGCGTATGGACCTCTTCTCAGAAAAATACTTTTAAGTATTTAAAATACACAGGATTACAGTGGAAACAATTATATTGAAGTACGGTTATTAAAATATGATAAAAATTAATTTGTACTGTAGCAGTCTATTAATGCATTAAGTAAGAAGATGTACTTAGTTGTATAATGTCTAAGTAATTATAAGCATAAATATTTTGAAACCATCTGTGGATCTGAAGGTAGAGGGGAGGGAAGTTGAGGAATTTCATGCCCCATGACTGGCATTATCTAGGTGAAAGAAGAGGCACGACTGTCTTTAGAATGTGAGGACTTTAGTTCTGATTGAAGAGAAGTAATGTTTTAAAACAGATTTATTGAAGGATAAGGGCAGCATTATTTACCTTTTACTGTGTATCAGGTACTGTGCTAACCTCTTATGTATGCTGTTTTTTTAAGGGCAGCTTCATGAGGAATAGGTGCTGTTACCATCTTTACCTATCCAGTGAAGCAACTAAACTTGGAGAAGTGACCCATTGTTCTAATCACAAATAGATCACTGCAAAAATATTGACCATTTACTTGTCCTCAAAGGAAGTTGGCCTGGATAATCTAGAAGCAGTGTCCTGATGAGTAATACAGTGCAAAGCCACATGGTGGCAGGGTTAGGATTCAGGCTTTAACAGAGCCTGTTTTACTACCTTTTGTCCATTCCTTAAGTTGGGAAAGGTAAAAGGAATTTCTAAGTGACCTTAAGGGCCACTTAAGATTGGAAACCCCAAATTTATCTCATCTAGAAGACAAATCCACAAACTCCTGCTGCGTGATTTTTCTCCTGTAGCAACCATCTCAGATCCTTAACGTAGAGGAAGGTGGTGGTTGGGGGCTACAGGAGAAGGGATGGGCTCTGGACTGGACAGCCTGCGTCCTTACAGAGGAACCATATACTGAGTTAACTCTTCTCACGGCCGCAGTTGTCTCCCCTGAAAAGGCGCTTCCTCTGAAAGGTCACCCGGGACATGTCCGCACTGCGTTGACTTTATAGCTTTTCATCACTGCTTCCTCAGTTTTATTTGGAGACACAGTGTGTGGGTATTTCAACTCAATCATAAATTTCCTCAATGTGGGCTGCTGATAGCATAATTGAAAGACAAGAAGCAAAGAGGTTGTGGCAGGTCACAGACAGAACAATTCATGGGTGATAGTTTCTAATAAGGGTCAGATGCACTCAGGGGCCTTGGGATAGCTTCTAGTGTTCAGAAAAGGAAGAATACCCCAGCATAGCAGCTTGTGTAGTTATCAAAGAAAAATGAGATCTTTTTATTGTTCCTTTTCCCAACCACTGTAACCAAGGTAAGTATATATAGCAGGAATGTCTACAAAGGTTCATCTAAACTGTTAAAAAATGCCTGGGGGAAGTTGGACAGGATGAAGGTGCTTGAAACTCACTTGTGGGACACAATTTCTTTATTGCACATCCATGAATCAGAGATATCTTTACTGTTCCACCCCGGTCCTCATAAATGAATGTGTTTCAATAAATATACATGAAACAGAGATTTAAGGAACTATACACTCCTCTCTGAAAAAATGTCAGCAAACCACAACTGCAACCTTTCATGCTGTTGGATATTTGCACTGCCCAAGAACAAATATTGCTAAGGATAATTAGTTCTTATCTTTGATGTATCCTGTTGTTGTTGTTTTTTTTTTTTTCTCAGATACCTTTAGGCCTTCAGGTCCAAGACCAGAAATAAATAGAAAATGTGTACTAGTCTTTGCTTCCGTAATGCCAATAGGAAATCATACCTGATATTCATAATAAATACAGATTTTTTTTTTTTTGCTTGTTCTTGGAGCAATAGAGAGCTTGTAAGCCAGCCTTCCTAAATTGTGCCATATGGGAAAATTATGTGTCCTTTAATTTAACTAATGTGAATTCAATCATTAAAATATTATGGTTTCCAACATGAATTCAGAGAGATCTAAAACTAGGTAAGTTGAATAGAGTTAAGAAATTCTTCTAAGTAATAAGTAATTAAACCAATCTGGGTAGATTTTGATAGGGTGGAGAGCATGTACATCAGTGACTCTAGCAGGGTACGGTTGTAGCAGAAAGGACAGAGTGACTTTTGTTAACCAAATAATTCAGTAATTCTGAGTTCAACTAATAAATGCTTTATCCAATGAGCGTAAGGATTTCTGTAAACAGTAATTTCAAATAATGAAATTTCCTTTAGGAAATAGATGCTCTTTAATAGGAACATAAAAAGAAATAAAAATGCAAATACAGAAGTACTTAGATAACACCTATTTTGTGGTTTAGGAGGCTTTCTTTCCCCACCCGTCAGCTGAAAGATGTTTAGTGGCACTTAATAAGTATTCAGAATAAAGCTGTCTATATGCTATCATTGTGTGCCCCTTTAGCCCTTTAAATTTGAAATAAAGGATAGAACCCAAACAGGCTATGAGAGAAGTAAAAATGGTAATTTTTTTCAACATACGTAACATTGCTTATTTTGTGATTCATCAGCAAATGCTGCTGTATGCTATCAGCGAAGTGCTTCTTTCAACTTGAGATTGTTTTGTTGCCTTTAATATTTAATTTCTTTGTAAATGCTCCTTTTATGTGTGCGTTTTCTGCACAGCACAGGTAGTTAAGTGCAGGGGGAAGCACTATTTTCTGCTAAGAGGGCTCTAGAGAAAGGGCCAGGAAGCATCCAGAGACTGGCCTGTTTCACCCACAACCTTCTCACCCATTCACTTCTGTCTGTTTGGACCATGTTAATTTTGCAGTTTCGGTGACTTACCCTTATTCCTGTGCCAGGCTAGAGTTCCCAACCAGATCTGTCTGAATTCACAGACAACTAGGAAGTACTACATACTCCCTACTTGGGAGACTAGAGGAGTATGGCAATTGGTCGAGGTACTCCCCAGATACTTAGCTTGTATACTGTGACAGGTGCCTTTAATAAAAAGGCAGGTTAGAATTTGTCCCACTCTAAAGGAGCAAAAAGATGGACAAAGAGACATGCCTGACCAACAGGCATTTCCAGCTAAAGATGATGCTGATTTTCTGGGTTGTCTGTAGAATTGCTTGATTGCCTGAGGCTTAACCCAGAGCCACTCAGAGAATTATAATAAAATGGTATTCCTAATTTCCACCTAAAAATTAGCTGCTACTAATAAGCGATAGTGAGTCTCTCACCAGGGCAAGTGAAGTTTGTGCCAGAGTACAGTCCAAGGCCTTTCAGGATCCCACCTTTTCAACCTGCCATCCCTTGGCTGTGCTCATACTTCCTGACTCCGTTTCGCTCATGTTTTTTTTTTTTTTGCTTCTGAGCTTTGTTACTTCCATCTAGAATGCTTTTCCTCCTTCTTCATCCCACTCCTACATGCAGTGGCTGAAGCCGGCTAGTCCTTCGGGGTAAGCTCACAGTCTACCTCTTCTTTATGGCTTTCTTAGTCCTTTAAAACCCTGCTGGGTAGCTTCTCTGAGCCATGAGGCAGGCCCTGGGTCCCTGCGGCTGCAGACTCATCCCGCGTTCAGCGTGTCTGCCAGTAACCCTCCAGTGCAGCAGCTGACCTGGTGCCGACGCACTGCACACAGCGTCTAAACTCCGAGAAATTAATTACAGAAAACTTTGAGAGAAACCCTGTTTTTGCTTTATTATGAGTTCTTGGGAGCCATCAGGATGGAACTCATCCAGCTGTGTCTGGTCTCGGTGACTCTTGGCCTTCAGTTCAGAGTGGTGCAGAGGCGAGCTGCCTACACTCTCCTGCCACATCATGGGCTCCTCCATGACCTGAGTCATCAAAGTAGAGTCATACCTGCTTCCTTGTTCTGTATTTAGTGCCCCTCAGGTAGCTGTCATGAAGTTCATCCTCTCTTGCCCATCTTCTAGATCTGCTCAGTAGAATGGTTTGAGGGCTGGGTGGGGGTAGGTAACCCAGTGAGGCTCACATGCTGCTTCGCCTTGCCCTGCCAGTTCAATCGTCTCTTAAATCTGTCAGTACTTTATCTTTCCTATTGTGATTATGGTTGTAAAGCTTTTGTTATAGCTATTTTTTATACCAAATTAAGCTCCTTAATTATAAGGATTGTATATCTTTTTCATTTTTCTACCTTTGCATTTTGCAAAATGATCATACATAGAAGATATTTAGTAAGTATTGAAATGGCTGAAAGAGTGAAATAATACATTATATGCATTAAGGGAACAGTCATATAGTTAGTGGCTGTTTATGTGTACAGTCAGTGTTCTGCTACTTGGCTTAAAAGGTGCTTCCGAAAGGATTCATACTTGATCTTCCTTGTGATGTATCTGTTGATCCAAAATAAAACAAAATATGACTGTGCTGTTGGCGTAGTATTTTCACAAGTCATTTGTTAATTTGTCGGTTTGTGTCTGAACTGCCTTGGCCTTTCAAGTTCTAGAATTCTTTTGTGATTTTTATTTAACATTTTCTCAGTGCCAGTAGTGACTCATTAGCCTTATTGTGAATACATGTAACCTTATATCTGATCCCTGGCCAACTCTGTCCATTTTTTTAGCTCTGTCTCTTGGCCTAGCTGAGCTCATCCCACTGGCCTTTCCCCGCTACTTGACTTTTCTTAGCTTTCTCACCTTTTGCAGGGTGAATCTTACCAAACACAAAGCCTTGAGATAAATGGCTTCTTATACCTTATTTATGATAAGGATTTAATTCAACACACTTGGCATTATGAGCCATTTATTTTAATGCTCTGAACTCGGAGTGCATAAGAAATAACTTTTTTTGGGAAGAGAGACAGAGGACTTATCATGTTATGATCAGTTGCCCAAGTAAACAGGATTTGTTTTATCATATCATTCATATGTGGATGAGGCTGCATATTAATTGCTGCCTCTCACAAAACAGCCCAAACCCTGTGGTGTCAGTGCACTGGGGACCTTGCTTTTCAATATCCTCCATTTCCTTCCTTCCCCAGCACTCTTTAGCTGACTAGATAAATTGATTTCTCTTTATTAATCTACTCTCTCTTCTCCTTCTGAATCTCACTCTCAAATGGCAGTTGTTCCATTCTGCATTTTATTGTGACTAGACTATCCTCCTTACTGTAGAACTCAGACTTCCCCCAGTGCTAGCCAGTATTGACACATGAGTGATTGACTTAATGAATACGAATGAGCAGAACATAAGTCTTACAGGTAGGGTTAAAAATCAAAGGATTCTATTACGAACCCTGTATTTAAGGACTTGGAGCAAACTGAAGGTTTTAGTCTCAATCCTTTGACTTCCCTGCAGCAATAGTGATGTCTGTTGAGCCAAACATTGTTCCCTGTTTGAGCTGGGAATGTTAACTTGCTGCTTAGAAAAAGTGTCTTTAGGGGGCAAAAGGAAAAAGAAATTAGCTAATGTATCATTATCATTAGCCTGTGACTTGATCATGAAACAACAATTAAAAAGCATTCACACCTGTTTTGGAATTACCTGCCTATTTGTGTAAGAAAAAAGAATCATAAAACTGGCAAAACAACAACAAAATAATGTCAGAAATCATATTAACAGGAAAAAGGGGAAGGAGATGTGCTTTGAACCTCCAGCTCCTTCACAGCTCATCATTTCTTGATGCCCTTTGCCAAGCTGGATGCTGAAGGAAATCTAATGATACACAAAGCCTCATTGCCAGATACTTCATTACTTCTGCAATCCATTAGTAGCCTTAATGGCCTATGCCACTGGAATAAGTATGGAAATCCAGTCCCCCAAGAAAGTACAGTGCTCTATAAATCACACTGGCCTGAGGATTCTCTCAGCCCTTGACACTGAAGAATAGGTGAAAAAAAATCATTGCGCTTCCTTAACTCCCTTGTACTAGAAGCTGTCAGCATGAGTGACACCTTTTCACTTTTTAACCCTGTAACCTCATGGTTCTCAAAGTGTAAGCTGTGGATCAACAGCATCAGTATCACTGGAAACTTGTTAAAAATGCAAATTCAGTGGCCCCACCCAGATGTGTTAGAACCTTGGGGCAGAACAGAGCCACTTCTCTTCTTGACATCAGCCTTGTCAGAACTGTCCTGTGAGAGATACCCACTAACAGCTTTTGGCTGGGCGATCAGCTCCCTGGAATCCTGTGCTCTCTAACCTTCTTTCATTCCCCTCCCTACAGAACACACACTTTTCAATTTTCAGTTTTTCCAATTTTATTTTTTAATTTTATTATTTTATTTTTAAATTTTTATTTTTAATATATATTTTTATACAGAAACTTCATTTATCTTGAGTTTGGGGTTGATTCAAGGTTTTTTTTCTACTTCCCTCTCTAGCCTTGACTCTCAGATGAGACAGGAGCTCTGCCCTAGCATATGATTTACTTTGGTTTTCTGGTAATTCTCATGGCTTTATTCTGAAGGCAAAATCAAGGCTGGGCATGATGGCTCATGCCTGTAATCCCAACACTTTGGAAGGCCAAAGCAGGCAACTTGTTTGAGCTCAGGATTTTGAAATCCAGCCTGGGCAGCATGGCAAAACCCTGTCTCTAATATAAAATTTACAAAGAATTGTCAGTTTCTCAGTAGACTAGGGATAGAGAAAACGTTAACTAGCCCACCTGTCCTATAGCAGTGTTTACCAAATCTTAGTATGCATAAAGATTTTTTTTTTTTTTTTCCTTTTTTTGAGACAGAGTCTCACTCTGTTACCCAGACTGGACTGCAGTGCTGTGATCTCAGCTCACTGCAACCTCTGCCTCCTGGCTTCAAGTGATTCTCCTGCCTCAGCTGCCTGAGTAGCTGGGATTACAGGTGCTCACCACAACGCCTGGCTAATTTTTGTATTTTTAGTAGAGACGGGGTTTTGCCATGTTGGCCAGGTTGATCTTGAACTCCTGACCTCAGGTGATCCACCTGCCTCAGCCTCCCAAAGTACTGGGATTATAGGTGATTATGAGCCACCACTCCCAGCCTTAAGATCTTTAGAAACATCATGTTAAAAACATTCTGAGTGGCACTGTTTTTAAAATAACGACCTCATGTTGACCCAGGGTTTCTGCTTCTTTTAATTATGGATTCTTTCTTTCTTTTTTTTTTTTTTTCCTTTTTTCTTGTTTTTCTTTTTTTATTGTGGATACTTGGTTTGGGGTGGCTCTGAGGCTTTGGGGCTGAGAATTATTCTTATTCCTTTGGTATCCTTTGCCTAAAGGATATTCTTTGCCAAACACTTATTTTGCATTAGTTCTTATCTTCTTTGGTTTCTCTGTTGGTTTAATTCCACCTGTTTCCCATGATCTAGGAATTCCATAAATTTTCTGGTCCTCTGATGGCACTGTCTCTTATTTGTCAGTGCTGTTTTGGCTTCATCCTTTTTCCTACATAGTTATGTAGGGGTTGGGCCTGGATAGATGGTAGCAGGGATTGAGTGTACCACCTTGATCCAGTCCGTCTTTGCTTTTCTTAAAGCTTTCTTCTCTCTGTTGTCCCCAGGCATGATTCATTCATTGTACCATGCCTGTTCATATTATTCTAGTGCCAGGTAGCGGTTCGTTCACTTCTTTCATAGCACGTATTTCATTGTAACATTCTTAAGTGCACATAGATGTCTTAAACCTACTAGATTCCATTCTGTAGCCCAGGTATCTGTAGGCATCAAATTCCAGAGATTTTTCTGCCAGGGTGGGAAAAAACCATTTTAGCAACAAGCAAATGAAAATGGGGGTCTGAAACACTATGTTAACTGTCTTATAGGATGCATTCACAACGGCTCCCGTTGTGGGTTCTGTGTCTCTGCAAGAACCTATGTGATGTTTAAGTCTTCTCAACTCTGAATAAACATCTTGCAAAGCATTGAGTTGTATTAGTTTATTGTTAGGTTGACTTTCTGAGGAAACTGTGGTTCTGTCCTTAGAAGTCACCACTTCTGGTCCTCCTGGAATAGGGCAAGTCTCTCCTTAGATTCCAAGGATTGAATCCTCTCTGGGCTTAAGTGTATTCTGTCTTCTTAATCCTTTGGTGAGGAAGTTAATGGTGATGGAGGTTGGGAGATACCAATGCTTTAATTAGCTAAGTCACAACACTCTGTCCTACTCTTAAAAGATCTTATTTAATTAGGAAAATAAGACATCATTTCACCTTTTATATACCTGTCAATATCTTAACTTATTCAAACACTGACCTCTGTGTTGTATAATTAGACTCTTAAAAGATTGAAAATGCCTAGGGCTCCTAATAGGAGTTTTTGCTTTTGTATCTGCCATCACATTTCAAGTAATTGGAACTGACAAAAAGATACCAAAATACTAAAAATTACGAACAATGTAATGAAACTGATAGCATGGATTTCTAAGAGATACCATGATAGAATATTAAATCGTGCTCTTAGGCAGATTATGATGTCTTTTTAGTTTTATGGTTCTCTCTATTTGTGTGTGTATATACATGTGTGTGATTTTTAATTTTTATTTTATTTATTTATTTATTTATTTTATTTTCATTGAGATGGAGTCTTTCTCTGTCGCCCAGGCTGAGTGCAGTGGCACGATCTCCCCTCATGGCAAGCTCCACCTCCTGGGTTCACGCCATTCTCCTGCCTCAGCCTCCCGAGTAGCTGGGACTACAGGCGCCCGCCACCACGCCTGGCTAATTTTTTTTTGTTTTGTTTTGTATTTTTAGTAGAGATGGGGTTTCACCGTGTTAGCCAGGATGGTCTCGATCTCCCGACCTTGTGATCTGCCTGCCTTGGCCTCCCAAAGTGCTGGGATTACAAGCATGCGCCACCGCGCCCAGCTGTGTGTGATTTTTTTTTTTAATCAGCTAAGCTGTATCCTCAATCTCCACTTAAAAATGCTTAATTATACATCGAATCTCGATGTATAAGGAAATCACATAAGTACTTAACGTGTAGGGTCCTTATGGGGACTAGTGAGAAGTAACACTTAGATCATGAAGGGCCTTTTATAAGCTTTGCTCTTCCACCTAATGCTTTTCCTTTTTTTTTTTGGAATGACTTGGAGATAAAGAGAAACCTTTAATTATATGAAGGATATTAAGTACTGTGGTGGTGACATGAGATTCATGTTGTAAAGAATCACTCTGGCAGCTTTGGGGAAGACAAATGGAGATAGAATGAAATAAAGGATGGAGATACACGTTGGGAATCCATTACGATGCTGGGCAAGACACCATGGACGGAGGCAGTGGCAGTTGGTATGGATGGTAGGGAGAGATCAGGGTAAGATTAAGAGACAGAATCTAAAAGATTAAGTCACTGATCAGATGTCAGGACATGAAGAGTTAGGAGTTAAATGCACATTGGTTCTTGCAAGTCTCTGATAAAATATTAGTTTTTAGAAGGGTTTGAGTTTAAGTACCTTTATTGTCCCAGGAAAAAAAATCTACCTGTAAAAGAAGAGCACCAACATTTGATCAGATTTCAGACCTTTTTTACTCTTCGGAATGAAAATTTGAGCTTTTGATCATTGTTTCTTCTGCTTTCCAGAGCTGACCCTGTGTTTTTCTACAGCCATTTTTTCCTAACCCTCGAGTATTAGTTCACAACTTACATTTAGTGAAGCTGTTTTTCTCTCTCTCTCATAACAAATGTACCGATAATGTTTAGGGCTAATTGTATGCAATTTACTTTTTGAATTGTGGTAATCATTATTGCTGTTTTTATTTTCATCTTCTCTTCCACAGGCATCATCAGCTATAGATATTCAACCAAATTATGCCCTTTGGGGTGATTTTCAATTTCTCCCTTTGGGAGGCATATTTTTTTTTGTCAGTCATGAAGGGTTCAGATTTGGATTATTAAACACTAGTTTCCACATTGGACCATTTAACACTTTACATTTCCTTGTCTTTGGAAAACTTAACTTGCCCCTATGCTGTTTGGGTGTTTTTGAAGACCACATCTAATTTATGAAAGAATGACCTGTCCTCCAAACCCATATTCTACTTCTTGTTGCACAGAAAGACCTGCAGTACAGGAGGGTAAAACAGAAGTAGCTTCAGCATTCATGGATTATTTATAGGAGCACCTCTGGGGTCTTTTCCTGAGCTCTGTGCCTATGGGAGTATGTGCAGAAGTGTTTGGCTTTCCTTGCTACAAGAAATAGTTAAACATATGTCTGGTAGTCTGTGACCATAGCAGTGTGCTGCTTTTAAAGTAAGTAGATTACATTGCCACAGATGCTCTCACCACTAGGGCCCCTGGAGGGTCAGGACTTCTTGATGTAATCAGTTTTTTCTTTTTTTTTCTTTTCTAGTAGCTATTGTTCTGTAAATTGTGGGAACTGACTGGGTTACAGAACGTGAATTGATGTTCTTCTCTGTTTTAACCTTCCAGAAATGCATCTTCTGCAGACACCGGGTTAAGAGGGTCTCTGGAGCCTGCATCCAGTGTTCCTACGGTCGCTGCCCGGCCTCCTTCCATGTCACTTGTGCCCATGCTGCTGGGGTATTGATGGAGCCTGACGATTGGCCTTATGTGGTGAACATTACATGCTTTCGACATAAGGTCAACCCCAATGTGGTAAGACGTGCCCTCCCTTCCTCAGTGCTAGGACCGCGTCTGGATTTTCTCCTGTTTTAGACTACCTCCCAGACATAATGTGCTTTATTCTGTAATATTACTCATTGTTGACATGTCTGGACCGTGAGTTCCTTGAGGGCGGGGATTGCACACTATTATTTACTGGTATTTGCCTAGGACCTGTCAAGTGTCTGGTGCACACTAGACACAATAAATCTGTGTGAGTTGAATGAGTAAATGAACAGATGAATGCAGAAAACTCTTCATGCCTGTTCTGGTGTTGGATCTGTACACAGGGCTGCTGAGTTTGGTTGTACACATTGTGCACTGCCCATATCCAGGATGAGAGTGAAACCATTTCTGCGAGGGGATCACCACCTGAGATTATGTAGTGAACAGTCTATGAAACTGTACACTGTGGTCTTGGGATGTTGTTTTATCTCTTTTAGAAGAAACAGAGCAGCAGCACAGTAAAGGAAGAGGTAGGATGGCCAGGAGCTGTTGGGACTTTGCTGCCTGAGATGACATATGTGAGGGATAGCCTGGGGCTCTGGAAGGAGTGAGGATAGTCTCATAGAAAAAAATAGAAAAGTAGAGGAGAAATATAGAGAACAAATTTTTTTGAGCTTACTTCTGGGAAAAGTGTTTGCAACCAAATAACATGAATTTAGCCATATTTCCGTTGGCCTGTTCTTGGAGAATGAAATCTTTCCTCTGGTTTAAACACTTAGAAATATGCCAGTGTAGGGATAGTTGATATGTCTTTGTTAGCTTTCCAGTTCACCATAATTGTTTTTGGCTACCAAATAGGAGGCTAAAGCATTGTCTAGATGCTCGGCTCTGCTAACTTGCCGCACTTTGTTTTCCCTGAGAGATTTGGCCACAGGCTATTAACAGCCTAACATGCTTGTCCTATGTCCCTAATAACCTCTTGTGAGCGGCCTGCCAAGTCATCAGCATTGGCTTGTGGAGTCACACACAACAAATCTCCCAGCTCTTTGTAATGCTTTCAGCAATTTCCATTGATGTCTTGAGAGATATTTGATGTTTGTGGACTGGGGCTCTGTGCGGATGTGAGTGGATGCACAAATGTACAAAATGATGTCACCAACTGTCACATCTATTTTATTTGTCTTATTTTTTCATTGTTTCAGGTTCCAAGTTGCATATTCATTCATGCCTTTTCCATAGTTTCTTGAGTTGATGTCCTTTTGCTAAGAATAGTATTATGTATCCAGTAGAAAATACATTTTAGCAACTTTTAAAAAAATATAGTAATAACACCTTACATGACTGTGTGCAGTCAACAGGATTACCTCATTAGAGAATGTATATGAATGCATTTTGAGATGTGAACAAGTTCATGACCTCTGAAGTCAGAGTACTTGGTGTTCACACTTAGATTCTGCCAGTAACAGACTGTGCAACCCTGTGCAAGTTCTTATTTCTGAGCCTCAGCTTCGTCATCTGTAAAACATGGTATCCCACCTCACCATGTTGTTTTCAGTTCACAGCACAGAGTAAGCACTCAAAAAATGAAAGTTGTATTGCTACTACTACTTCTACTGCTGCTGCTGCTGGTGCTACAATCTTATGTGAACTGGGCCACGTGAGTAGTGTTTTTCCTGTTTTGAGGATAAGAAACCTAAGTTCAGAGAAGTTTAATTCCTTGCCCAAATAGATGCAGATAATGAGTGGCAGGTGCTGGAATGTAAATGCCTTTTTAGCTCATACTCTATTATTTGGTGAATTCCAAACCTCAAATGGCGCTAGAGGTGTTCATCTGAAGCTTTGCTTGGGATCATGCATTACCATTTTAATTTTCCAAAGCCCTGTGGTTACTGATGATTATATTGAAGTTGCTATTAAAGAGATCCAGGTGTTTAATCAGGACTCATTCCTCTTAACTCTGGTGTGTGGTTCAGTCAGGTTTAGGTTACTAATGTGTTTCCTAAATGATGATGAAAAAGAAAATATTTGACTTTGAGGTGATTTAGAAACTACTATCTCCTACAGATCCGCTTTCAGCTTGGTACACTTTGTAAAGACTGGGGGAAAACATCATGTAATTTACAACATTACATGAGGCAGCTTTTCCTGATGACGGAAAAATTTTCGTGTTCATAAATTGCCTTTGCTACATTTTCTGGGAGAAGCACTATTAGCACTCTATTTCTGAAGTATATTTCTAGTAGCTATTTCTTATCCATTCTTCTTCCATGAGACTCCAAGTATGGATTCCTCCCCAAAGTGTTTGGGAACTAAGCAGAAGGAATTTATAGAATCTGGCAACTTTGGTTAAGAACATTGTGATTTGCCCCTATTGCTTTAAATGTTCTTTCCTTATCAAGCATAGAAAAGTTCAGATTCACTCAAATATTTCTCTTTGTGTCAACTGTGAATGCTAAGAGATATGCTTCTTAGAGCAGAAACTGTAGTTTGTCTGTGTTCTTAACCATGCATTGATTATTTGAAAGTAATGGGCAATTGCCGAATCATAGCAGTGAAAACTATAAAATAAAGTTCAGGCTAACTTGGCAGCCTGGCCCAGTTGTTTTACAGAATAGTGGAGGATGCCTGGACAATTTAGGTGAAATGAAGTATAAACCTACTGTTGCTTCAGTAGAATCTCCATTTTTACTCACTTTAGGGTTTTTGAGTCCTTTATTTTTTATTTCTCCCAATTATTTGCTATAAAGCATCCAAAAGGACCATTTTAAGGAAAATTCTACTATTCCATTAGTGTCATAAGTTATTATTTTTTAATTAATATATTTTTTAAATAGTTCTCATGTTGCGCAGGCTGGTCTCAAACTCTTGAGCGCAAGAGATCCTTTAGCCTCAGCCTCCCGAAGTTCTGGGATTATAGGCATGATCCACTGTGCCCAGCTAATTATTTTAAGTATATGAGCTTATTCATTGTTTATTGAGCTTTGGATGTAAAATTATTTTGAATAATTGTATAAAATTCATCTGATTTATTAACACATTATTCCATCAAGCAGCAAGCAGAGTTTATAATTAGAATAGGCATTGTTTGAAAAAAATAGGGTAAAAATTCTTAAAGATGGAAAAGAGTATGTCACAGGAAGTATACAGCTGATCCCTGTTATTTCAACCTAAATTTTAGCATGTGTTTGCCAGCGTTTTTGTCAAACACCGTTTTTGAATGTCACTGCTGTGTTTCAGATGTAAGGTCTCCTTCATGTGTGCACATGAGTGTGTGCTCATCTGTCCATGTGTGTCGTCACACTGTCCACTTCACCACCTTTTGCATGATTCATTATAACCTATTTTCTGGCTATATTTCCAAAGATTCCACTTGGATATATTCCTAACCCAATTATCTGAATGTTGCACAGATGTTTGTAAGGAAAAGACAACATAATACATAGTAGTTATGAAACTGGAAGCCTTGGAAATGTATTTTTTCTTCAAAGCAAATAGTCAGCTACCTGTAAACCGTATACTTCTGCAAAATATAGCACCCCACCAGCCATCTCACACTTGAGTAAACTAGACAGCTGCCCAGTGGAAGGGATGCCTGAAAAACAGAGGTGAGAAGATGGCATGCAATGTTTTTTCCTGGCAAGTTACTTAGTAAACTTTCATATTAGGTTAGAATGATCTGCATATTTAATTCACTGCAATGAACATGGCCTCTTTATACATCTTATATGAGGTACATAGTGTTTTTTCTTAATATTCTTTCCTCCAGAAAAGTATGACATTTAAGTTGTATTCATAGTTTTAGAAACCTTAGAAGTCATGGCTATTAACATGGAGACAGATACCTATTTAAAAGAGAGGAAGAACTTTTATAGAGAAAACACTGCATTGGTTAATTTATGTGATTTTGCATATTTTTCCTTTAGTATTATTGTAACTAGGTCAGGACAGTATTTGTTGTTGTTGTTGTTGTCTTTTTATTTCTATCAGCTAGCACTTGGCTATCCATAGGAGCAGCTTGGTATAAATTTGTTAAAATAATTATCTGATGCTAGGGAATGGGATTAGTGGAGAAGAACAAGAACTAGTGTTTATTGAACATCTTTTATGTCAAGTGTGTGTTAGGTATTTCACATATGCACCTTATTCAGAGCAGTGTTTTTTGTGTGCATAACGGAAAGCAGGGTGGGTAGGATGGCTTCTGTTCTGGCACCTCCCATTCTAGAAACTCGTCTCGGATCTTGTTATTCCACCATCTGTCCCTCTTTCATATGTCTTCTAACACTTAATAATACAGCTGAGTCCTTGCTTAGCACTTACTGATTGCTTTTTTGTTTTTTGTTTTTTGGGGACAGGGTCTTACTCTGTTGCCCAGGCTGGAGCGCAGTGGCGTGATCTCAACTCACTGCAACCTCCGCTTCCTGGGCTCAAGTGATCCTCCCACCTTTGCCTCCCGAGTAGCTGGGACTGCAGGTGTGCGCCCCCATGTCTGGCTAATTTTTGTATTATTTGTAGATACTGGGTTTTACCATGTTGCCCAGGCTGGTCTCGAGCTTTTGGACTTGAGCCATCTGACCGCCTTGGCCTTGCAAAGTGCTGGGATTACAGGCATGAGCCACCGCACCCAGCCTGAATGCTTTTTCCAGCCTCTGGGTCTTTAGGCCAGTTTTATTGCAACTCCTTCCTGTCATCATGAGGCAGGGGCTTAGGACAGGAGAGGACACCACAATACACAGAATCTGCTGAAGAGCTCAAAGCAAGAGCTCTGTGGGTTAACCTATGACTATATAACTAATCTTGGGGTGATGATGTAGTGGGCTGCTTCTCATTGCTAACAACAGTGAAACATTCTAGGCCTCATTAATGTGGAAAGATGGATGTTTGAGGCTTCCAAATTCTATACCTTAGAATAGTAGTTCTTATCCTGTATTGTATTGTAGAGCATATTATGCTTTCAGTGTCTGTTATTGAGAAAATACTTAATGAAAAAATAAGAATCAGTATACTTTTATGTGAATTTATTAATTATAAAAGGCCAAGCAGTATTTCAGGTTGATTATGGATTGATAGGGAGAGACTCCAAAACACTCACTCCCACTATAACATTCCCTTTTAATTAGCCAAGGATGCAGAATTGTAGCAGAAGTGGATTCAGCAAATAGGGTAGAAGTGAATGCAGCCTATAATAACAAAACTTCCCCCTGGGTCCTGTTTCCCTAATGGGCATATGCAGTTTTGTATATGTGTAGGCTGTTGCCAGATCTGAAACTAAACATGTATTTTTGCTATACCATAGGCTTTTATACTTGGGTCTCATTCAGGAAAACTGAGTATCCGTGCTTCTCATTTTAATAAAATTTTTCTAAACTTGAAGATGCCCTAGTTCTTAAACCAAAATCAAGGTCAGCAATACTATGTAATCAACTAGGGGAAGAAAGTAGTTCTGTTCCCAGATGGGTACCTGAACGATATCTCTCTCCAACTTTCTAGAATTTTTAGAAAGCCTGTTTTCCTCCAGAGCCTACCCCTGATTCTAGTTTATACATTTCAGTCCAATTCGTTCCAACAGGATTTTTGGTTGGAAGGCCAGAATTACATTTCACCATATATGCATTTCACTATATTGTGCCCCTTGGGTGTAAGACGGGTGGTCAGATAATTGTTTTTGTAATTAAGCAGTATTCAGCTAATTTATATCCGTGGTTAGGACTTTGCTTAGCTTTACTTTATATTACTTGACTCTTTTAAACATCATCGTGGTTTGTAGCCTTTTTTGAGCCCATTTCATACCAGTTGACCAAAATTTTCTTCTTGATGTTCCTGCTCCACTTGGGCCTTTTGGAGCCGCTTCTAGGTGAATTTCTAATTTCTAATTTTAAACCACTTTTAAATGGTTTGGCTGTGTCCCCACCCAAAATCTCATCTTGAATTATAACCCCCATGTGTCAAGGGCAGTCCAGGTAGAGGTAATTGGATCATGGTGGCAGTTTGTCTCACAAGATCTGATGGCTTCATAAAGGGCTTTTCCCTTCACTCAGCACTCATTCTCTTTCCTGCTGTCCTGTGGGGAGGTGCCTTCTGCCTGAGGCCTCCCCAGCCATGTGGAACTGTGAGGCAATTAAACCTCTTTCCTTTGTAAATTACCTAGTCTCCTCGGTTCTTTATAGCAGCATGAGAATGGACTAATCCATACTTGTAGACGTCTTTGAAAAACTACCTTTGTTTTTTCTCAGCGGAAATGCGGGAGTTATCTTGGTTTCTGTTGTACCAAACTTGGAATCAGTGATTCATCAAAGAGCCCTGGTTCTGTTTTATGGGAGCTCTACTAGGGAACAAATTTGCCATGAAAGGTGCACATTACCATGTTTTGTTTCATTTAAGTGCTGGCTAATTTAGTACTAGAGCCACTTTAGTGACAGAGCAGATGAATCTTATTTTTTTCAAATGGTTCAGGGTTCATGTTGATATGTCCAATTTACCTGGCTTTAATAAGTTTATTTTTACATTGTTCTAACTTGAGGACTTATTAATGCAATTTCTCCTTTCCTAAGTGATGCCTAAAGATTTGGACCTGTTTTTCTAAAATTCTCTTAACTCCTCCTGGGTTTGTATGGTTTAGCGGGTGGGAGTGAGGTATAGGTTGGGCCTACCACCGTCTCGTCCTCTGTGTGCTTGGATCCAGAGCCTGATTATGTGCACATACTCTTCCACAGGGGACCTCTGCTTTTCAGGTCTCTTTCTTTAAGAGCAAAGTTTACAGTTCCTTTGAAGACAGTTTCCCACATTTGAAAATATTTTAAACCTGTTGAAGAAGGGATGAGAGTGGGGTAGAAATCTCAGAAACTGACCTCGTCCCAAGATTTTTAAACTGACCTGAAACCAAGGAAAATACAGCCGCTTTTCACTTTCAGTATTGGAGAGAAACGGATAACTAATACGGCAACTATACTGCTTGTTTTCCCTTTCTTATCCCAGCACTTGTTTAGCCAGATATAAAAAATATGGCTTAGCACAAAAGTTAGTTATGGAGAACTTTAGTTAGACTGCCTTAAAACTCTTCAGTTCGATATATGTAGGGACCGTGAAGCATCCTGGAAGTAAACGTAACTTTTTTTCTTTAAACTTCTCCATCTGACTTCATTCTTGCTGTCCAGACCTCATTCACACAACTGTTTCAAGCAAACATATATATATATATATATATTTTTTTTTTTTTTTGATGAGACAATGGTGGGACACATTTATTTAATACAATGTGATAAACTGCGTTCTAAAGGCTTTTCAGATACTAACTTATTTAATCGTCAGTGCCCCATTCATGGTAGGTATAGGTTGAGCATCCAAATCCAAAATGCTCCAAAATCTGAAACTTTTTGAATACCAACATGACACACAAAGGAAATGCTCATTTAAGCATTTCAGAATCCGCAATTTAAGATTTGGGAAACTAAATCAGTAAGTGTAATGCAGACACTCTAAAATTCGAAAAATTCTGAAATACTTCTGCTCCCAAGCATTTTGGATGACAGATGTGCAACCTGTACTATTATCTTTTTATTTTTTTTTTAACAGATGAGGAAAGGGAAACAGAGTTTATATAACTTGCTGTATATTACACAGGTAGTAGGTGGAAGAGCCAGGATACAAAGCCAGGCAATCTGACTCAAGAGTCCAGGGTGTTCTAAGCACAGGCAATAGTGTGTGCACAAACTTCCTCAAAGGCCTGGTGTATCTGAGGAAGGCTGAAGAGTTCGACGTTACTGGGTCTCAGACATGTCAGGTTTAGGGGGAGTCAGGATGGATGGTGAGTGGGAGGGTGAAGCTGGTGAAGTAGATTGGGTGATCAGAGATTGAAGACTGTCTATCATAAAAAGTGAAACCCCCTTTTTATATGTCCCTGAATTAAAATTTAAAAAATCTTCTCCCATCTTCAAATTAGGGAAATGTTCTTGGCTAAACAAAGATCTGTTTTTAGGGACAAGGTGAGGGACAGGAAGGATTATCCTTTCTAGAGGAGGTGCGTCATGGTGAGGAGAAGATTGTTTTGGGGAGGCCTCCTGGGAGTAAGACCCACAGGTACTCAGTTCGTCCCTTGGTGGGGTGCAAACGTGTTACCCAATAGCTGTCTCTCACATGCGCCCACACGCACAAAGTGGATCATGCTGAGACCAGGCAGGAGAGGCTATTATTTATCTTGTTTCAAGAGTTCCTCAAAGTAGGGAAGATTAAAAAGAAAAAAGAGTTTCTCATTCAGGCATTACTCTTGAGACTTTCCTTCCTCCATGTTCCCCAGGGGAATTCCTTGGACTCCTTTGCCACTGCTTCAGGAAAATTTGGGGGAGTTCTGCTTTATTCTATAGTGGATGGTCCCATGCAAGGTTTATGTGCAGGCAGTATTAGGAAGCTCAATCTTGAGGCCAAGTGGGAGTGAATTAGCGAGTAGAAAGGATTGATTAGAGGCAGGAAACTGATGCTCCAGAGCAGGTGAGAAGAAACAGAGACCTGGATTTCCACCATGGCCGTGTCCCAGGATGAGGAGAATGGTTTTGATTATGGGGACACTTTGGAGGTGGAATTATAGGCCTTGGTAAATCAGATGTAGTGGAGAAGGGAGAGAGAAGACCCCAAGGGACAACCAGTTAATTATAACTGATGATGAGTAGGAATTTTGCCTACTGTCACTCTTAGTGTGCCCATCTAATGCCAGTGAGCTTGCCCTGGCCCCCACAGGGCTGATACATCAAATGTAGCTATAGGTTGAATCTATCCTTTCAATTTCCTTTTTATTTTCCCTCACTTCATCTGGAGCTTACTTCTATGGCTTGATACTGTCTTCTTTTAGTTTCTGCTTTCTCCTTTTCATAAAGTGAACCAGAGTTTAGCTAACACTCATCTCACAGTGATCTGAATGGTGTCATTTCCATAAACCCTCATCTGTGTCTCTAAGATCCTGGGTGTCTTTGTGTTTTGCTGATGATAGAATTGTTTTTCCTTTAACAATTTGGATATTGCAAACTAAAATTCTGTTTAACAAAGTTTGTTTTGACCAGATATACTCTTTTTTTTCTCAGACTTGTACATAATCATCTAGTTTTTGTATATGATTTTTTTCTTCTACGTAAGTTTTTAAACAAATGGTCTGCTGAATTTGCAGTGTTGTTATTGACAAAGAGAGATTTCTGACCAAAGCAAAGGTATGGAGTAAAGAGAATTCTTAGCAAGGACTTAAAAAAAACGACAGTGATACAGACCTGAATCTGATCAATATTCCTAAATCTAACACATATTTTTAAAAAGAAATCCCTCACCTATCAATAGAAGGGTTTTGTTGAGCTCTCTCTCCACTTATCCCAATGATAGGAAGTGAAGGTTAGATTTGCCTGGGAGGAGGAATATTTAGCATAGACCTTTTAGAATATTTACATTCAGAACCTATCTTTCTCTTATTCACATTATCAGGTATAGCCAGAGAAGATAAAATTTTTCTTAATTTTGCTAGGAAATTTAAATATATCCCATTAAACATTTTTAAACCCTATTCAGTACCCCCTAATTTGTTTTCCTACTGCTGATCTTTAGCCATTTCCATAGGAAGGGCTGGGTCAGTGAGTATTGTGCTTCTCTCCCTGTGCTTTCTGTTGATAGAGCAAGGGCTTAAGGAGAGCTGCTGCAAACCCCCATGCTCACAACAGCCTCAACATACTCTACGAAAGAAGGCAAGGGAGTTTATCGTGATTTTGGAAAGATTACTCTAAAAATGGTTGAACTCTAGGCTATTCTTGGTACTAATGAAAAATAATTTCCCAAGCATTTGATGAGCTCCTATTATGTTGATGAATCTTCAAAGTCTGGGAAATGAGCTTCAGAGGACTGGTACTTCTCAGAATATTGGATTCATGAAGACTCGTGCTGGAGAGCATCAGGAGTTGCCAGCATCTGGGAGTGTGGTGTAGTCAAAACAATCTTGACTCCAGGCAGTCCTGCATTCTGGTTCCTGCTCTGCTTCTTTACTGCTTGCCACTTAGAACCATGCTGAAGTCTTGTTGAGAGACTTACCCGTATCTTAAAGCCCTGATAAATACTGATGTGAGGCCAAATGGATCCCAGGATGAATGTATGAAATTGCTATTTTTTAGGTTAAAACTGGTGTAATACCAGTAATTTCGTAATATTTGATATAAAACATATTCAGAGGAGAGGGGCTGCTACCATACTATTCCTTAAATTCTGTTTTCTGGGGACAGATCCTTTAGGCCTGGTTCATAATAGTTAACATCTGAAACATACTGAAACATAGGAAGCACTGAAAAATCTTTCTGCAGCAATGCTACTCTTCTTTATTTTGGAAATAGCTGACATTGTGCATGTGAGCTAGGAATTCATGTTCCTGAGTCTTGTCACCCTCAGGGACAAAAACACAAAATTTTATCTGTTCTGATATGTATGTGGGTACATTGAGAAATTAGTAACAATTGATAACGTTTTAAACTTAATTGGAATGAAGGGAATTAGCACCTATTTAGTTATGAATAATCACATCAATATATTAGCATTTTCATTAGTAAAACTTAATAGCTTTCCTGTCTCTCAAAATATGGCTTTAGTTCTGTGTGTAATAATGTGGTTTCAGGAAAAATATTTACCTAAATTTTTTATTCTGTCCTTATAAAACTGCAAATTGACCCTGATTTTTAAAAAATTCAAGACAAAGGCATTTTGGTGTAGGTGTTTGGTTTTTATCACAAAAGCAGATCCATCAGAATTCTTAGGTGAAACTTGTCAGTGCTGTGTTTTCTACTTGGCTCTGTCATTTCCACCACAGAGTACACTGTGGAACCCAGGAGCCCCTTAGCAGACCTAGATCCCACTGTGGGGGCAACTGCATTAAGAAATACTTACATGCGGCTAGGTGCAATGGCTTTCACCTGTAGTCCCAGCCCTTTGGGAGGCTGAGGTGATATCAGGCTGGGCAACATGACAAAAACCCATCTCTACCAAAAATACTAAAATTAGCTGAGCGTGGTGGTATGCGCCTGTGGTCCCAGCTAGTTGGGAGACTGAGGCTGTAGGATCACGTGAGCCCAGGAGGTAAAGACTGCAGGAAGCCAACATTGTGCCACTGCACTGAAATACAGCCTGGGTGACAGAGCAAGACCCCCATCTCAAAAAAACAAAACAAAACAAAACAAAAAAAAGAAATATTTACATGGGACACTTGATACTTGACAACTTCAAAGGCCAACTTACTGAGGAAAATCAACTCTTCCATTCCAAGGACCACCTATTTGGTTTTTTTTCTTTTCCCTAGATAAGGTGTACTTTCATGTAAAATGCTTTCTTGCTTTTGCATGGAATTAATATTTCTCAGTTCCCAGGAAATTTTAAGCTTTGCAGCAATTTGTACTTTTAAAAAAAAATAATTAAGGCATACAGAATCGTCTGATAGCTTGTTAAGAAAATTAAGTAGTGACACTAATCTCATATTTTAATATTAAGTCAAGCATCATAGATACAGTAGAAAAATATAAATGGAATGTGTCAACAGACACACAACAGCAAAGGGTATTTGACATTCCAACATCTTATAATGCGTAAGAGGCAGGATATTCAATTCCTTCATGTAGAAAACAGTAATTAGATGCCATAGCCATAATGAAATCCTTAGATACTGACAAATGTAATGAAAGTTTAATATTTTTAAGACTATTAACTGCAAGCAATAGAAAAGGCAATTAAATGAAATAACTTCCAATATTTCTAACTAAAAGGCTACTCTCCAAGTCTTGATTGTGTGCCCACTTTCAACAAATATGATATGCAAAACTCTGGATTAGCTCAAAAGGCCTCCTGAAGCCTCTTGGCAGGAAGCCAGTGATTCCAGAGGAATGCCTTATCTTCTTTGTCATATCCTTCCATGGAATATTGGAGCATCCCTGGGCTCTGCACATTTCTCACATGCAAGTCAATACCTCTTTTCTTTCCAGGGAAAACGGGCAGTTTCTTGACCATTGCCAGTCAGAAGTTGGCATCTTTTCACCTTGAAGTGTCACGTGTCCTTTCTTGTCTTCTCATCCTACGCTGGTGTAGTGGGCCAGTGAAATTATAATGTCTTAAGAAATGTAAGAAATTCCTGTTTCTTCTGGAATGATACTCTGAAATATCATTTTGGTTTCTCTCTCAACCATTACTGGGCAGACCTGGCACTCGGAAGCTTTTGGTTGGAGCAGGAGGCAGGGAGAAGTGAAACTTTCTTCTTTATAAGCATCAGATACCTTAATGAGTTATTTTCCATTTTGTTTGTCCCTCCTTGAGTGGGCTTTTTAGTTAAGTTTGTTCACCTTTCCCCATACATTTCTCAGGAATTAGAAGAAAATACAAAATTTGGTGAAATCCTTACATTCCACAACTTAATTATACCTTAAATTTTCATCTTTATTACATATTTGGAGAACAGAGCAGTGTCCTTACTTCATCTGAGAAAGTAACTTTAATTGAGGTAATGTGGACCACCTAAGGTTGTATGGACCTTAGGTGATCGACAACAGGAGGGCCGCAGGCAAGAAACTAGGAAGGATGCAGTTACCGTTAGAGCATCCCAGTTCTTTCCCATCCTGCCCCCACGTGAACCCCATAACATACCTCTCTTTCATGCACAGTGCTGGGTACATGGGTCCACTCAATTAACACTAGACAATCTGACAGATGGATTTCGTTTGCTGATTAATACTGGACTTTAAACACTTTGTGGATTTATCCCTTTTGAGTAACATTGGCAAGATAGGCAGAATATGCACTCCTGCTGTGGATGTGATGGCCAGTAGAAAGCTTTTGGCTGACTTTCCTTTCACTGTACCTTTAGTTGCTTCTTCTAAAGTCCAGAGAAACCTAGGAAGTTTGTGTTTTCTCTTTCTCTGTCATTCTCTCCTCATGTAAACAGTATGTCTTTATAGGTACAATTACCTCTACCTCTATAATTTTGTCTCCTGCTAACATTTGTATAGTGTGTTTTATAGTTACACATAGTACATTATCTCATTTGATGTTCATAGTAAACTTGTGTATGGTACATATTATGATTATACCCATTTGACAGATTATGAAATTGAATTTCAGAGAGGTTCAACAGTCTTCAAAAGTTACAGAATGTTCAGGTTGTCAGAATCAGAGCACATGGCATTTCATTTAGATTGTGCTGTTTTAGTAGTCATTTTTCTAATTTGAGACTATGACTTGGATTTGTTTACATGGTATTATGATTTACCTGGACTTCCTTCTTGGTGGTACGGAAAATCTGTTAAACTATTTAATTAGTCTGTTTTACTTTGGGTTACCTTGTTCAGTAACAAAATATTTGCATCTATTTTAGGTGTGTTTAACCCATTCACCAACTGTATTTGAGAGTCAGAAATCGTTACAGGCAGGAGTTACCATTGAAGGATACCCTGTGTTCCTTGCTTCTCTCGTTTGAAAGTGTTCCATCAGAAGTCATTTAAAGGAAAATTATCTTATTGTTGAGTAAATACTTTTCCTTCCCCTTTTATTCTCTCCAAATTGTAATTCCTCCAACTTTGTTATTTATTTTCAACATTGCTTTGAGTATTTTAGGTTCTTCACATTTTCATATAAACTTTAGAATCATCTTGTTAATTTCTACACACACACACACACACACACACACACACACACACACACACACCCCCCCGCTGTTAATGACTGGGATTGTGGGAATCTATTGCTCTTCCTAAGTTATATTATTGGCACCCAAGAAGCCTGAAGAACTCCTGAAATAAAAAAGCCCAAGGTGGAGCTTCTGGGGCCTAGCATCTGGGGACTCACTGATTCTCTAGCAACAGTAATGAAATCAGATGTGACTGTAGGTGAAGCTCATGCCAGGTTTTAGCTTAGCAGTGGCCGAGCTCCACCAGCCAAACTAATGTGAACTCTCGTTTCTGCTCCTTATGAATTAAGTTGCTTACTATTTAGAATACGTAGCAAGCAGGTGGTGCGTTCCTGTTGAGAGGTTGCCACATTAACACAGTGAGGCAAAGATTCTGCTATATCTAAAGATGGTTCTCTCTTCCCAGTACTCTTCACTTACCAAACAGGGCCACTACCTCCAAGGTGAGCTCACGATTCAGATGGAAAAAAATTAGTTTTTCTCAGCATCTAATGCAGCCTGTTTGTGCTTCTACAGACATTAAAGTGAATAAGACCTTAAATCTGCTGGGAATCTGCTTACCACCATTTCCCACTGTATTATATGTTTGTAATTAAAAACCCATGAGAAATAAAAGCACATGTGAACAAACAGACATATGGAAAATTAAATAATTGTGACGTTTTGTTGAGTTGTATGTGTGTTTGTGCTGTAAGAGCAATTATTTGTTCACGAAGTCGCAGGGATTTAGGTTTTTCTGGGTAGAGGATTTTTACATAGCTCTTGTAATTTACAAAGAAAGCTCTCACTATGACAAGGCAAGTTTAGATGAGTGACTCCTGCTGCATACCTCTGGTAAAAGAAGAATAGTTTGTATTGATTTATTTATTCCAATCCTTGTAGAAATTTTTATCAGATGGATACTTTGAAAAAATACAATAATAATATTTCACAGGTTATTAATTCATAGAAATTAAGGAGAAATAACAAGGTTGAGATGGTGAAAGGGTCATTGCATACAAATGGAAATGTGCTGTTTGGCCTGTACATTGACTAAGTTACTTAGTTTGGTTTCTTCACCTGTTCAGCCTTGCTGGCGCTGTGGGTTTCTACATACATTATTGCATTTGGATTTACGCCCTTTATTAACATCATATGTAGATAGAGAACCCAGTTGGGGATTTTCCCAAGATGACATCTCCGCCTATGACTCATCTTGCTAAATATCGGGTGACCCTCCTCCCAGATGTAAACACAGGTCACCCTTGCCAGGTCTGATAAGAGAGTACCTATACGGCCAAAGCAGAGAATCTTCCCTCATTCTACCTCACAAAAGCCCTTCTCTGTGCTCTTGCCCTGGAGATTAACTGTTCTCTCTCTGATCTCTGTCAAAAACTCAGTGGGGAGAAATGATATTTAAGAATGTAGTACATCTGTCCACTTGAATATTTAAGTTAGATTCCTGTGTCAGGTTAGGCCACCAAAAAATTACCAGTTTTAGCCTCCATAACTTAACCCTTCATAAGGTGCCTTCGTTGAGTTTCATTTCATTACTGTGTCTTTTTAGTGACAGTATATATAAGCACCATTATATAAATAGTATTGTTGCCATTTTCATAAGTTTACTGTTAAAAGATTAGCTACTGTGTCATTAAATATTCCAGGTGATAAAATCTTTTTAATTATTATGAAGAAAAATTTGTGTCTTAGAAAATGGGAAAAAATACTATTTTCTTTCATTAATTCTAGCACAAATTTCACAGTTCTCTCAATTTTGAGCGTAGGCAGAGATTGCATTAACAGTTTTTGTAACTCTGTCTACAGTGGAAATCATATTACCATTTTAATGCATTATTTTAAAAGCATATTTATTTTTCCTTCCTGGTCAGGGAACCAAAAAAGAAAAAGAAAAAAAAAGAAAAACAAGTTTATTTTTTAAATATAATTGTTTGTTTGTAATCTTCTGTGTTTATTTTATGCATTCAAAAACATAGTTCTGAGTAGGGCTTCGCAGAGTAGCCAGAGAGGTCCCTGGCACATATTCCAACAGCCTTCCTGGGGTGCTGCATGTGTACTTCCTGGCAACCTCTGGCCTGGTTCAGATCTTTACCTGCATTTTCTTTTCTGGAGGGCCTCCTCTTCCTTCCCTGATCTGAGCTCTCTTAATACCTTGCATTATGGTCAGCCATGTCTGTCTCTCTTACTAGTATGTGAGCTATTTGAGAGAAGGGACTCTCTCATTATTTTATTTTTATTCTTAGCACCTAGGAATGTGCCTTATTTGTAGTGAGCCGTTAGTAATTTCTTATTTAAATGCCATTTTTTTTAACCCCATGCCATCCTAGTACTGCTTTTCCTCCTGGCATTGATTGACAGCTTGTTCTTGGCATTTTCGCTCAGAGTTCACTGCTGTAGAATGCTCATCAGGCAAGGAATGATGATTTTTTTTTTTCATTGGATTTTCTCAATGCTAGCTTTCAATTTTTTAAAGTCGGCCTTTTGGATGTTGTTGTGCCTTTGATGAAGCAGTCCAGATACTAGGAACGTACTTTCCTCCTTCTTCAGGTTGTAATCATTGGTAGTTAGCTGTCTTTTGTTTGAAATTTGCCTGTTTATTTCAACATTGGTAGTCTTAGGAAAGCTAGAGAGTTTTCTTACAAGGGCCTGTGTTATTTCCAAGTTGACACCTGATTGAAGGCAGCATGGTATCAGTGGAGAGAAGACTCTTCTACATTTAAACAATTGGATCTTATTATTAGTGCTGTCCCTTAGAGGTGGCTTAGTATGATGGGAAGAACAGGTATAGTAATGAATTCCAAAAAGACTTGATTAGTTTTTTTCTTAATACAGCCCCAAACCTGAGAATGAAATTATTTATTTGATTGAAACAACATGTCTTTGGAATCAGTGGTGATTATTAAAAACAAAGTAAAAGTGCAATTTTTTCTTATATCACATTTGCCTTAAATATGAGATGTAGGTAAGTCAGATGAAATTTTATGACCAAATTTTTATCATTTCACTTTACAAAGTGTTCATTCTCTCAAGTCTTTCTTACATCATGATTACTGAACTGAAGAATAAATGTTGGAGATGATGTTTTCTTCCTAACTCATTTGGTTGCTGGTTTTTGTTTTTGTTTTTAGCATATCAGTTGAATAGTTCTGACTATACATGGATTAGCTGATATTTAAGGAATTTTTAAAAATTGGAAGGACTCTTAGTTTTTTATATTTAGTATTTCAGGAATTATTAAATATATAATCAATGAAAAATACAGAGAAACACGTAAAGAAGTACTAAATAAATCCCATTACCCAGAGTTATACATTATTAACATTTTAGTAATGGATTTTCTCAGTGTTCCTTTTTTCTAGGCATATATATCTGTGTGAGTGACAAATCATCACAAGATATTGTGGTTTGAACCAGTGATAACTATTTAGCTCAGGATTCTGTAGGTCATCAGTTTAGGCTAGGCTTGGCTGAGGGCTTCTTCTGGTCTAAGCTATGCTGCTTCATGCATCTGTGGTCAGCTGCAGAATAGCTTGTCTGATCTTGACTGGGTTCTCTCACGTTTACTGCCTGTGGTCTGTGTGATCTCTCATCTCCAACAGAGTAGCTTGGGCTTGTTCACACAGCAGAGTCTGAGGTTCTTAGAGAGAAAGCAAAAGTGTTCAAGGCCTCTTGAACAAAAGGCTATGAATTTGTGTACCATTACTTCTGCTGTATTCTTTTGGCCAATGCAAGCTAAGCCACAGTCTAACGCAGATTCAGAGGGTGGGAAACTACAAAGTCACATACATGGGATGTGGAAACGGGGAGGAGTGAAGATTTTTGGGTAGTTTGGAAATTTACCACAGTGTACGTGTGTGTATACATATGTGTACGTAGATGAAAAGTGAGAGCATATACATTCTGCATTTTTATCACCAGACCCCTGCTCCAAATCCAAGTTACTAATCCAACCCTTTGGGTATGTTGGGGAAAGTAAATAAATCTTATGTGGGAACTGCCTCAACAAGTATCTAGAACAATACCTCCCATTCAATCAATGGAAGGCTTAAAAAAAATAAATAAAAGGAAATGTAATTTCTTTAGGCCACTACTTGAATTCTATTGGTGTTACTTCCTGGTTGGTTTTATTTCCTAGCTCATGTTTTCCTGTGTTTACTTCCTGGTTGGTTTTACTTCTTCACTCATTTTTTCCCATGCTTATTTCCTCTGTCATTTCTTTTCATGTTTATTCTTCTGGTTGATGGTCTGGAGCACCCATGTTGTATTAGTCTGTTTCCACATTGCTGTTAGTCTGTTTTCACATTGCTGTAAAGAACTACCTGAGACTGGGTAATTTATAAAGAGAAGAGGTTTAATTGACTTATGGTTCTGCAAGTGTACAGGAAGCATGGATGGGGAGGCCTCAGAAAACTTACAATAATGGTAGAAGACGAAGGGGAAGCTGCTCATCTTACATGGTGCGAGCAGGAGGAAGAGATAGTGGGAGATGCTATACACACACACAGTTAAACAGCCAGATCGTGTGAGAAGTCTATCACAAGACAGCACTAGGGGGATGGTGCTAAACCATTAGAAACCACCACCATGATCCAGTCACCTCCCACCAGGCCCCACCTCCAATACTGGGGATTCCAATTCCATGTGGCTTTGGGTGGGGACACAGAGCCAAACCATATCACATGTCATGGGAGAGCACTGCTCTAGACTACTTCTAAACTGTTCTGAGATCTTAGAAAAGTCACTTGACTTTATCAAGAGTGTCAGTAGATGTTACATCATCTATTTATTCAAAATAAAAACTATCTCACAAAATTATTGGGAGAATTTAATTACCTCATGTATATGGACATATGTTGGAAACTCTAGATGTGTTATTTTTCCTAGGAATTATTTATGCTTTTATGGAATGTCTGTAACTTTTTTTTTACCTAATATTTTGGTCATCTCCCCAGCATCTCTAACTGGCTCTACCATTTTAAAAAATGACATGTATATTTTTTTAAGCTACTGTTTGTTCATTTCTGCTTAGTTCATATTAAAGAAAATTCAAGTTTTACAGCCTTAGCTTGCACACTAATCTTCAGAACACCATAGCCATTTCTTTAATCTGATGGATGCCCTCACATGACGCCTGTCTTTTCTGATCAGAAATGACATTCTTAACATCAATGGATTCTTAGGCTTTTCTGACAGGAAATATTTTTGAGGATATATAATCAGTTATGGGGTATGCTTGTCAATACATTTTTCCTGCAAAAATAAATCAGAAATCCTATCAAAATAGCATTATGAAATAATCCATTTCCCTTAGTACTCCTCATGAAATGGGCATGCCTGACGTTTCTGAGAATTTTTATTTAGATGAAGGTTGTGTATTTAATTTATATACTGGCCATTTTTCTAACCAGCCAATCTGCATAAATTTCATATTCTAAGCAGGAAGAAAATGGTTGTGATCTGGAACCAGCCTCTTCCTTATAAAGCCTGCATCACCTTCCTTTTCCCTTGGCTGGCCTCTTCTACTTTCCAGACCCTGTGAATTTCACCATAAACCTTCTTTATTCCCTTCCCCTACCCACATACATGCACACCCAGCCAAAGAAAGAGAAACCAAAGAAACAGAACCTGTAGGGATGAATAGGGATATCACTCTACAGTGCCCCTTTGCTTCTCTTTGCCCTTTTCTGGACAGAAGCAGATAGAATTCATTCCTCTTCCATTCTGAAAATTTTTACGCATTCACTCACCCACTCATTTTTCCATCCATTCATTGATTCACTGTTCATCTGTCAGGAACAGTGTTACAGACACCGTGCTGGGTTCTCTGGATAAAAAGACAAGCTCTGGCACTGATTCGCCCAGTTTACCCTGTCATTAAAGGGATGGTAACTGAAAGAGTCATCTGGCCAGGGTCTTAAGAGAGTTGTAAACAAAGGCTCTGGGAGCCCTGGGGATGCAGAGGAGACCACATTATGCTTTCCTTCCTAGGGACCGTAGCCGTGTGCCTGAATTTGACAAGAGTAGAGTCAGAGGCTGCTGGAGCGGGTGAGGTGAAGGGTAGGTGCCTAGATTGTTTTTCCAGCAGTGATTTGGGGCTGGATTGATCCTTGTCAGTGTGAAGTCAGGGTACTGCCCACTCATCCATGCCAATGACTCAGGTACTGTAGAAAAGTGGTTGATTTGCCTGAGCTGAAGGTCTCAGGTATGTTCTTCATTTCCAAGATGAAGCCAGTTAGGATTTGCTGAGAGTCTGCTACCGATGAGGCTAGGCAACCTTTGTGCTTCATCCTGTTTTATAGCATAACTTTGATTTAGGTATAATTTCTTCCACAGGTGACCAAACTGAAGCTGAGGATGACAAGGGTTATGTAACACCCCCAAGATCACACAGCTTGAAAGAGTAATCAGCTTAGAATGCAAATCCCAACACATTGTCCCCTTTGAGGGCAAACAATTTTTAGTAAAACTTCCAATATACACTAAATAACTAATACCATATTAAAATACAATGCTTGTATTTCTTTTTTTTTTTTTTTTTTTGAGACGGAGTCTTGCTCTGTATCCCGGGCTGGACTGCAGTGGCCGGATCTCAGCTCACTGCAAGCTCCGCCTCCCGGGTTTACGCCATTCTCCTGCCTCAGCCTCCCGAGTAGCGGGGACTACAGGCGCCGCCACCTCGCCCGGCTAGTTTTTTTGTGTGTGTGTTTTTAGTAGAGACGGGGTTTCACTGTGTTAGCCAGGATGGTCTCGATCTCCTGACCTCGTGATCCGCCCGTCTCGGCCTCCCAAAGTGCTGGGATTACAGGCTTGAGCCACCGCGCCCGGCCAATGCTTGTATTTCTGACCATGACTGTGTTTCAGTTTGACAGAGAGGGCAGCATCTGCAAGAAAGTTCTGCCAAGATGAAGCCTGTGTATCCCTAATCCACATCACTCAGGGCCACTGTCTGTGGCCACACAGGTTGTGAATGTGGCCTCCTAGAGTTAGTTGTAACCTGTACAACCTGAAGTAACTGTCACGGGCCCAATCTTGGAGTCGCATCACTTGCATGCTGTGCCTCCACTCATATGAATTACTACATCCAAGTCATTCTCTTACTTTAAAAGGTTGGATATATTTAAAGGGAATGAATGGGGGTAAAGTCGTAAACTGCATAATTATCTCAGTATATGTTAAATACTATCACCTAGCTGTTAAAGATTTCTACTTCAAGTATAGTGATATAAATCAGGCTTCTTACTGTTGTGCTTTGTCAAATGTTTACATACCTACCCACATCTAAAGGTATAGAAGAATTTCCCAAGCAACCCACTAATCACTGGGGAATGATTTCAGGGAGGAAAGAAGGAAAGTATCCTTTTGTTCTGTCAGGTATGTGGGACACTAGATGGCAGAGATGGTTAGAGACCCTTATGAAGATGTTTGCTGGGAGGGGGCCTGCCCCATTGTCCAAATCATGAACATTCTTGTCCCCAGTTCCTTTCTCCAGATCCTCATCTCCCACTGTACTGTCGCTCTAAGCTCCACCAGCCCCTTGTCTATGGCCATACAGACCTGGATCACCTGTCTTCTGTATCTAAACCCCTCAGTGGCTTCCTAGGTTCACAGAATAACATTTAGACTCCCTAGGATGGCATAAGAACTATTCTCCCCCACTCTCAGCGCCCTGACCCCTGGTCCCTAGGCCATTTCTGTAGTTTCTCCTACTTTCTACACCATAGCAAGACCTCTTGCAGTTCCCACAACAGAATGGCTGCTTCCTGCTGCTGGGCCTTTGGTCATGCCCGTCACTCTGTCCTAGATTGTGTTCTTCCCCTAATTCTGACTGCTGCATGCCCAGGAATGAGGAGTCCTGCTGTAGTTGGCATGCTGGAATGTGTTCATCAGTCTTCTCTCACACCACCTGTGAGGTGGCTTCATGGCGCATACCTGTGTAGGCCTGTTCCGGGAAACAGGAATACAGCCTTAGTGGTTTTGTATATTTGACTCTCCAACACCAGATCTGGTGCCCACTGGCTAGCTATAGATGACTGTTGAGGAAATTAGTCAATGAATGACTCTCTGGGAATGTCTTTGTTTGATTTCTAGAAGAAAAAGATTAAGCATAACACTGTGCACACTACAAGGTAGGTTTTAGCTTTTTTGAAATTCATGAGGGAAACAAAAACAAAGCCTCTAATTGTCTTGTGATTCTGGATGATGATAAACTGAATTTCCCAGGAGTGTTCTAAATATCCATGCAAGAAAAGACTGGGGTTTAATGAGTCCCAGCTTCCTGTAGGTACAGATGACATGTCAGGCTAATTTCGGTCCCTTGGGGATTATGAGGGCCTGGACCTTCCCATGAGCTTGGTTCAGGGCCTTCCCAGCAGGTCAGAGCTCATGACATGAAACAAATCAGAGTTGATGCATGAGCCTTTGAGGCTGGTATAAAGAAGATCCAGTCTTGAGAGCAGACTTTGGCATTAGATATTGACTGCAGTCTCTTCCTAGTAGGTACAGGCTTTGTAGGAGTTCCTGAAAGGGGAACAGGGACTATAGCCTTATCTTGAAAATCAAAACAAACAACCCAAAACACATCAAGCTAACATTTCTAGAGCACTTAATATGTGCCAATCACTCTGCCAAGTATTTCTGAGAGAAGTCATTTGTTCTTAAGTCTTATGTTTCCTTAGCATGATGTGTATACCCTGAGGCCTACACATGGTTTTATAGGATGCCAGGAATATGTGTGGAAGGAGAATAGGGGGAGGGAGAAAATGAAATAAAGATGGAGTCTACAACTCATGCTCATATTCTTAGGAAAGGACTGCAACCCAGCTGTTATCAGTATGAGCTGGTAATTGAACTTGAGTCTTAATTTTTAATTTAAAAATAAGATGAACTGTCATATGTGTTAGTTTTTCTAGTCTAAAACTATTACTACAGCTCTCCTACAGGTCTTAAAAATTACTTGGGTGTATTTAGGGATTGAGCAAATGAGTAAACGGGTTTATATTGTAGAAGCCAACATTTTCACTGAAAAAGGATGAAGATACAAATACGGAATAGAGGGGGGCAAGAAAGAACCTGCAGGGATGAATAGGGATATCACTCTGAACTGGTGATTCCCAATATATGTGTGTTTGTGGCAAATTGATATATGCATGTGTGTATTTATGCACATAAATGTGCACATGTTAAATGCATGTATTTCATTGTTCCATCTGCTGGAACAACTGAGAATCAAAGATACTCCTGTAATAAGAGCATACCTAAGCACTTGTATCTGAGTTTCTAATGTCACTGCCTCTCTGAACTGAACTATACTCCTGGAATGGCTAATTTCAGGACTGGTGCAAGATGATCCTGAAACATCTTATCAGACAAGATAGTAAGGAACTGCCGGTAAAAAAAAAAAAAAAAAAGAAAGAAAGATCGTAAGAACCAGAAGGGGGCTCTTATTGGTCAAATCTGGGACAGTTTGAACACCAAAATAATAAAGTAAAGTATGAACTATAAACAACTGGGGAGGAGGAATTCATCAGCCCATAATGACAATGGATGAATAAAGACAGATGGACAGATGGATTGATGGATGGATGGATGGGTGCAGGGAAATATGGGCGACTCCTGCTTACCAAATGTCAACTAAGTAATAAATGTGGATGGGGTGGTAGAGCAGGAAAAATCAGTATACACCACCATTGCAGTAAAGATTATGCACAAAACTCAATGGACACTAATTCCAAACAGTTTAAGAGGAACAGGACATTTACATAGTGACGAAAGTGTCTTTCACAGATTGCTTTAGTATATTAGAAAAATAGTAATTAAGTGGAGAAATTGAACTATACTTTGATCAGGATCAAAATTAACATCACCATTGAGGGGTAAGCAAACATCACGTGCCTTCAGAACAAGACAACATCACCTATTTGGGATTCTGGCCAAAAATGTATAACCTGAATCTAATCATGAGGAAGCTTAAGACACATGCTTTGTTAAAAAGCAGGAGGAGGAAGAATTGTATCCTTCCAAAGTATCACTACCATAAACAAAGACAGAGGAAATGGTCCTGATTAAAGAAGCCTAAAGAGATGCGGCAACTAAACGCAATACTTGAGTCTAGACTGGATTCTGTACTTGGGAGTTTGAGGGTAGGGAAGGTGGATACCATAATGGCCATTATTGGATCATTTGACCAACTGGAGTGTAGATGGAGATGAAAGTATCCTATCAGTGTTCAGTTTCCTGAAGTTGATATATTTGGATATACACATACACGTGTGTTGGATATACACATACACATGTGTATAATATATATACACACATACATATTCTTTCTCTCTTTATATATGCATACACACACAAAACCAATGGATGAACCTGGGTAAAGAGTGATAGTATAAACAAGTGTTGTTTATACTGTTTGTATTCTTGCAACTTTTTTATAAGTTTGAAATTATTCTTCAATATTAAGTTAAAAAATTTTTTTTAAATCTTGGCCAAATCAATGATTGATTTTCAAATGAATACTTTTTATTTTATGTCCTTTCTTTTCCTGTTCTCTCTCTTATTTATTTTCTTTTTCGCGTGCCTTCTTTTAGAAGCCCAAGGCTTGCGAGAAGGTCATTTCCGTGGGACAGACGGTCATCACGAAGCATCGGAACACCCGGTATTACAGTTGCAGAGTGATGGCTGTGACGTCGCAGACCTTCTACGAGGTCATGTTTGATGATGGCTCCTTCAGCAGAGACACATTTCCTGAGGATATCGTGGTAAGTGGGCTTCCTTGAGTACCTGCTACCCAGAGTCTTTAAAAAAAAACCAAAGTAGCTGAGCCCTTCAGAATTTTTATTTTGGCTTTTTGAGTAGCTCATTCACTTGGTTCATGGCCTTTATCATTCTAAATAATAGCCAGGTGAACTTAGACTGATCTTCCCAGATTCTTTTAATTGAGTGAGAAATGTTATTTGGCCAAGAAATAAGGGAGCAGCCCTCACGACCTAGTCACCTCTTGAAGGCCCACCTGTTCATACTATCACACTGGCAACCCCTGAATTTTGGATGGGACCTGTTCAAACCATAGCAGATACAAATCCACCTATTCTTTTCTGTTACAAGATGTGAACAAATTTGAATTCCTTTATGACTTCTTTTTCTTTATGCTTAACTAGAGAATATGGCTTTGATTAATCTGACTTGACAATGTGTTTAAATCTTTGGATATTCCTCATGGGAGTAACAAAACTCACACAGAAGAAAGGCTGTGGCATTTAATGAGTTTCATTACTGTGGCGGAGACTAGAACTCTGTGTGTGTGTGTATGTGTGTGTGTATGTGCACGTGTGTGTATGTGTGTGTGTGTATGTGCGCACGTGTGTCTGTGTGTATGTGCGTGTGTGTGTATGTGCGCGCGCGTGTGTGTGTGTGTGTGTGTGTATGTGCGTGTGTGTGTCTGGCTGTCTTGTTGGTCTGTCTCCATCTCCTCCTTCCTCTGTCCCCCACCAAACACCTTGAGGGGGCTCATTCTGAGGAACTAGTGAACGTGTGCCAGGGTAATGACTGACTTTGTTTCAGGCTTGCTTTTTAGCAGATGTTTTCACAAGAAGAGCACTTTCCACAGAGGGTTTTTTTTGACACTGAAATCAAAAGTCTCACTGTGACTGAGAGGAGAGTGAGTGAGTCTGGTGCTGATCCTGTTATCCCTTCTCCTCTTGGGGTGTGTGTGAGTTTGGGGAGCTGACCCTTCATAATGTAGTCGTCACTTCTGCCTTGTCCTGGTTCTCTGTTGATGCTTTGCTTTTGTTTGTACGTGGAAAGATATTTTCAGCGACTCTTTAATAGTCATAATTGTATATTATGTGCAGTTGAAAATTAAATGTAACCTTTTGAGATTGCTGAAGACAGTTTCTAGGATTTTGGTCTCCAGGAGTTGAAGAAACATTGCTTCAGTTAGTTTTGTTATACTTACCTCTCTCTATGCTGGTAAGAATGACAAGTGTATAAACAAAAGTGACCTTATTTGAAAGATTTTAAAGCAAATGAATGTAAATTATTTAAAAATCCCAGAAGAGTGAATTGTGTTTCTTACCAGGGTTCTAGCTGGAGCTTACCTTTACTGCATTGCCATTGTTATTCATAAACAGCATCCCTTAGGTGACATACTCTCCTTGTTAGAATTAGAATTAGAATTAGAATTAGTCGTCCCTTCAAGCACTCAATCTACATTCACTGAATACTTGCTATGTGTCACATACTTATCACACTAGGTGCTGGGAAACATAGAGAGAAGATGTAATCCTTGCACAGTCTTGGTGGGAGGTAGGCTGGTAAATGGATGCTTTCTCCACCATGGACCCGTGTCTAGAACCTGTGTGGTTCTATACTTGAACTACAAGCAATCTACCACCTGTTGGGGCTGGAAGAATGAGTAACACTTACTGACATTTACCATGTTCCAGGCACTGCTCCAAGAACTAGACCCATGAACTCAGTTCATCCTCGTAACCCTACACACTAGGGATTATAATTTTTTCACATTTTGCTGTTGAGGAAACTGAGGCACAACATGTTGAATAATTGTCCCAAGGTCACACATAACTAAGAAGTTTCAGAAACACTATTTGATTACGTGTATTCCGTCTCTAGAAATTCCACTCTTAATCCTGGGGAAGAAAGGACATTTAAAGCAGTAGGAGAAGGGGTGTGTGGGAGCAAGAAAGGCTTGAAAAGCCATTGGTAGAATGAGGCCCCTGGACTTTCACCAGCCCTGTGCAGGCTACATAATTATTTCAGAATTAGCCTTCTTTTGTGAAGACTGTGAATACTGAGCTGGCAAAGGACAGAAGACCTTTTGGTGAGGAGCACTGTGGCAGTGGGATGAAAGACTTCTGAGCACTAATTTCAAAACCTGAGCACAGTTAAACAGGTAAAACCAGTGAGGTCTTTAGCCATGATAGGAATTAATGAACCCTAGATTCTCTTTTACATCACAAGCCTATACACACTACACCAGTTTGAGGCTTTCCTGGAATGTCTTTACATTGGAAAAGAATGTCTGTGATCCTGTAATGTTTGAAATCCTGCAAGTATTTCCTTTGACACCCTCCATTTCCTCCCTCTGTGAACCAGAACAAATAGGATTTTAAGTACACTTGAGTGTTGTGAGAATAACACAGAAGCTAACCCATAGAAGAGTTTTCTGGAGCGCATGCCATTTAAATCAACGAGAATGGAAAAGCAAAACTCTTTACACCTTGGTTAGCTGTCACTTAGCATTTTTGATAAGGATTTGAGACTTAGCAGCAGTTGCCCATGTGGTCACAACTGTTGCCCTGGAGGGTGGCAGTTAGCATGGAGTGGCATGAATTCACATAGATTGGAAAGAACGCGTCTATCTAAATGTGGGTGAATAGTAATGTCTTTTTTTTTTTTTTCTTTTTTGTGACAGGGCCTCATTTTGTCACCTAGGCTGGAGTGCAGTGGTATGATCACAGCTCATTGCAGCCTTGAGCTCCTGGGCGCCAGTGATCCTCCCGCCTCAGCCTCTTGAGTAACTGGAACCACGGTCATGTGCCACCATGCCTGGCTATTTTTTTTTTTTTTTTTTTTTTTTTTAATTTTTTGTAGAGGTGATGTCGAACTGTGTTGCCCAGGCTGGTCTCAAACTCTTGGGCTCAAGCGATCCTCCTGCCTCGGCATCCCAAAGTGCTGGGATTACAGGTGTGAGCCACTGCCACTGGCCTAATAACTTCTTCAGAAAAAAACAAAACAAAACAAAACGAAAACCAAATTCATCTTTGAGCAGGTCTTCTCTATTTTGTCTGACCTTTCCTCCTCCTATGCTCTCCACCGCCATATACTAATCTCTTGCCTTCTTGGTTCCTCGTTCCAGGCTCCTAGTAGGAATAATTCAATTGGACTGTATTTCAAGTTCCATATACTTTCTAACAGTGTCACCATTGTTAGCTGCTGTGGCCTCTTCCCTCTCTTACCTTGGCGATGAATGAGGCTTCCTCAGCTCCCTCTTGCTGACTCTATAGGGGAAGTTTTTTTTCCACTTATAATATTGTATTAGGCAGGGTTCTCCAGAGAACCAGAACCAATAGGAGATACACTTATAGAAAGAGATGATAAGGAATTGGCTCTGTGATTATGGAGGCTGAGAGGTCCCAAGATCTGTAATCAGCAGACCCAAGACTCAGGAAGAGCTGATGTTGAATTGGAGTCCAAAGGCAGGAGAAAGATTGCTGCTCAAGCTTGAAAGCAGTCAAGCAAGAAGAATTCCCTCTCCCTTGGGGAAGGGCCAGTTTTTTCGTTCTATTCATGCATTCAAACTGATTGCATGAGGCCCATGCACATTAGAGAGGGCAGCCTGCCTTACTAGGTCTATCATTTTAAATGTTAAACTCATGTAGAAACACCCAGGGTAAAGTTGGATTAGATATCTGACCACTCTGTGTCCCAGTCAAGCTGACATAAAATTAGCCAGCATAAATATATTGTCCTGGGATGCTAGGTTTGTGGATTGTAGAAGACTCTTTAGCTTGTGGAGACAGAAGCTGGGACTCTGTGGCAGAATGCATTTTCCTTTCCTTTCGAGCAGCCATGTGGGTCAGTCAGTGTGTAGGTCCCTATAGGTCCACTCTCTTTGCAACAGTTTGTCCTGGTCATCATCCAGGTATCTGAAATGCAAAGCCATGGGTTTAAAAGGTAAGCTTTAAAGCCTGGGCAACATGGTGAAACTCTGTTTCTACAAAAAAATAATTAAAAAATTGTTAGGCATGGTGGCACATGCCTTTAGTCCCAGCTATTTGGGAGGCTGCAGCGGGAGGATCTCTTGAGTGCAGGAGTTTGAGGCTGCAGTAAGCTATGATCACGCCACTGCACTCCAACCTGAGTGACATAGTGAGACCCCTTCTCAGATACATAGATAGATAGATAGATAGATAGATAGATAGATAGATAGATAGATGGATAGTAAGTTTTTAAAATTTCAAGTATTAATAAAGATTGGGAGCCTGTTTCTCACTGAAATTAATGAAAGCTACATAACTAAATGCCTTTATAGTATGCCAGCTAGACTTCAATTTCAGATATAGAAGTTTGATGTTATATTTTAAGATAAAATGTATATGTATAATTAAGTATAGTTTCATATATGCTTTATTCCTTATATGATATAATTATGTTTATACCATACACATGTATTCATTTATTTTTGAGATGGGGTCTTGATGGCTGATCATGGCTCACTGCACCCTTGGCCTCCTGGGCTCAAATGATCCTCCTGCCTTAGCCTCCCAAGTAGCTGGGACTACAGGCATGTACCACCATATGCAGCTAATGTTTTTATTTTTATTTTTGTAGAGATGGGGTCTCACCATGTTGCCCAGGCGGGCTCAACTTATCCTTCTGCCTCAGCCTCCCAAAGTGCTGGGATTACAGGTGTGAGTCATGGTGCCCAGCCCCACACACCATTATTTAAGCCATGGGGCTTAATTGCTAAGATCATCCCACTTCCACTTTTGATAATTCATCTGCATCAGAACTGTTGTCTGGGAGATGGGGACTCTGCTCAGTACCGTAATGGAAAGTTACGTCAGGACATAAAAAACAATGTAATCAGGTTTGTTTCTGTCTCAGTATCTTGAAGATCATGGCAGAATAATTATATGGTGAAAACACTAACTACATTTCACATTCCTCAGAGAAATCTTGTTTTCATTAGGTGATATACCTGTAGCATGAGCAACTGGCGGTAGAAAGTGATGTTTTTCTTCTGTGTGTCCAAAAACTCTCTAATCCACACAATGTGCATATCAGGTGTGAGTGCCACTGGGAAGAATTATTCATCAAATTATTCATCAAATATAGTGTGACCCCGATGTTACTGACTACTGAAGAAGCAGTTTCTCTAAGCCTCAGGTTCTTGTTAACTAGAATTGCTCTAAGGGTACAGTGCAATTTCAGTTTCCTATGAAAATCAAATTTAGGATATCAAGTTTAATCATCCCAAGCTATTTATCTATGTATGACACAAATATAGTCCCTTGTGGAGCCTGATGCTTTAGTAAAGAAAGTTACATACCCATATTTATAGAGTTGATGATTACAAATCATTTCATAAACCCAACAGATGAGAACCCTTTAATGCAGGCTGGCCTATCCCATTTTTGAGAATAAATTTGGCAGGTGTTAAAAATGCTTATGTTAGGGTTATGTGACTGGAAAGAGCACTTGGAGTAGTAAGGAGAAACACTCTTTAACTACCAGGAAATGTCTTTCCCTACCTAGGTACTTTATTTCTGTGCTAGCCAGAAAAAATGTCCAAAAAATTCTCTCTCAACAATGCACCTGCAAAATGTATGTATCAGCCCAGTTAAACTCCACATGCAGTCTGTAGCTGTCAAGGGAAGTAATAAAAGATGTATTACTACACACCTCCATCTGTCAGTCTGTGAAATTGGGACACACTTCTGACGAATTTTTTTGCCTTCCACTATTTTGATGGAAATGAAAGTTGCCCACCTGAAAATACTCAACGAACATAAAGATTCCAGGGCCTCTGTTAGCCTCTGCCAAAACCTGGGATCCTCTAGCATGCCCTTGTTGACAGTGGAGTGATGACTGTTTCCTTTCCTCTGAACTTTGAGCTCACTTTGAGGGAGGAGAATGGTACAGTAGACACTTGAGTTCTCACTTACCATTCACCTCTGGGTGTGAGAAGAGAAACAGGACCGTTTAAAAATTTGATAGCAGGAGTCCATCACTGAAATTTCCATGAGGCCTGGCTCCGTTTTCAGCTTTGGTTGAAATGTGAAAGAAGCATGAAAACAATACAAGATTCTGGGGGTGGGTAGTCATGGGCTTTAGTTTTGAGGGCTGTACGATGCAAACTGAGGTTCTTGCAGCCAATTTTTTTTTTCTCACATAAAGGCAGTTTGCTTAAACTTTCCAGCCCCAGTTTTTTTCCGCTACTAGTTTGAAAGGAGCAAATAAACTCCTAGATTTTGAGGTGTCCTAGGTTTTCAGGTCAGGTAGCCATGCATATATGGCATTGGCAGACACCCCTTGTCAGTGAGCTCACCTCAGCTTTGGAAGCCCTGTCCCATCCCAGACCGTTTGTGTTACGTGTGCTCTAGAGGGATGCCCTTCTCCTCTTCCCTCTCCTGTTCCCTGCCAGGCAGTTCTGGTTCTTTTGGAATCAGTGGACATTTGCCAGAGAAGGCTTTGGAAACTTTCTTTGGTTTAGAGGTCTGCAGGCATGGCCTTTCACTCTTCAGGGTTCTCTTGCTTTTCTCTCTTGATTGTAGAGTTGGGAATACATGAGATGAAAAGCTTCACCAAATTCCAGTTAATTTTTACTTCCATGGGAAACCTTTTACACATGTCAAAGAGTGTCTAAATTTAGTTTTCTAAATGTTTAAATTTATCTGACAAATTTTATTTATAAATCTAATATTTGCATAAAAAATAAGAACAAACTTATTTGTTCCTTGATTAATGTTCCTATAATGCATAAATCAAATCCTAACCATTTTATGTTTATGTAACCAAATTTCCTTGGACATTTTAACTATGATTATAAATTTATTATATACGTTTCTCACAAATGTCACAATTTTTCTAGGCATTTAATGCCCATAACTTTAATAAATCAGACATTAGTTAGTTTGGATTCTCCTATTTCAGACATCTTCAAAAACAGTATGTAAACCAGCACAATATTTTACAAAACACAGTTGCACCTTTATAACACAATTTGCATAAGATTGATAGATAAGTACACAAGACTTTGCCCAATCAAGGGGAACAATATTACCATATTGGCTAGGAGTCTACTAAGAAAAAATAATAATAGAATCTCAAGGCCATGTTAGAGGCATAGAATCTGGTTATGGCTTTGAAGAATAAACCTGCAGTTATTGGGCAGGGGCTCCTAATTAAGGTCAGGTTTTATTTGATTCATCAACTCTGTAAACCTTACACCTTTCACTGGGGTCCTGACTAGTCTTACAAGTTTCACGAACTGTCTCTTAAGTCCATGGAGGTGGGTACTTTCCACGTCCTGGAATTTTATTTCCTTTTGTGTAACTCATATGACTTTTCACATTAAAGCCTTGGACATAGGAATGAAATGTTGAAGCCTTTACTCCAGTTGCCGTTACATCTTGTTCTTTTTTTTTTGCGAATTGTGTGTATCTCATTGACCACTATTCTGTAGGCATCATAGCGACAGTTTCCACTCATCACTGGGGATCCTGTGGAGAAAGTATGTCATTTCCCTGATGTCCTATGCAGGAGATTCACTAGTTGCCACAAAGACAGACTGTCAGTTATGTTTTTCTTCATATATATACTTCATTCACTTGAGGGTATTTCTCTTATTTTCTCTTTTGGTAATTATCTCAAGGTTCCTGGCACTTACTTCCCACTTTTTTCTTTCCAGGAGAGACTCAGGTATACGATTTCATCTTCAGCCTAACAGAATCAAAATAACTACCTGAACTTGAGGGCAGTGTTATTAATTTCCAGGACTTCATCATCTTTTCTCAGTGCTGAATATTCATGGGTGAGCCTGCTTAAACCCATGGGCAGTAGGCACCATGAACCAAATCCACTCCGTGTTTGGGAGTGTCCAGTGATGTTGTCCGTTCTGAGCTGTGTGTTGAACACTGTATTAGGCATCATGGGGGATTCAGAGATGTGTAAACACAGGTGTAGGAGGAGTGACGTGGGTGTTTTGGAGGCAACACACAATACCCAAGAAAGTTTGAAAGACTAAGAAAAAAGCCATTCCCAGAAACTTTTTCAGCTATGGGATCTTGGGAAGCAAGTTTGGATCTGCATTGGTGACTAGATTTTGAGGTGCTCTGGAGTTTTGGGTCAAGTGGCCAAGACAGTGGCAGACACCTCTTATCAGTGAGCCCATCTCAGCTTTGGGAAGTCACATCCCATCCCAGCCCACTGATGTATTATGTTGCTGCACACTAATGCACTTACACTCCCTCACCCCCACCAGGAGCTGATCTGAAATATTTTACAAGAAAAAAACCCAGTGAAAGTTATTGACAGTAAATTCGGGGAAAGAAGCAATTGTGATGGGTCAGAGTGTTTAAGTAAGTCACACTGAGGAAGAGAGATGTCAGCTGGGTTACTGACTTAAAAGAGTTTTTTATGTATTCTCGATACAAGTCCTTTTTCAGATGCTTTGCAGTGTTTACTCCCCGTCTGCATAATGTCCCATTTTATAGTATGAATGTAACACATTTTGTTTATCCATTCGCCACTTGATGGACATTTGGATTATTTCCTGTTTGGTGCTATTATAAATAATTCTGCTGTGAAATTTGCTTTCAAGGCTTTGTATGGACATGTGTTTTCATTTCTCTTGGGTAAAGACCTAGGAGTGAGATTACTGAGATATATCGTAAGTGTGTGTTCAACTTTATAGGAAACTGCCAAACTGTTTTCCAAAGTGGCTGTGCCATTTTATCTTCCCACTAGCAACATTTGAGGTTATAGTTTCTTCACATCCTCACCAACACCTGTATTGTCAGTCTTTTGGAAAATGACCATTGTAGTGGATATATAGTGTTATTTCACGCTATTGTAATTTATATTTCCCTATTGACTAATGATTTGAGCATCTTTTCAAGTGCTTGTTAGCCATTCATCTGTCTTCTATGGTGAAAAGCCTATTCAAACCAGTAATATATTTTACATTTTATTAATTGAGTTTTCTTATATTGAGTTGTGGGAATTTTTTAAATAGTCTGTACATATCCTTTATCAGATCTTTGATTTACAAACACTTTCTCCTACGTGTCTTGTTTTGTCACTTTCTTAATAGTGTATGAAGAGCAAAAGTTATACATTTTGATGAAGCCCAGTTTGTCAACTTTTTCTTAATGGATCATGCATTTTAAAATTTGAGTTCATGAAATTTCATGTCCTTTCTAGGTAAAGAATATTTTTTCCTCAGAGCAGCGCTGTGCTCTAGCAAGCAGCTCCAGGGAAAACTCAAGCCTTCAGTGTTTTAGTTTTCTTGTGAGATTTATTTATTTTTTAAATAAATCAGAACCCCCCCATATATATATATATATGTATGTGTGTGTGTGTGTGTGTGTGTGTGTGTGTGTGAACTTTCTTTAAACAAGGAGATCTCTGGCCCTGAAAAACTCTGAAACCACTGGTTCAGGTGAAATCGATCGTGACCTGCCATTTCACTGCCATGAGAGTGAGAAGTCTGTCATGAGAGAGGGCTGAGGGAGTCAGGGCATTGGCGCACCTGCTGGTCCCTGTGCCAACCTGAGAGCAGGACTGTTGGGAAATGTCGCCAGTGGTCTTGGCAGGCCCATCCGTGAATATTCAGCACCAAATTATGAATGTCTGTGACATCATCTCTAAATGTTAGGGTAGGGCTGAATCAACTTAACATTTAATACAAAATATAAACATTATGAAAATCCCTTGTTCCTTCTAATAACTAACATGGTCAGATGTCATTATCACTTCACACCAGAATATCAGATTGTCACCATTCATTATTGACCCTTCGATTACTCTTAAAATGGTATATTAGCTGCCTATGATGCAAAATTTTACACTTTTAAATCGTTTCTTGCTCTAATTTTATTTTTATCTCAAATCTAGATACCATGACTGTGTGTGGTATAATCAGGTTGCTACATGCACGTTTCAGAAATGTCTGAAATTTTCCAGAGCTGACCTTTCCTGTAGTGCATTTGTAAGCATAGCTTTCTGCATACAATTTCTGAAATATATAGCGAATGGCAAGAGCTTCCTGAGGCGAGTAGTCAACAGGGAGCTGCCTGTTTACAAGCCATTATCTTTCACCTCTATCCAACCCCAGGTGCTAACACCCCAGGATATAGCACATAAATTGGCGACACATCCCAGAAGATATGAGGCCCATAAATCAATGAAGAGTTTATGTTCCTTTTCCACCATGGGATTTAAATTATTTTAGCAATAGAGGGAACTTAGATTCTTATTTGATAGATATATCCAGAAGAAGTCAATGCTATCTACTTATTGATGGGCAACATTGCTTTTATTTTATTATTTCCTTTTTGTACTTTATTTAAAAGAAGTTAATTTTCGTAGGTGAGAAAGAACCAGTAATAAATCTTGCCTTTTGCATTATTAAATAAATTATTATTTTGAGGTCAGAATATGTGGGCAAACAGAGAAAAGGAATGATAGAAGAAAAGGTAGAGAGAGAATGGAGTGAGTGTATTTTTGTCCTTCAGTTTCTAATCTTTCCCACAGAGAGTGTTCTATGCTAAGAAGTGAGTGAGAAACTTGGAAGCTGTCGCCTGCAATAATGCTTGTTGGTTGTGTGTGTTTCTACTAATCAGTTTCCCTGTATCATCTAATTTTTTGCCCTTTATAAAATGGAGGATATATTTGAAAGTCTTCTGTGCCTTAGATGTTTTATCCAATACCATTATAGAACTTTGTATTTGTACAATGTTTAATTTCTTCTAAAGGTTATAATAGTACAATATGTTGAATAATGTTACATGCATGGTTTTCAGATCAAAGTAGACTTTTCCACGAGTAATTAAAGCTGGTGTGATCTGTGCCTGAAAAAGATCTCTTTTGGCTCACACCTGAAATCCCAGCACTTTGGGGCACCAAAGCAGGAGGATTATTTGAGTCCAGGAGTTTGAGACCAGCCTGGGCAACATAGAAAGACCTCCTCTTTACAAAAAAAAAGTTAAAAAAAATTTAACCAGGCGTGATGACATGCACCTGTAGTCCTAGCTCTTTGGGAGGCTGAGGCAGGAGGAAGCCTTAAGCCCAGGAGGTTTGAGGTTACAGTGAGCTATGATCACACCACTGCATTCCTGCCTGGGTGACAGAGCCAAACCCTGTCTCTAACAAAATAAAAGATGTCGTTTGTAGATTTATGCCTAACAACTCAGCAAAAAGGGAGGGAGGAGTTAAATTATGCATACTTCCAGTAGCATAGTTATATTTGTAGGTTATGTTTTTAAAACATGCTAGATATTTACTCTTTCTAGCCTTTAATTAATACTCTAGGCCAGGTGCAGTGGCTGACACCCGCCATCCCAGCACCTTGGGAGTTCAAGGCAGGCAGGTGGCTTGAGCTCCAGAGTTTGATACCAGCCTGGGCAACATGGCAAAAACCCATCTCTGCAAAAAAATTTCAGGAATCAGCCAGGCATGGTGGCATGCATCTTTAGTCCCAGGTACTCAGGAGGCTGAGGTGGGAGGAACACTTGAGCCTGGGAGGTGGAGGTTGCAATGAGCTGAGATTGTGTCACTGCACTCCAGCCTGGGTGAAGGAACCAGACCCTGTCTTAAAACAAAACAAAAATAAATAAATAAATAAATAATCTGACCCAATGATTGCTTTATGTGTTATATTACTGTTCTTTTCCCCTGAGTAACACATAATATTTAATCATCTAAAGCAGCTTCTTTGACCATAAAAGAAAGTGACTGGCACAAAACAAGCCAGGCTTTAGTCCTTATGTTCTAAGCAGCCAACTCCTGAAGTCATGTTGAAATAGACTATAAGAGAACTATTGAAAGAATGTGGATGTGAGTGCCATTGATATTGAGACTCTAAAATGATATATGTGTATTTTGAAGACTGTCTCATCCCACAATAACCTTAGACCAGGCTGCAAATGGCCACACTAGACCCTATAACTTTTCCTATTTTGTTCCCTACATGAATTATGAAATAATTTATGTATTACATATGAATTTAATATTTTCCTTACCGTTTTTAAATGTATTTCAATACTAATGAAACCTTTTTTCTACATTATTTATGCTGGAACTTTATCTCATATCATTATGTAAGCAGTGGTAGTTGTCTGTATGAGTCTTCAGCAACCTCAAATCTTGCTGCCTCGGAAGAAATAATTTGACTCAGGGGCATAAGGCAGAAGGAGAGACTGAGGCAAGTTTTAGAGCAGGAGCTAAAGTTCATTAAAAAGCTTTAGAGCAGTAATGAAAGGAAGGAAAGGACACTTGGAAGAGGGCCAAGCAGGCGACTTGAGAGACCACGTGTGCGGCTTGACCTCTTGACTTGGGATCTTAAACGCTGACATATTTCTGGGGCATTGCAGTCCTTCTCCCCACTCCTGAGATCTTCTCCAGAAGCTGCTGCTCACCAGTTTCGGGTGTTTCCCATGTATTAGGAGACTGCCGTTCCCTGGTGCCAGCTGTGACCAACTATTAGTTTAGAGAGAGAGTTAACAACCTGACCATCACCTGATGATCACCCTACACTCCTGGGGTATGTGGCAGGGGCTGAGGAGCCCTCTCTTGCCCTGCTCATACCTGACTAGCTATGTACTGTAACAGCTAGTTATGTTTCTACAGGGCTTTATGTTTGTTTTGCTGTTTTGTTGTTGGGTTTTTTTGTTTTTGTTTTTGATTTTTGTTTTGCATGAAGTTAGAAGGGCAGAAATCTAACCAGTATCTAAGAGTAGGTTCCCTCCAGGAGAAATCTAATGAGGATGAGGAAATAGTATGTGTGGTGCTCAAGTCCTCTTTCTTCTTAGAGTTGGGAGCTCATAAAGATGGGGAAGGCTAATGCTCCCCATGAAGGCCCTTCTTTTAGTAGATGGGGAATTCCTGCAGGGCTGGCCTTGATAAGCCACATCTGGGTACCTGCATATGGTCATACATGGATTCTCTAGTCAAGAAATACCTTATCCTTCCATGATGGTAGCCTTATGCCCCCAAGTTTTTTTTATAGTGAGCACCTACTGCATGCCACACATCATGCTGGGTTCTGGGAAAATGATAGAAGTAAAATTGGAATGATTTTTGATCTCATGGAATTTACAATCTAGTGGGAGAGAGTGACATATGACAGCACATATGAAAGATGTGCTTCAAATTGAGAGAAGTCCTGGGATGACAGGAATATGATCCAGTAAGAGCATGTAACTAGAAATAAGCATCTTATCTAGATGGGTGATCAGTGCGACCTGAGTGAAGATCTGTAAGGTGAGTTCACTAAACACAGGGCAGAGGGAAGGCAAGTGCGGCTGCTGGAGGAGGTGAATCATGAGCCTGGAGGAGAAAGAAAGGGCCAGACTGGGTGGGGCCTTGAGGGCCATCTTACAGGGTTGGGGTTTTATTCTAAAAGCAGGAGGAAGCCCTGTTGGACTATCTTGAGCAGAAGTCAAAGAGATTTGTTATGAAGTGGGTTTTTTTGGCTATAGTGAAAAAGAATTGGCTATAGTGAAAAGAAAATTTTGGCTATATTGAAAAGAATTTACACACACGTAAACCCCATTATCTAACTCTCACCCATTTGATGAAATAGTCATTTTGCTCAAGTAATTCGTCAGTATGAAAATATGACCACCAAAACTAATGAGTTATATTTACCCTTTATGGGGCTTCCATCTTGACACACAAACATTTAAATTGAGCATTTATTGCTCTTGAATTTGGCTGTTTTAAAAATAAATAAATAAATAGAGCATATAACCACACATATGTAGACTTGGCCTCACTATATAGCTGATTGTAACATCTCTTAATCCTTAGCTCTCTTCAGCACTCATTTTTGTGATTTTGTTTTCAACCCTTTATTCTGTGCATGTAGCTTTGTGTGCTCTACACTTTTAATCCCCCTGTTTCCTTTTTAAAATTTTCATAGAGATGGAGTCTTTTGCTATCCAAGCTGTTCTGGAACTCCTGAAGCAATCCTCCCACTTTGGCCTCCCAAAATGATGGGATTACAGGTGTGAGCCACCACACCCAGCCTAGTTTCCCTTTCTGTTCAGTGGCTTTGCCTCCCCTCCCCTGGTCTCCTCATCACGAACCAGTGTAGAGGCCGATGCATCTGCTCTGTTGCTCTGAGAAGAGCCATCATTTTCTGAAGGAGATGGACTACATGACTTACAGAGTCTTGAACATCTCTCATTTTTGAGATTCATTTACCTTTTTAAAGGGAAAGAATTGATGACTAACTGGTAGATAAAATGTGTGTGGTTAGTGGTAATAAAAATAATTAGCAACTAATATTTAATAATTATAGATGTACAATGTTTTGCATAACATACCCATGGCTGGCTAAAGTCCAAGAAATACAGAAAGATTTAAGATGAAAAGTACATTCCTGTGTCTCCCAACATCTGGAAATCGCCATCTCACCTGCTTCTCATATATCCTCCCAGGATTTTTAAAATGCTCATACAGGCTCTGTGTGTGTGTGTGTGTGTGTGTGTGTGTGTGTACACAATGTAGATATTAATTTGATTGCACCTGGCATCATATTAACATGCTAAAAGCAAGGGATTATATCCTGTGTACTGTTAATGTCATAGTTACTATTAATTGGATGGTGTTTAAGGTTTGCAAGCAGGCCCATCTCCTTTTATCCTTTATCTTCCTCTACCTCCTTACCTACTTGTTTTATCACTGAAGTCCTACTCCCTCCCCTCCCAGCTTAATCTATAAAAGCCAGTCTCAGCTGTTCCAGCTCCAGCATCGCTTATACTGACCCCACTTTCAGGTGCCCACTTACCCTGGGAGCCCCCACATTTTGGCGTGTTTTGGTTTCCAGTTGCCTCTATATGCAAATCTACATCAGTGGGTGTCTGTTTCAAGGAAAGTAGCTGAGGATGCTAACTAACCTTTTTAGTAGATTGGAAAAAGATCATATCACAATTGAAATATTATTGACCAACTATTCAATGTTCATTAAGCAAATTGGGTGTTAGCAAGAATCAGCCTTCAAATAAAGACTAATATCTGGTGTGAAAAGAATAGAAAAGCTCTTACTTCAAAGGTTCATTAACTATCAGAAAAAGGGCATGACATAATCCTTGATGTGATTCTGAACCAGGCATTCCACAGTGAGTGCATCAGTAAAGTGAAATTTACCACCCTCCTTTTATGTGTTTTTAAGCCTTGGTGGATTAAAAGCTCTTGTTTGGATAATAAATCTAACAATGGTGTGTTATCTACATATCATTTTCATTCTCCTTGCCTGGATATCTACAAACAGCAAAATTCTTCTTAATTTCACATTAAGAATATTTTGATTTGACAGGCTTTCCACAACACAAGAATCATTTGGGGAGTTTCTGACTTCCCTTGAAGCATAATAATGTTGACTAAATAGATTGATTCATTATCCACTCCTCAACCATCTTAGCTATCTGTCATTTGTGACACAGTAGTCCCTGTTGAAATGCTGGTAGTAATTATACATGTCCCTGTCTTCATAAGACAGTGTGTTATGAGCATGATTGGTTAACTTTATGCATTTGCATTTAATCTAAAAGGAAGGACATGTTAAACTCACAGAGATAGAAGCTGTAGCTTATGTGAAAAGTATTTCTAGAATGGCGTTGCTCACATTTTTTTACTGTGCTCGGGAACACATTTCCAGTTCTGAGGATATCCTGGATTACTGCATTTGTGCATGTATACTCATTACTCCTCTTTTTTTTTAAGAGACTAGGTCTTGCTGTGTTGCCCAGGCTGGTCTCAAACTATTGGGCTCAAGCAGTACGCTCACCTCGGCCTCCCAAACTCAAACCTTGGGAGGCCAAGGTGAGAGAGATTACAGGCATGAGCTGCTGTGCCCGGCCACGCCTCGGCTTCTGAATACCATGAGCTGACATTTTTTGACAAATCATATTCTTACAAATTCTTTGGTTAGTCGTCACCTGGCTCTGCTTTTTAATCCTCTAGTTAAAATTCTCCCCAAGTGTTACTCATTTGCTCAAAACCTTGCACTGCTGGGCTGTGAAATGCAAGATTAAATTATAGCCAGCTCTTGGTGACTTGTGACTGTGCAAGTCATTTCATTGTTCAGCCCTTCCCTTTCAACTGGGGACATTGGCCTAGGGGATCTCTCAGGTCTCTTCCCATTCTCACAGGGGAGAACAGCCGTAGTATTCTCTAGTCGTCTCTGATTGTAAGCATTCGAATGTGGCCCCTGGCCCCACCATCCACTCATCCACATATACATTTTGTTCCCCTTTCCCGGATTCCTGGCGTGGAGCATCATCTGTGTGGTGAATGTGGTGGGAGCACATGTTCAGTCAGCTTGGGTGAGGTGGAGAGTGAAAATGCTGTTCATGTGGACACACAGCCTCCACACTACAAGACTTGGCATGCCACTTGTATCAGAATATCATACGGAGACAAAGGGGGCTAAGCTACTCTTAGGTTTCAGCCCAGGAGTGAGCAATCTTTGACGTATTTTTATGCACCATGATGTCTTTGCAGTTGTAGCTTTACCACAGAAGCTTTGTGAAAGCTTTTTCCACCACAGTGGCTGAGACCCACACACCTGTTGCCTTCATCCTTTCTATGCATTTTGCTTCACCCATTTGCACGTCATCTGGCTGATTGCGTTACACCAGCCTCCCTCTGGGCCTACGAGAGAATAAGGTGGTCCTGCATTAACAGGTCTCCTCGGGTGTTGATCCTCAAAGGATGCTCCTTTCCTTTGACCAAAGAGGAAGCTGACATTATAGAGTTAAAGGTGCGTGGCCCACTGCACTCCAGCCTGGGTGACAGAGCGAGACTCCGTCTCAAAAAAAAAAAAAAAAAAAAAAAAAGGTGCGTGGCCAGAGGGTGGCTGGGGAGAAAGCTAACTACGTGTCTGCGTTTGATTTTTTTCCTGCCATTGTTTTGCATATTCCCTGTGCTTTGGTGAAGGAGGAGGATCACTAGAATGGGACTTGAGAATTTAGAAACCATAGTCTCAGCCTTGTCCATACTTCTAGTGAGACTTGGACAGGCCATTGAATGGCTAGAAGTTCTGAGTCACTGTGTCTCAGTTCAGGGGTGCTGCATAGGTGAGACAGGCTGATGGGGGGCGCACTCCCCTCCCACCTCATCCCTTAACTGCTCATTCTTACCCCTACTCTGCTGTGCTCCATCTTTCCCCCAACTCCTCGAGAACTCCCACCCACAGCCGGACATCTCCTCTGCCATGCCTCTGGTGAGGAGTTTTCAGATCCATTCTGGAATGCTGCAGATGACAGGAGCTCACTCTCAATTTTGGCTCCAGTTGTTAAGAAGCAAGAGCTTCTTTCTGCGAAGTCTAACTGCTGCGTCTTCGGAACATCCAAGAGCCTTCCTAGTTCTCGCACTCTAGAGCAAAACTGAATCAACACACTCTCTCTTTCACTTAAGTTTCTTAACATGTTTGTAGAGAGGTCTCAAGTGCCTGCTAACTCTTCTCAAATCCAAACAAAGCAGTCCTCATTTCTCAGTCCTGAGGCAGGAACGAATGATTTGATGTCCAAAAAGTGGTTTCTGAATGCTCTTCCTCCAGGACACTCTGAGGATGAAATTTTCTTGGACAATGTCCCACTCGAGATGTTGCTCTCAGGTGTGGGAACACAGTGCCCCAAACACAGTCTGGCTACTGCAAGCATGACAGCTCCTTGTTCCTCTGATCTGGACGTTGAACACTTACCAGTGCAGCCAGGAGGAAGGTTAAATGAACTATTTATGCAGCTATTAAAATCATGTTTTCAAAGGATATTTAATGATGCAATATAATAAATGGAAAAACCAGGCTCAAAATTGTATATACAGTAAGATCCCAATTATGTATAAAAATATAAATATGCAAGGGAAAAATCCTCAAAGGAAATACATCAAAATGTTACTGATTATCTTTGGAGAGTATAATCATAGGTGATTATGATTTTCAACTTTATCACCTTCTTATAGTTTCCGTATGAATGTGTTTTATTTTTATAATCAGAAAAAGTTTTTTTTAAACAGATCTTAACCCTTCTGAGAACTACTTATATCCTTACTCTTTTCCCCTAATTTTCCTTATCTAGATCTTTTCAGATTTTGTCAAAATTTCATTTTCAATCTCTAGCTCTTGTGGCATCTTGAAGCTCTCTGGAATATAGGAACCATATAGTTACTAATAATCTGTTAAATACTTCTGCTTTACACTGTTATTCCTTATGTAGGAGTTCTTATACTTTATTTTTTTTTTAAGTTAATGCCTGCATTTTCCAATGAAGCAGTTTTCATGAAGTAAAAAACTACATCTGTTTAACTCACGACTCATTCCTTTGTTCCCTAAAACACGAGACGCTTGAAAATTCCCAGGTGAGTGAGTGACAGCCCCACCTATCTACTTATTAGCCCTGTGGCCTCAGGCAAGTCGCTCTTCTCTACCAATGCTGGGAGATGTTGACACTTGCCTGCCTACCCTACCAGACTGTTTTAGATTCCAATTAGGATAACACATGTGATTGTCCTCTGTAGTTCTGTGTTCTGTTGCAGCCTCCTTTCTCTCATAGTCTGGGTTCTTGGCTTCTCAGTGTTTTCTTCACTATTTTTAATCCCAAAGGTGGCCTCCCAAGGGTTTTGTCTCCTCGCTGTCCTCTAGATATATTCCTGTTGATGGGAATTAAATCCAGATGTGGTTCACTCAGTGTTCACTAGCTGCCAGGAATTGGGTTTTGCTTTTCTGTTCTCTTCTCTCATTCTCCCTGCAAGATTGCATTAATATCTCCATTTTATTACTGAGAAAACCAGGACATAAGGTTTATTAATGAGAAAACCAGGACATAAGGTGGTTGAGTAGCTCATGCACAGTAACGGGTTTTCTTTGTGAGCAGCCTGGCCTCAGATCTTGGAAGCAGTACGTGCATCGCTTCAGTGTGAAGCGTCCTGGGTAGGTCAGGCCATGCTCCCAGAAGTCGAACAGACACTGCAGAGCAGAGTCAGAGCCTTGGAAAACTGGACATATAAACACAGGGCAGCCTTCTCTCCCCTGCATGCCTATCCTTAGCTTTCCTTTCATCTTTCTTTTTTTAGCTTTTGGAACTGACATGTATTTTTAGAAACCACTACAGAGAAATTCACCCCAAGCCTGTCTTTCTCCATTTTGCAACATAAATTTTTATTGACGTAGTAAAATATTTTATTCCTCTCATACATTTTAGTCCCTGCCAACAACAATAAAAAAGGGGAGAAAATCTTTCCTATATAGATGGAGCTTTTTTCCCTGTGTTTGGGGGTGAGAAGTTGCAGTCCTGGGGTGTTCTATAAGAGGACGCAGTGAGCCTTGGGGCAGTCATCAGGGCTGATGTTGGCTCTCTCACCCAGGTAGGAAGAGCCACATGTGTGGCAGACAGACCCAGGGTGCTCCTTGCTTTGCTAATTAGCTGTGCAACCAGGCAAGGGAGTTAACACCAGTTACCTTATCTGTAAATTGGAGATAATAATGTCACAGGAGCCTTAGGGTGTTGCTTTGCCAGCCAGAAACCTCTGTGACTGGTGGCCCCTCTGCTTGAGTTTTGCTCATGCCCGCTAGGCTTATTCCGTCCACTCAGCCCAGCAGGCTGCACTCGGCTCATGCTACCGGCCCGGATCCCACACCTGCCACGGGCAAGCCTGGCTTGGAGCGGCGAGGTTGTGTGTGAGCAAGTGAGCATGGGGCCTGGCCACTGCACTACAGCAAGGCATGCCAGCTGTTGGGGGGGGGGGGTGGGCAGCTCCAGGTGCCAGCTCCATGCGAGGTTGTGGCTGGACCAGATGTACCACAGGCAGCTTCTGCTGTGGATATCAATGTCTGCACAAGGGGAACACGGTGGCAAAAAAGGTTTAAATGCATAAATTCCTTATTTAAGTAGTTTTTATATTTGAGTCCACAGCTGGATCTGAATCCTTTGAGAGAAATGTCTCCGAGAGGGCTGGGCCTTTGTTGTCTCTGTTTTCTCAGTGCTGAGCTCAGTCCCTGGCCCAGAGGACACACTCCAAAGGAAGGAGAAGGCAGGAATGCAGAGAACCTCTTATCAGCGGGTTAGAACTGCTGCTCTTGTGCCCACATTGCCTTCCTGGTCCCTCCCCCGCAGGCCCTTTTGGGTGTGGTCAACCCCCCAGCGTCACCCCTCTTTCTAGTTATTGGCTTTTGTTATGCTTCCTCACTTCAAAGGAACCAGAAAAATAATTTCCAAAACAACTGCCTAACTTTGTATTTTCTAGGCCTTTTAAAGTTTTTGCATGCCAAAATCTCATCTATTTCTAATATCACAAAGATGTGTCTGCTTTGGAAAATATACCTCTGAGGCTTAATGCTGTAATGACTTCCAGAATAACAAAACAACTTCCATCTCTGGGACCTCAGTACCTTAACTAAGCATTGTGTCCGCTTTGGGCTCATCACTGGAGGGAAGTGCATACTAACAAAGCAGTGGGCCAGGCACTGTGGCTCACACCTGTGATCCCAACACTTTGGGAGGCTGAAGCAGGAGGACCTTTTGAGGGTAGGAGTTCAAGACCAGCCTTGCCAACATAGTGAGACCTTATCTCTACAAAAAGCAACAACAACAAAAAACTAGTTGGCTTTCAGGAATTCACTAACACAGTGCTAAGTGTTAGTACTGTTATTTCTGTGAAAATAATAGACCTATCTTTTAGAAGATAGGTAAAAGTTGTGTGTGAGGACATTGGCCAAGTGTGGCTGGTGGAAAAAAAAATTGGCTGCTTGAGGAAGCAAGATGGGCTTCATTTCAGCTTAAGGGACAACCACAGCATCTTGTAGTTCAGAAAGGGGGTGTGTGTGTCCTTTAGAAACAAACAAGGCCAGGCGCAGTGGCTCACACCTGTAATCCCAGCACTTTGGGAGGCCGAGGCTGGGCAACATAGCAAAACTTTGTCTCTACTGAAAAAAAAAAAAAATTAGCCAAGCATGGTGGCACCCACCTGTATTCTCAGCTATTTGGGAGGCTGAGGTGGGAGAATCACCTGAGCCCGGAAAGTGAAGGCTGTAGTGAGCTGTGATAATGCCACTGCAATCACTCCAGCCTGGGCAACAGGAGTGAGACCCTGTGTCAAAACTACTAAAAAGGGAAAGTGGACAGTAGACTTGGAGTTTCCCTGAATGATTAGTATCAGTATAGAAGCAGCTTGACTTGAATCGATTAACCTAGAGCCTGAAATTACAGGGGTCTAGAACCAGCACAGAACACACTTAGATACAGATACCTCAGGGTGGAAGCGTTCCAGATTTTCTTCTAAGCATGTTAGAAAGCTCTCACTCTGAAAAAGATGCAGTCAGAAAAAGGGGCATAGAATTGGTTCTTTCGTTATACACAGATGTATAGTTTAGGCTGCGAGATAACCTCCTAGAACAGCAGTTCCCACCCTGCTGAGCACAAGATTGCCTGGAAGGGCATTTGGCTTGAACCAGCTGAATCAGAAATTTCTCTGGTGGTTAACATTAGATTTATTTACTGCACTAGAGAAATGAGTTTGATGTTGAATTTTTCAAAGCTGATGAAACTAAGTTTATGAATAGTTTATATGCCTTTTTACCAAGTAACTCTTGTTCTAAGAGTTTGTTCTAAGAATAGAGTCAGTAATTCAGACAGAGATTTATGAAAAATATACAATAGCATTGTATATGATAGGGGAAAATTACAATAACCTAAATATTTAATAGAAGAGTGGCTAAATTAATTGTGGTGCATCTATACTGTTGCATATATTTGGCAAGTAAAATGGGCTTTTTAAAAGACAATTAATAGCTAAGAAAATGCTTGTGATGTAATCATAGGTGGCAAATATCAAGGTGTATTATAAATGTCCGTGAAAGAAATACTGTAGGATTTCGCTTAGATGAGGTACCCAGAATAGTCAAATTCTCAGAGACAGAAAGTAGAATAATGGTTGCCAGGGGCTGATGGCAGAGATAATGGGGAGTTAGTGTTTAATGAGTGCAGCGTTTCTGTTTGGGAAGATAAAAAGTTCCGAAGAGGGAGAGTGGTGATGATTTCACAACACGATGAACTTAATGCCATTGAAATGTACAACTGAATGTGGTTAAAATGGTAAATTTAATGTTATGGATATTTTACCCCAATAAAAAAGAAAGGGCCTCCACCCCAAAATGCTGTGAAAGGAAGCGAAGGAACGTGGCACAAACTGCAGTTCCGAGCTCATGACACATGGCTTTAGAGACAGATCAGCTGTGCTCTAACATGAAAGAAAATAAAGGCTGGACCTCTGCAGGGGAAAGATTGTGCATGTATAGGATGTCCTGATTCTTAAAGAAAAGAGCACAGAGAAAAATTCTTTCAATTATTTTTAAAAATTAGAAGTATAGGGAAAAAAACTCCAAATGTGGTGACAGTGATCACTTGTGATAGACATACGAGGTTTAAAATTTTTTTTATATCTTTAATAGATTTTACAATTTCTCCCTAGTGAATATATAGAAGCTCCGAATTATTCATAAAAATACTTTTTCTTCTGGTTTGTGTTATAGAGACGGAGTCTCGCTATGTTGCCCAGGCTGGTCTTGAATTCCTGAGCTCAAGTAATCCTTCCGCCTTGGCCTCCCAAAGTGCTGGGATTACAAGCGTGAGCCAGCATGCCGGGCCTGAAAAATAACTTTTAAGTGTTTTCATTCTTTGCTAATCTCTACATGAAGGGTGCTTATGACATGTTTAACAAGCAGTCCAAAGTGGTGTATCCCCATCAGAGTAGCCCCTGTGAGAGGCCATTGCTAAGAGCTGGGCATTCTTCAGGTGCTTGGTGACTTTATTGTCTGGAATACATTCTTGTGGATATCCTCAGAGAGGGCACATCCTTATACTGGGGGATATTGAAAACTTGGAGACTGCTGCCAGTCATCTAGGACCAATCCTTGTGAACAGGTAGGTGCTTCCATCAATATGCCCCCTTCTTTTTGAGGAGGATGGTTTTGCAGCTGGGCCTTTGCATGGTGTGGGAAGTCCTCCAGTTTTATACTCCATTGTTAAGTGAGAGGTTTATTTCCACTCTGTGAGAGGAGGGATCTGCCATCATGCAAACTAGCGGTTGCTTATCAGGATCGTTAATGGCAACCAACAGAAACTGACCTTGATTTAAGCTGTACAGAAATTTAGTGAAAGGTTATTGGGGAACTTCCAGAATCTCCAGGAATGCAGAAGAACAAAGGTCAGAAAACAGGCAAGAACAAAAAGGAGGCTGTTTAGCTGCAGCTATGGGCAAGACCAGGCCATAGACGCCATCCAGGAAGGACACACTGCCTCCCCTTATGTGGTGAGACTGGACCTAGCCTCTGCCGTAGGCCTGCGAGTGCTGCTGCTGCTGCTGCTGCTGTCACTGCTGTCTGAGAAAGTTCTCCCTTCTACTTGTTTTCCTGCATCTCTGATCACAGGTTCTAAATCCTGGGCTGGTGTAGCCCACTGGCCAGGCCTTTGTAGCTGTCTTTGCTGTGAGAGAAGCTGGGGAAGGAAGTGTCTGGCAGTGTTCAGCGACTATGATGTCAGGCCAGCTCAGTCCCCATTAGACTGTGGGGAGAAGGGGGTTCCAAAGCTGGGCAGCCGAACAGATGACAGATAGTCACTACGATTCTTACATGGCTGTCAGTCTTGTTAATCCCTGCCAGGGTCCAGTAATGAGCAGGTGATTATCTGTGGAAATGCTAGCAGCTGTTGGCATTTCGCCCCAGGTCACCTAAGCATTCTCCCCAAGGGGGACTGCCAGAGGAGCCAAACTCTATGCCGATTAACTACTGGGAGCACATGTGCCACATCTTCATCTGATGCAACTCTGCTCACAGATGGGGCTGCCTGCTCTGTGGTTTTACACGTAAGGAGTAGTAATGGGGGTGGGGATAGGGCTAAGACAACATTTGAGGACAGCAGCTTCTAGGGGTCCCTTTAGAAGGGTCTCATAAGAGTTCCAAGAACTTAGTGACTTCAGAATTCAGGTAATCAGACTGGCAGATGAATTTTTCCTTTTAGTTGGTGGAGCAAGTATAGGTCCTTGGAGTAACTGATCATAGCCAAAAGGCCACTCTTCACCGTGATTTTGATTTCTGTCTTTAATTTTCACATCATCTATTTAGTACTGTAGCTGCAGGCTTACTGACAGCTCCAGACACCAGTGTCCTTTGGTAGATTTCAGGCAAGTTTACACATCCCTGGAGGCAGTACAGCAAATGGTAAACAGCTATTTATGTTAGGTGAAGATGAACTGCTTCAAAGAGTCTAGACAGCAACTGAGAAAAATGCATTTATCAAGGTTTTAATGCATATACTTTCCCAGCAAAGGTGTTTACTTACTCCAATAACATACTAAGTAAACTGCATTAGGGAAAACCTCTTTAGCATTTTACATCCTTTTCTATAATCGACCTGAAATTCTAGATTGCTTAAAAGAAGTTGCCCAAGTCAGAGAGAGCTTTGGGGATACCTGGAATTCTCATTTTTAATGTGTGCTCCAGGGTTGGGAACACACTTTGAGAAGCTGTGCTGTAGTGCCTGGTGCCTGGTGCTGAACCCAAGGATATATGAACCAGCTGGAGACCTGTAAGAGGGAGGGCAGACCACTAAAGCTGTTGCATTCCACAAACTACATCCCTTCATTTTTAGACCTTTTGATATACTTAATTTTTTTCAGATCTTTTATTTATTTTATTTTTTTCAAATTATACTTTAAGTTCTAGGGTACATGTGCACAACGTGCAGGTTTGTTACATAGGTATACATGTGCCATGTTGGTTTGCTGCACCCATCAACTCATCATTTACATTAGGTATTTCTCCTAATGCTATCCCTCCCTCAGCCCCCCACCCCCCAACAGGCCCCAGTGTGTGATGGTCCCTGCTGTGTGTCCATGTGTTCTTATTGTTCAGTTCCCACCTATGAGTGAGAACATGCGGTGTTTGGTTTTCTGTCCTTGTGATAGTTTGCTCAGAATGATGGTTTCCAGCTTCATCCATGTCCCAGCAAAGGACATTAACTCATCCTTTTTAATGACTGCATAGTATTCCATGGTGTATCTGTGCCACATTTTCTTAATCCAGTCTATCATTGATGGACATTTGGGTTGGTTCCAAGCCTTTGCTATTGTGAATACTGTGGCAATAAACATATGTGTGCATGTGTCTTTGTAGTAGCGTGATTTATAATCCTTTGGGTATATACCCAGTAATGGGACTGCTGGGTCAAATGGTATTTCTAGTTCTAGATCCTTTAGGAATCGCCATACTGCCTTCCACAGTGGTTGAACTAATTTACACTCCCGCCAACAGTGTAAAAGCGTTCCTATTTCTCCACATCCTCTCCAGCACCTGTTGTTCCTGACTTTTTAATGATCATCATTCTTACTGGCATGAGATGGTATCTCGTGGTTTTGATTTGCGTTTCTCTGATGGCCAGTGATGAGCATTTTTTCATTTGTCTGTGGCTGCAAAAATGTCTTCTTTTGAGAAGTGTCTCTTCATATCCCTTGCCCACTTTTTGCTGGGGTTGTTTTTTTCTTGTAAATTTGAGTTCTTTGTAGATTCTGGATATTAGCCCTTTGTCAGATGAGTAGATTGCAAAAATTTTCTCCCATTCTGTAGGTTGCCTGTGCACTCTAATGGCAGTTCCTTTTGCTATGCAGAAGCTCTTTAGTTTAATTAGATCCCATTTGTCAATTCTGGCTTTTGTTGCCATTGCTTTTGATGTTTTAGTCATAAAGTCCTTGCCCATGCCTATGTCCTGAATGGTATTGCCTAGATTTTCTTCTAGGGTTTTTATGGTTTTAGGTCTAACATTTAAGTCTTTAATCCATCTTGAATTAATTATTGTATAAGGTGTAAGGAAGGGATCCAGTTTCAGCTTTCTACATATGGCTAGCCAGTTTTCCCAGCACCATTTATTAAATAGGGAATCCTTTCCCCATTTCTTGTTTTTGTCAGATTTGTCAAAGATCAGATGGTTGTAGATGGGTGGTGTGATTTCTGAGGCCTCTGTTCTGTTCCATTGGTCTATATCTCTGTTTTGGTACCAGTACCATGCTGTTTTGGTTACTGTAGCCTTGTAGTATAGTTTGAAGTCAGGTAGTGTGATGCCTCCAGCTTTGTTCTTTTTGCTTAGGGTTGTCTTGGCAATGCGGGCTCTTTTGTGGTTCCATATGAACTTTAAAGTAGTTTCTTCCAATTCTGTGAAGAAAGATGAGGATGGCATTGAATCTGTAAATTACCTTGGGCATTATGGCCTCTTGCATAATATTGATTCTTCCTATCCGTGATCATGGAATGTTCTTCCATTTGTTTGTGTCCTCTTTAATTTCACTGAGCAGTGGTTTGCAGTTCTCCTTGAAGAGGTCCTTCACATCCCTTGTAAGTTGGATTCCTAGGTATTTTATTCTCTGTGTAGCAATTGTGAATGGGAGTTCACTCATTATTTGGCTATTTGTCTATTCTTGGTGTATAGGAATGCTTGTGATTTTTGCACATTGATTTTGTATCCTGAGACTTTGCTGAAGTTGCTTATCAGCTTAAGGAGATTTTGGGCTGAGATGATGGGGTGTTCTAAATATACAATTATGTCATCTGCAAAGAGGGACAATTTGACTTCCTCTTTTCCTAATTGAATACCTGTTATTTCTTCCTCTTGCCTGATTGCCCTGGCCAGAACTTCCAACACTATGTTGAACAGGAGTGGTGAGAGAGGGCATCCCTGTCTTGTATCAGTTTTCAAAGGGAATGCTTCCAGTTTTTGCCCCTTCAGTATCATATTAGCTGTGGGTTTGTCATAAATAGCTCTTATTATTTTGAGTTATGTTCCATTGACACCTAGATTATTGAGAGTTTTTAGCATGAAAGGTGTTGAATTTTGTCAAAGGCCTTTTCTGCATCTATTGAGATAATCATGTGGTTTTTGTCATTGGTTCTGTTTATATGATGGATTACATTTATTGATTTGCGTATGTTGAACCAGCCTTGCATCCCAGGGATGAAGCCGACTTGATCATGGTGGGTAAGCTTTTTGATGTGCTGCTGGAGTCGGTTTTCCAATATTTTATTGAGGATTTTTGCATCAATATTCATCACAGATATTGGTCTAAAATTCTCTTTTTTTGTTGTGTCTCTGCCGGGCTTTGGTATCAGCATGATGCTGGCCTCATAAAATGACTTAGGGAGGATTCCCTCTTTTTCTATTGATGGTAATAGTTTCAGAAGGAATGGTACCAGCTCCTCTTTGTACCTCTGGTAGAATTCAGTTGTGAATCCGTCTGGTCCTGGACTTTTCTTGGTTGGTAGGCTATTAATTATTGCCTCAATGTCAGAGCCTGTTATTGGCTATTCAGAGATTCAGCTTCTTCCTGGTCTAGTCTTGGGAGGGCGTTTGTTTCAAGGAATTTATCCATTTCTTCTAGATTTTCTAGTTTATTTGCGTAGAGGTGTTTATAGTATTCTCTGATGGTAGTTTGTATTTCTGTAGGATCGGTGGTGATATCCCCTTTATCATTTTTTATTGCATCTATTTGATTCTTCTCTCTTTTCTTCTTTATTAGTCTTGCTAGCGGTCTATCAATTTTGTTGATCTTTTTGAAAAACCAGGTCCTGGATTCATTGATTTTTTTTTTTTTTTTTTTTTTTTTTTTGTCTCCATCTCTTTCAGTTCTGCTCTGGTCTTAGTTATTTCTTGCCTTCTGCTAGCTTTTGAATGTGTTTGCTCTTGCTTATCTAGTTCTTTTAATTGTGATGTTATGGTGTCGATTTTAGATCTTTCCAGCTTTCTCCTGTGGGCATTTAGTGCTATAAATTTCCCTCTACACACTGCTTAAATGTGTCCCAGAAATTCTGGTATGTTGTCTTTGTTCTTGTTGGTTTCAAAGAACGTGTTTATTTCTGCCTTCATTTTGTTATTTACCCGGTAGTCATTCAGGAGCAGTTTGTTCAGTTTCCATGCAGTTGTGCGGTTTTGAGTGAGCTTCTTAATCCTGAGTTCTAATTTGATTGCACTGTGATCTGAGAGACAGTTTGTTGTGATTGCTGTTCATTTACGTTTGCTGAGGAGTGCTTTACTTCCAATTATGTGGTCAATTTTAGAGTAAGTGCAATGTGCTGAGAAGAATTTATATTCTGTTGATTTGGGGTGGAGAGTTCTATAGATGTCTATTAGGTTTGCTTGGTGCAGAGCTGAGTTCAAGTCCTGGATATCCTTGTTAACCTTCTGTCTCGTTGATCTTTCTAATATTGACAGTGGGATGTGGAAGTCTCCCATTATTATTGTGTGGGAGTCTCAGTCTCTTTGTAGGTCTCTAAGGACTTACTTTATGAATCTGGGTGCTCCTGTATTGGGTGCATATATATTTAGGATAGTTAGCTCTTCTTGTTGAATTGATCCCTTTACCATTATGTAATGGCCTTCTTTGTCTCTTTTGATCTTTGTTGGTTTAAAGTCTGTTTTATCAGAGTCCAGGATTGCAACCCCTGCTTTTTTTTTGCTTTCCATTTGTTTGGTAAATCTTCCTCCATCCCTTTATTTTGAGCCTCTGTGTGTCTTTGCACATGAGATGGGTCTCCTGAATATAGCACACTGATGGGTCTTGACTCTTTATCCAGTTTGCCAGTCTCTCTCTCTTAATTGGGGCATCTAGCCCATTTACATTTAAGGTTAATATTATGTGTGAATTTGATCCTATCATTATGATGTTCACTGGTTATTTTGCCTGTTAATTGATGCAGTTTCTTCCTAGCATCAATGGTCTTTATAATTTGGCATGTTTTTGCAGTGGCTGGTACCGGTTTTTCCTTTCCATGTTTACTGCTTGCTTCAGGAGCTCTTGTAAGGCAGGCCTGGTGGTGACAAAATCTCTCAACATTTGCTTGTCTGTAAAGGATTTTATTTCTCCTTCACTTAGGAAGCTTACTTTGGCTGGATATGAAATTCTGGATTGAAAATTCTTTTCTTTAAGATGTTGAATATTGGCTCCCACTCTCTTCGGGCCTGTAGGGTTTCTGCTGAGAGATCCACTAGTTAGTATGATGGGCTTCCCTTTGTGGGTAACCCGACCTTTCTCTCTGGCTGCCCTTAACACTTTTTCCTTCATTTCAACCTTGGTAAATCTGAGAATTATGTGTCTTGGGGTTGCTCTTCTTGAGGAGTATCTTTGTGGTGGTCTCTGTTTTTCCTGAATTCGAATGTTGGCCTGCCTTTCTAGGTTGGGGAAGTTCTCCTGGATAATATCCTGAAGAGTGTTTCCCAACTTGGTTCCATTCTCCCCATCACTTTCAGGTACACCAGTCAAACATAGATTTGGTCTTTTCACATAGTCCCATATTTCTTGGAGGTTTTGTTTGTTTCTTTTTGTTCTTTTTTGTCTAAACTTCTCACTTTATTTCATTAATTTGATCTTCAATCACTGATGCCCTTTCTTCCACTTGATTGAATTGGCTATTGAAGCTTGTGCATGCATCACTAAGTTCTCGTGCTATGGTTTTCAGCTCCACAGGTCATTTAAGGTCTTCTCTACACTGTTTATTCTAGTTAGCCATTCATCTAACCTTTCTTCAAGGTTTTTAGCTTCCTTGCGATGCGTTTGAACACGCTCTTTTACCTTGGAGAAGTTCGTTATTACCCACCTTCTAAAGCCTACTTCTGTCAGTTCGTCAAAGTCATTCTCCATCCAGCTTTGTTCCATTGCTTGCGAAGAGCTGTGATCCTTTGGAGAAGAGGCACTCTGATTTTTAGAATTTCCAGCTTTTCTGCTCTGGTTTCTCCCCATTTTTGTGGTTTTATCTACCTTTGGTCATTGATGATGGTGACCTACAGATGGGATTTTGGTGTAGATGTCTTTTTTGTTGACGTTGATGCTATTCCATTCTGTTTGTTAGTTTTCCTTTTAACAGTCAGGTCCCTCAGCTGCAGGTCTGTTGGAGTTTGCCGTAGGTCCACTCCAGACCCTGTTTGCCTGGGTATCACCAGCAGAGGCAGAGCAGCAAATATTGCTGCCTGATCCTTCCTCTGGAAGCTTTGTCCCTGATGGGGAGCCGCCTATAGGAGGTGTCTGTCTACCCCTACTGGGGGTTGTCTCCCAGTTAGGCTACACAGGGATCAGGGACCACTTGAGGAGGCAGTCTGCCCTTCCTCAGAGCTCATACACCATGCTGGGAGAACCACTCCTCTCTTCAGAGCTGTCAGACAGGGAAGTTTAAGTCTGCAGAAGTTGTCTGCTGCCTTTTGTTCAGCTATGCTCTGCCCACAGAGGTGGAGTCTAGAGGCAGTGGCCCTTTTTGAGCTGCAGTGGGCTCCACCCAGTTCAAGCTTCCCAGCTGCTTTGTTTACCTACTCAAGCCTCAGCAACAGCAGACGCCTCTCCCCGAGCCAGGCTGCCACCTCACACTTCGGTCTCAGACTGCTGCATTAGCAGTGAGCAAGGCTCTGTGGGCATGGGACTCACCAAACCAGGCATGGGAGAGAAACTCCTTGTCTGCGGGTTGCTAAGACCTTGAGAAAAGTGCAGTATTTGGGCACGAGTGTCCTGTTTTTCCAAGAACAGTCTGTCACGGCTTCCCTTGACTAGGAATTGGAAATCCTCCGACCCCTTGCACTTCCTGGGTGAGGCGACGCCCCACCCTGCTTCAACTCGCCCTCCATGGGCTGCACCCACTGTCTAACCAGTCCCAGTGAGATGAACCAGGTATCTCAGTTGCAAAGATCACTCGTCTTTTGCATCAATCACACTGTGAGCTGTAGACCGGAGCTGTTCCTATTTGGCCATCTTCCAGACCTTTTATTTTTGAAAGAAACTTTTTTACCCCAAATGAAATCTTACTCAGAAACCTAATTTGTAAATAAAATCAAAGTTCTACTCTGAAGCCCTCATAGATCTCCCCCCTTGCAAGGACCCTGGAGACCCCCACCCCACAGAACTGTGGAGTTTAGTGTGACAGGCCTCACACGTGGGTGCAATGCCCTCTGTCTGTCTCTGGCTTGGGCCGCTGGGCTTCATTGGCTCCTAGTGTCTCACACACAGTAGGTGGTCAGTAAATCGGTTTTGAATTAGTGATTGAAACGATTTTGGGGACACCCACCAGCTTCTACTTTGGAGAGAATCAGAGAAGCCTAAATATCAAACCTTTCAACTTCTTTTCATCAGCCCACATGCTTCTAGTCTCATTCTTGTTTAAATTTATATCCCACGTAGTCATAGGAAGTTGCTGGCAAACTCAAAATGTGAAACAGCTGATGAATTGACACTATTTCTTTATGATGAAAGTAGATGTTACAGAAATAAGCGCTTTTATGTTTTACTCCAAGCTACCTTAACTTCTTTTGGAAAGTAGCTAGGGAGTAAATAATGAATTTTACATACTAAATAAAGTTATATGCTCATCAAAATACATGTCCTTCCAGCTGAATGACCTGGTGAAGGATGAGAAAGGAGCTGTTATGGATGAGAATCGTGCCCCCTGGTTTTGGAGGTGGGGGAAGCACAGAATAACTTAACTTGTTACAAAGTTGGTTTGTTATTTTTCTTCTATAAATAAAGAAAAAGAGTTTTGAAAGCAAGAAGATTGAGAAAGCAAACTGAAGTGTCTTCTTGAGTTTGGCATGAAAGATTATGAATTTAATCTTTGTGGCTGATACCGAGCAACATTAGGAGGAGGCTGAGCAGTAAGGAGTTAGTTGAGGTCAGGCACTCCCAATGCTAAATTAAGATTTCCTGTGAGTAAAAGGTTAGTTTACAATTAGTAATAAAAGATACCAAAGCATCCCAGGTATTGTTTCCAAAAGCCTTTTTGAAAAAGAATTGTCACTTAGTAAAGTTCATCCATTCAGTTTGTTAATAAAACTATGTTTTTACGATTAAACTGCTCGAATGCAGTTTATGCTTGTCTAGTCCGTGTTTCTATGTCCCTTACCTCTCCTTGGTGATATGATACCTAAAATTGCAGGTTGGGATTTATCTTGAGGGATTTTATTTTAAAGGTGAATAAAGTTCTGCTGAAGGGCAAATCTGTAAAATTAAGGACCTAAATGATAAAGAAAGTGAGGCCATAACTCTCTTGCTTGAAAGTTGTTTGTGGCCGGGCGCGGTGGCTCAAGCCTGTAATCCCAGCACTTTGGGAGGCCGAGACGGGCGGATCACGAGGTCAGGAGATCGAGACCATCCTGGCTAACACGGTGAAACCCCGTCTCTACTAAAAATACAAAAAACTAGCCGGGCGAGGTGGCGGGCGCCTGTAGTCCCAGTTACTCCGGAGGCTGAAGCAGGAGAATGGCGTAAACCCGGGAGGCGGAGCTTGCAGTGAGCTGAGATCCGGCCACTGCAGTCCAGCCCGGGCGACAGAGCAAGACTCCGTCTCAAAAAAAAAAAAAAAAAAAAAAAAAAAAAGAAAGTTGTTTGTGTGGGTAAGAAAGTGCAGGGTACAGCCTCCTGAATTTCCCGAGGCTTTGACCTGCCTCTGTGGGGATTCGAGAAGGACCCAATAAATAGCATGTCTCACCCTGCCTGAGGAAAAGCGAGACAGAGGAGTCAGGATTTGGAGGTGTAACGTATTATCTTTATGAGTAATAAAGCAGATATTGAGGAGTGCGGCTTATATCTGTGGGCAAACAGGTTTCAAATATGGACCCTGGAATTAGACAGGCTTACCTAGTGATGGGCGGTGCAGGAAAGTGCAGGCTCCTCTCTGTGGAAGGAGCAGAGCAGAGTGCAGGTTCTCTGTCTGCATGATGGCTCCAGAGAGAAAGGGAAGGTGCTGAGCTAGAGGTCACCAAACTTTCTTGGCTTGCAGCACCCTTAGTACCTCAGCATGCTTTGCCTCTCAGTCAAAAGAAATGCCTAACAGTTCTATGTGTTAAGTAAATTAGGTCCATATAACTCACCAGTATTAGTAAGCTGGGTGCCTCATAAGTGTCACCGTGCTTCCCTTGAATGTATTCTACAGGGTCCCCGTGAGTTTGCTGTGGCACTCCAGGGTACCATGACACATAGTTGGGGAAATACAGTCTCCTTCAGAATTCAAAAATAAAAGTAAGTCATAACCAATCTTCTTGTAAAAGGTTAACAGGGGGTGAAGATGAGCCAGATGTATTATCTGAGTGGAGATCCCTCCACATGGGAGAAAGAGTTAGCAGCGGGAAAAGCATATGCCACCTCCTGCCGCCACGCTTACCCCAGCACCTGGGCTTCAGCTCAGAGGAATCCAGAGCTGATGAGACTCTCTAACCTCGGAGACTGACACATGTAATCAGTTTATACTCAGAAGCTATACCTTCCAGTGTTCTTGGTACCACATAAATCTTGGGAAGGGAAATGGAAAGAGAGGTGGTAACCCCACGGGCATACATTGAATACATCTCTACAACCTACCCTTTCAATTCCGCATGTCCTGAGGTCAAGTATTATGAAGGCCAACAAAAGACTTGCTTTCATTTGACTAAGTTAGATGCATATTGTCAGTTCTGTAGAGCCTCTGAGCAAGCTATTTTTTTCTTTGCTGTAGCTCTAATGGAAGCATAGCCTGCAGGTAGAAAAATGAACAGCTGGGCTTTCCATGTATACTCCTAACCCAGCAATCAAATGGCCACTCCTTTATAAGGCACAATTTCTTTTAGTAATAAGAAATAATACATGGTAGATTTCCAGTCATAAACAACTAAATATTTCCTGTGTATGCCTCTCATTTAAACCACAGAATGTGCCCAGTCTGCATTTATAGCTTGATAGGTCAAGTGTGCATTTCAGTCATTCAGATTGTCCTCATCAGTAAAATACCAATATTAGCAAATCATGAATTGCTAAATGTGCAAAAGAAATTAAAAATTACCATAGTCAAGTATTTAATTCCCTTGTATTAAAATTGTATAGTGTCCTACTCAATACATACAAATTTAAAAGTTTGCAAACTAGGTGTGAGCAAATGTTTAAATGTTTTACTATCTTCCCTGTTCCCCTCCCATGCCTTAAAAATAAAATAAAATAAAATAAAAGCACCTTTCAGGATTAATCACCTGGGGAGTTTGTTCTGAATTACTGCCTTGGGAGGTGGCAACGTGAAACAGAAGATCTGAAATGAAAAGATTCTGGTTATGGGTGCCACCATGGTTACCTGCAGAAAAAGGTGGGCTAGTCAATTAACTGGAGATGCTGGCAGAAGCACATTTATGTCGGGAGGTCCAGGGGGTCTTTAGAAGGGGTGTGCTAAACAGGACATACCCACCCAGCTTCACCCGCCATGTTGCAGGTGCTCCTGTTTTCCCTTCCCTGCTGCATTGGCAAGTCCTGCCCGCTTCAATTGCACGCCATTTCTCCCCTGCTCCACTGTCACCTGGGTGTCTTTTATTCTCCCATTCAGCTTCACTTCTCCAGAGATCCTGGCAACTTAAAGGATCCTTGCAGGAGTCTCAGTTTCCTTGTCACTAAAGCGGGGATCATTAATAATCTCTTTCTATGTCATGGGTTGATTATAAGATCACATGAGATGTATGCTGAAGCATTTTGTTAACTGCAAAATGCTTTATAAATGTCAGGTGTTAAAAATCATTAGCTGGTCTATTCCTACACTAAAGCGGTTTCTATGCATATTTTAGTTACCCCCTGAACAATTCTTTTTCAAATAGCAAATGTAAATGCTGCTGTTTTTTTCTGCTTGGATTATGGTGGCTCCTTTGCAACTTTATGATGTAGGCTGAATCTTTAAATACTCCTTTGGCTCGTATCTCTTCCCCTGAACACCCATGCGAGATCATAATCCATAAAACACAGAGGCAATAACTCCTTTTAATTGCCAGGAGTTCATCATTTGCTAAGTTCTAAATGCAGTCACTTAGGCACTCCTCTTGAAAAGCCTGTCTCTGTTTATTCTGCAGAGCCGAGACTGTCTGAAGCTGGGCCCACCTGCCGAGGGAGAAGTCGTCCAAGTCAAGTGGCCCGATGGCAAACTCTATGGAGCAAAATATTTTGGATCAAATATTGCCCACATGTACCAGGTGGGTTTTTCCTTCTCTGTGATACTTGCTGAGATTGACATGGTAAGTCAGAAGGAGATAGTATCTCAAGTGTGCTGCTGATCAATAAGTCACATCAATTTCGGGCACCTCTTATTTTATGCAGGAGGCAAAGATTCAATGTGTAATGACCCAGATCGAAACCCTGGAGTTTTATTACCAAGTTGGACACTGGGAAACTCTTAACAACATTTGATGAATGATTTAATTGTAAGGAATATGGTTCTGCCAGAAAGATAAGTGACTAGAAGACAGGCTGCCTCCCGCTGTTTCTGTTGTATGGGGAGAGACTAGTTGGCCGATTCATCTCACCTTCAGCCAAGACAGTGATGGCCACTCTTCAACCAGCAGCCCCTGAATTGGTGGCTTTTGCTGAGAGACATACTCTCCCCACTCCACCCCCTATCTCTGCAAAGCTAGACAATAGTGCATTGACATAGATGTGGCCAGTTAATGTCACAAGGAGCTGATGATTATCATCCACCCAAGCTTAAAGGAATGCTTTTTTAAATGAAAAGTACGGCTATCAGTTGGACATTCTGGGAACCCTAGAATAAAAAAAAGTTGGACATACTAGGGAACCCTACATAGTATTAAAGAGTATATATACAATTTAAAAATGAATTACTTTTATTTCACCCAGAAATGAGAATGAGTTAAGCTTTAATAAGGGAAACAACATGGGTAGCACATGTACATTTATATTCCTTCAGAAAGGTTTTAAAAGGGGACATTTAGAGCCAATACATTGTAGACTTTTCAGTAACATGGTGTCAGAAATCAAGATTCTCAGGCTAAACTGTAGAGTGAAAACAGGAGGATTGAAGTAAAAGGAGAAAAAGCAAGAAGGTTCAGGCCTGTTGAAAAACAGCTTGAGAATGATAAGACTGTCAGTTTCAACAGAGAAATTGTTCAAAGACTGATAAGGAGCAAGAGCTTAAATGGAAGAGTGCATTATAAGACACTGCGTCAGGAACTGGAGCACAGTGCAATTAAAGGTGTTCAAAGAAGTTTGAAAAACTTAGGAGAGAGTGTTTTTCATGGTCTAGAAAAACCCAAGGAGAATGGATAGGGGAGGATATATGCACATACATTTTGTGTGTGTGTGTGTGTGTCTGTGTCTGTGTGTCTGTGTAAAGGCCATTTCTCCCTTTGCATATGGTATTTGCATATGGTCTCAAGACACAAATTCAAGTTATTTATAATAGTAAAGGTACTGGAGCGTCTTTGCATTAGAATGACCAGAATCAGGCAAAAATCGCAAGACAGACTAATAATACTGGAGGATCCAGAAAAAGAAGCATTACTACATAATGCACAATAAAATAATTACATTTAATTAAATAATAAGTGCAAAAGTAAAGCTTCTTACATGTAGCAAAGCCATTTGCTACATGAAAAGTATCACATAATGAGAATATGTTGAAATTCAGGCTAATTAGTAATCAGTGTGTTAACTTCAGTTGAATTTATGATGGTCTATCAACATAAAACTATAAGCATATTTATAGACTCAATGAAAAAGTTAAGACTAATATTAAAATTGTCTCTCAAGCACAAGTAGTTTAAAATTCCTCATTAAGCCAAGTGGCCTTTTGAGATCATTTTGTGTTTTGTGTCTAATTATTAAACTTCACCATCAAATAAAGACAGTTTTAAAAATAGATATGACAGATAAATACCTGCTGCACAGTGCTTAATATACTAGGCATATGCATTTTTTGACCCTCAGAGTAGTCCTACAAAATAGATGTTATTGACTCCTGTCTTACAAATGAGGGAAGAAAGGCTGTGAACCAAATTTTAATGATTTAAGAATAATTTTTTTAATAATTTGTCCGAGAGCACACAGCTGGTAAAGAGAGGGCCAAAATTCTCTCTCAGCTCCGCCCTAACTAGGGTGGACAACCATCCCTGCTTGCCTGGAACCATCCCTGATTTTAGTACTGAAAATAACTATATCCCAAGGGACCCCTGAGTCCCAGGTGAACTAGGACAGTTGGTTACCCTAGTCCTAGCAGAGCATACTCCCTTCTAGGTTTGTAATTGCTTTTTGTCTTTTAGATGTTTTAAGTGGTCTAAAACAAATGAAAGTAGGCACAGGTGGTTCTAGCTATGCTATCAAATTGTGTAAATCAGATGACACTATGGCCTAGTTAAATGTTAAAGAAATGATTCTGCTCAAACAAGGCCAGGAAGAAAACCCTTCCCATTGTCAGCCCTCCCGGAAGTGGCAGCAAGAGTTCTCATGTGACTGGCACCTAATTCCACTGTATTGTTTAGCTTATTCAAAATGCTAACAGTACGTGGATAATAATACATTCAATTATGTGTTTGATCTTTATTAAGACAGTGATGGATGTTCATCAACCAGAATTGGTAACTTTTGCCTGAGAGACATGCCCACCTGGGCGTCTCAGAGAACCTAGACCAATGCATTGGCACAGATGTGGCCAGTTAATGTTATCATCCACCCAAGCTTAAGAGAGTGTTTGTTAATGCAAAGTACAGCGATGTATCAGTTGGACATTCTGTGAATTAAACAATAAGTGTGGCTGGGCACAGTGGCTCATGCCTGTAATACCAGCACTTGGGGAGGCCGAGGCAGGCAGATCACCTGACGTCAGGAGTTCAAGACAAGCCTCACCAACGTGGTGAAACCCCGTCTCTACTAAAAAAATATATAAAAATTAGCCAGGCATGGTGGCGGCACGCTTATAATCCCAGCTACTTGGGAGGCTGAGGCAGGAGAATCACTGGAACCCAGGAGGCGGAGGTTGCAGTGAGCCGAGATCATGCCGTTGCACTGCAACGTAGGCAACAAGAGCAAAACTCCGTCTCAAGAAAAAAACAAAAACCAAAAATAAGTGTAAATTTTTTTTCAAACCCTAGATTTTTTTTATTAACATGGCACTGCTGTGTGGTTTAACTTACCTCTTGACAAGAAGTACAAGCATATTTTCATTTCCTAAAAGTAAAAAATTCAGACAAACAAAATTTAGGGACTTGAAAAATATGTGGTTCAGAATTAGAACATATTAAGTATTCTACCTGATTACATCCCTTTTGTTTCCGGCTAGATTAGTTCATGTTGGATTAAACCTAAACCAATCTAAACCTAGGTGCTCTCGGTTTCTGTTAATTACATTTAATTAAATAGTAAGTGCAAAAGTAAAGCTTCTTACATGTAGCACTAACCAAATGTGGTTACTTATCTTTTCTTTGACAAAATATTTTAAAATGTTAAAAAAAAATTGGTTATGAAATTATTTGCTTCCATTTGGTTAGTGTGAAAAAAGTTTTAAACATTTTGTTTTAGATAATGATGTATTTTCACACATTGATGAGGTTTACATGTTAGCAAGTTGAGAAACAGATTTTCCTGGCTCCTTTGATGGCATTTGATTTAATTTGACAAGTGAGTTTTGAAAGTTCAAGCTCTGTAGGAATTGGAGAAATTATTTTATCTGGGAGGATTATTATGTAATACTGTAAACAGGCCGGGCATGGTGGCTGACACCTGTAATCCCTACACTTTGGGAGGCCAACGTGGGAGAACTGCTTGAGTCTAGTGAGACCTTGTCTCTACTAAAAAACAATAAAATAAAATAGCTGAGCATGGTGGCACATGGCCATGGTTCCAGCTTCTCAGGAGGCTGAGGTGGGAGGATTGCTTGAGCCTGGGAGGTTGAGGTTGCAGTGAGCTGAGATCAGGCCACTGCACTCCAGCCTGATCAACAGGGCAAGGCCCTGTCTTAATTAAAAAGAAAAAAAAGGAAATATGTTATATTTCCTTTCACAGAGAGAAACAGTTCTTCCTGTTATGTTGTCAGAGCCTCCTAAAGAAATGGTGTTAACAGATCCAACCCATTTTAATGCTAAATTTCCCACAATTTCATGTTTTGTGATTTCCATTTGATCAGCAGCTACTTTTGTTTTTGCTTTGCCAGATAAAGTTTTCATATCCCATATTCCAAGACACTCATTTCCAAGAATTTTGGCCTGTTTTAAAATGTATTTTGTATTTAGTTTATTTATTTATTTTTTTGGTTTTGAGACGGAGTCTTACTCTGTCGCCAGGCTGGAGTGCAGTGGTGCAATCTCAGCTCACTGCAACCTCTGTCTCCCGGGTTCAGGCAAGTCTCCTGCCTCAGCCTCCCAAGTAGCTGGGACTACAGGCATGCACTAGCATGCCTGGCTAAGTTTTGTATTTTTGGTAGAAACAGGGTTTCACCATGTTGCCCAGGATGGTCTCAATCTCCTGACCTTGGAATCTGCCTCCCTCAGCCTTCCAAAGTGCTAGGATTACAGGCGTGAACCACCATGCCCGGCCTCTACTTAGTTTAATAAGGGAAATAACTCTTCCTACTTCCTTTGGTCTTCAGCTGGTTCCCTTGTTTGTTCTGTTTGAGTCCTTTTCATCTTTTTATGTAGTTAATTGGAACCTTTAAAAATGGTCAGTGCTATTTTTTTAATGTGTATCATATTATCTTATTTCATTAGGTTGAGTTTGAAGATGGGTCCCAGATCGCAATGAAGAGAGAGGACATCTACACTTTAGATGAAGAGTTACCCAAGAGAGTGAAAGCTCGATTTGTAAGTGCTGGCAGATGCCACTTGGGGACCTGCCAAGTGAATTCCTTGTCCCTACCTCATGTTTCCCAAGCCTGGCAGGAAACATCCTTGGGTTTTTGGATTAATTCTAAAGAAAGCCAATGCAACTTTTTCCTTAGTGAAACCTATTGAATGCAAACTTCAGATTCAGCCAGAATCAGGGAAACTAATGCATGTGCCTTATTTTTCTAATGAAGTCAAATGATGCTTCTTTGTGTTAACATTTATTGGTGCACAAAAATACTTACTGAATATGTGCTCTGTGCAAAACACCAGGAGCAAACAAAGATACCATCAAGGCATTTGCAATCTTGTTAGTAGAAGCAACATTAAAAGAAAGTATTCAGGAGTAGATCAAAGAGGACTCGGCGTAATTGAATGTCTGTCTGTTCTTCTATAGGTTTATCATGGATTGACTAACTTCTGTCTCAGAAAGTCACTGATTCACTGATGTTTGTGTCAGTTCATAATTAAGCTAAACTCTGACTTTCATAATAAAAGGGATAAACAAAGCCTAAATGCCAGTTGTGGGAATACTAAAGCAGTTTTTTAAAAAGGAAATACTAGTTTCATGCCCTCACATACCATTAAAAGATGAACAAACATGGACAGATAATCAAAACTGAAGTTGAAAAACATAATTCACAATAATTTAGGCTTCATATTATTGTATCATAAAATATTTAGTGGACCCTGAAATGAAGTCAGTTTTATTCATTTAGAATTATATCTATTGGATCTGTGAAATGATAAATCCTAAATAGAGAAATTTGAATGGATGAGGTTTTTCTGACTAAAGTGAATTTTTTTTTGGAATAAATGACAATTTCAGTTTAGTGTGTGCTTATGATATACTTGTCTGCAGTGATAGAGACACTATAGATTACTTGGTTATTTTGGCAAAACCAAGGGTTTTCTTAAATCAGGGATGTCCAGTCTTTTTGCATCCCTGGGCCATACTGGAAGAAGAAGAAGAATTGTCTTGGGCCCCACATAAACTACACTAACGATAGCTGATAAGCTATAAAAAAAAAAAAAAGAAAAAAGGCAAAAAAAATCTCATAATGTTTTAAGCAAGTTTACAGATTTGTGTTTGGCCGCATTAAAGCCATCCTGGGCAGCATGCAGCCCGTGGGCCATGGGTTGGACAAGCTTGCCTTAAACGTTCAGTTGTATATGCAGCTTTTTTCCCATCAGATGGGATACTGACAGCAGAGTAACTGCATCAGGTGGGAACTGACTTTCCTCTCAGCTACATCCTTCAGAGGAAGGTCCTTCAAAGTGAAATTGTAAAGAGGAGTGGTGGTATTGCTACCCACTCAATGAGAAATATGGCTCAGAGGGGACCACACACCTGTAAAGAGAGTAACCACTAGATAATAATGGCAAGCAAAGAAAAAATTAAATATTCCTGTTGTCAAAATACCAGCCAAATCTTAGTGAAGACCTAAAAACTTTAGATGACTTGTCACTGTTCTGAGACCTGAAATTTCTTGAGAAATACTTTCCTTTTCGAGATGTTAGAGATAGCCTTCTCTCGTTCTGTCTTCTTATCTTCCTTGGACTCCCCTCTTCCCTTACTTACTCCCTGCTCCTCCCACTCCTTTCTTTTCCTTTTTCAGCACCTAGGGATTTAGAGGATGGGGAGTAGAGTAGGTAGCCTCTTGAAGTCTCTTAGGTCTTTCATTTTCTAACCCATGTATGACTAAGCATCCTACCAGCTGAGTCTTGTAGATTTCAAATACTATTTCTTAATCACATGAGAAGAAAGCTCGTTGCTTTCATACTCTGATCACAATTTCTTTGTTTCACAGAAGATTTCGCTCAGATACCAGGATGCCTTCCCCTGTGGCTGTCTCTGAACGCAGGTCCTGGGTTTTCTAAGGTCTATTTCACTGAACAAGCTCACCAACATTCAATTTTTTTTTATTCTCAGAGAAAATTTTTAATTTAAAAAAAAAAAACAGTGAAAATATATAAATTACATCCATACACTCTGAATGCAGCCTGCTATTCTGAGCGGCTGAGCCAAGTAGAAAATATCTTCGGGAACAAAGGCTCACAGTCACTAAGTCCTGTTGGCCACCTTTATTGTGTTGCCATAGCCAGCCTGCTTCTCCTTCAGGTTGGTACACAGCCCTTAGACCCTTGGTTAGTCTGTCCATGATTAGTATTTTTTTTCCAGTTGGCAAAACAAATCTAATTGGAAAACTCATTAATGGAAGATATTTTATGGTTAGAAAAGTCTTTTTTGTTTTTTAAGGATGGAGGTTAGCAGCCCTTGTCAGGAGGCCTTGTATTTTAATGACTTCGGCTCACCCAGACACACGCTGACTGGGGGAGAAATTGTTCAAAAGAGCCAGCAGTCCACCTCAGTGATCGTGTGGGGTTCTTCTCCACTCACTTCAGAAACAGCCCCATTACCTTTTATTGTCTCACAGAATAACCATAGCAACGGTGCATAATTAGCTAGAGCTCCTGGTAAATCGCTTTTATTATTGTATTTGAGAGGCCGACTTTTGCTGCTTCTGCACAGTGGCAACACTTTCAGAGATGTTTTATTTTCTTCTTTGATAACTTTAGCACTTACAAAAGTGAAAGATTACTCAGAGGAAGTATCTTGCCAAGAATGAATGAAACAAAAGTGTTTTCTCCTAGTGGCAGAGGGAACCCAACCAGCCCATAATGATTTAGTTTTCTTCCCTAGTGAAGCTAGATGGTATCTGGGGGAAGCCGTGGAGGTGGCCTCTTACCCAGAGTAACTGTCCCATGAACTGGCTGGAAACATGAACAGCTTTACACTTCGGTGCATTTTTTTGTTTTCAGGCTTCCTTGTAGCTGTTTTCTTGTTTTTCTCTTCTTTATCATGGACTGTGTGTTTTCAAGTCCTAAAGCGTCTTTCGCCTCTGCCAGCAGCCAGGGGAAGCAGTCTCAGCACGGTGAAATGTGCTGTGTGTTGATGTCATCAGAAGTCATCCACCTCAGTGAAAACAGCTGCCAGTGCATTTTAGGAAGCAAGATAGTAGGGAATTGGGAAGCAAAAATAGTGCCTACCATAGACTTTAGGCTTTATCTGATTATCACAGAAAAAGCCACGTGCCCTCACTCAGCAAACACTGAACAGCAGTCGAGTACTAGGCACGTTGTTTGCAGTGGGGAACACATGTAAAATTGGGTACACAGTCCCTAATGTCCTCATCTTTATGGGGTTCCCCTGATGGGGAGAAACTTATTTGCCCCTTACCTCTACCACTGCCCTCATCCTACTGAGTGGATGTGTCAGGGCCACAGGAGACCCACAGAAGGACCCTTAAGCTTGCCGAGGGCAGAGACAGTAGAATAGAGTAACTTTCACAAAAATGAAACAGTGTGTCCAAAGACAGAGAACATGGGACCCTGAGCCAGGCAAGTATGGCCAGGACCTGCAACTGATGTCATCTGAGGAGAGCACGGGTCAGGCTTCTGGCCAGGTTATGTAGGTCTAGCCCAGGGAGTGAGGATGTCATCTTGAAGGCAGTTGGCTGTTGGGAAATTATAAGCAAGGGCATATGATCATATAGAGTCTTATAATAAGAGGGTTTTTAGAGAGCTTTCTTCCAGTGGTACTGTGGGAAACAGGTTGGAGGTAAAGCATTTATTGCCGTGGTTTGGAGAGGTGAGGGCCTACCCCATAGGGTCAGTAAGGATTAACAAGAAAGGCTGAAGGGCTTCAAGGTACATGCAGGAGGAATCCTGGACACGGTGGGGAAATGTCTACAGTGCCTTTAGGTTTCTGGCCAGTGTAACTGGGTGCATGGGGATGGTGGTGCCTCTTATGGAATGTAGGAAGGACAGCAATGGAGAAGGAAGGTTTCCAGTTCAATTTAGGACAGGTTGATTTGAAGGGCCTCTGAGACAAGGACTTTGTGATGCCTGCTGGGGAAATGCACTTATACAGGCCTGAGCTGGAGCAGGAGATGGGAGCATCTCCTGCAGACACTGAAGCCAGGGGTGTGGGCATAAAGGCCCGGGGAACAGGAGTGGAGAGGAGAAGGCCCAGTGCCAAACATTAGGGCATTGTAGTTGAGCAGACAGTTAAGAAAGGGAACCCTTGAGACATCAAAATGAGCAGCCAGAGAAGGAGAAGCAGGAGAATGAGTTTACAAAATGACAGAGAAGAGAGAGAGCTTTAAGCAGTAATTAGTTGGCAGACTAGTCAAGTCAGTTTAGGGGTAGGAAGATGTCACAGGAATTAGCAACTAGGACTTCATTCAGTAAGAACAGTTTCAGGGAAGGGGTGGGGTGGAGGCCCAAAGCTAAGTAGGAGTAAAGGTAACTTGGAGATGACTGTTGACATTTGTCGAAAACCTCATTAGGCAAGAGCCAGTCATTAGGCAAGAGCCAGAGGGGAGATGAAAAATGAGGGAAGTTTAAAATGAGACGTTAATCTTGCTTTTGTTTGGGGAAGGTCCCTGGGGGTGGAGGGTGGGGAGATCCTAGAGAAAGTGGGGCTAAATATAGCCCCCCAATTTGGGTGGGAGAGGTGAGGGAAAGCCCAAAGTCATGCCTGGAGCCCCTCTAGCCTGAGATGGTGCCCGGGGCATCTACACCCTAACCCCAGCTGACCGAGTCAGATCTTTGTCCAGTCTTCTGAAGATCAAATGCTGTGCCCTTTTGCACTATAACACCAGCTGCTTTTAGTCCACAGCCTCTGACATGCGATTTGAAGACACATTTTATGGAGCAGACATTATCCAAGGGGAGAGAAAAAGACAAAGAGTGCTGAGCTCCAGGTTTAAGAACGAATATGTGGCCGACCCTGTGTACCGCACGTTTTTGAAGAGCTCTTTCCAGAAGAAGTGCCAGAAGAGACAGTAGTCTGCATACATCGCTGCAGGCCACAGAGCAGCTTGGGTAGGAAGAGAGAAGATGAAGGGACGACCTTGGGGCTGTGCCATGAGTTTTGTTGGCATAGGTGACGGGGTGTGTCTCTGACAGTGGTAAATTGGGTTTCCAGAGTTTGGTCACCAAAAATACAAAATACACCTTATTAATTGGATGCAGCAATCTGAAATCATCTCTAGTCTTGCTTTCACTTGTGAGCAATTGTCTTCTATGATCCCAAAGAATTTTTCTAAGTGAAAGGATATACTAGTGAATCACCCACTAGGAAAAGCCACTGCCACAGAGGAGGCGGGTCCCCTTGTGCGGCTTAGGCCCCTGTCAGGAAACACATGGGGACCTCTCTCTCCAGCTCCAGCAGGTGGCACCTCGGTACCCAGCGGGGAGGGCAATAATTTATATATTTTCCACAGTCAGGGAAGGACTCTCACTTGTTTCAAATTGCAGTTTTTATAAAACATTTTTAAAACACAAATGGCATGTATGCTAATGAGATTTACCCGTGTGCTATCTGTATTTCCCTTGTACAGAACTTTTACATTTTTGAATATTCCTATTACTTTTGATTGTGTCTGATGGGAACTGAGTTGTTGGCCTTTGTGAAATGAAACTTTGGCTCTTGAGAAAGAATTCTTATGAATTGTATGCGAATTTTATATATTTAAAGAGGGAGATCTGGGGCTGTTATTTTTAAACACTTTTTTTCATAATACATATTCTGAGTAGATATTTATAAAATATATGTTTCTTTCATTATGTGTTTGTAAAATTAGAGTTTAAATAAATATGCTTTGATGCATAGTTTTGAACTAATGTAACATGATTTTTCTTTTTTAAAACAGCCTGAAAATGTACTAGTGTTTAAAAATAAAGATTTCCATTTTCTCCAGTCCTGTCTCTGACTTGCTTATTTGTCTGGGTTTAAACCAATAGAAAAACAAGTTTGTTGGAGAGCTGGCTATCAGGACATACTGCGGCCCAGGTTTTTCAGGCCCTCCTTCTGTCGCTGACTTTTTCCATGGTTTTGGCACATGCATGGTGATATTTTTGGAGACAAAGTCCCCTGCCTGCCCACTTCAGTACCAATGGAAGTGTTTTCTTCAGCTCCTTCTAGGCCCTGAATACATCTCAGACCCTTGAGTCTGGATCAGTTTTTGTCTCAGGATTCCTGGTCTGCAGCTGTCATTAGTAGGAATAGAGGTTCTCCAGTCCCTCCTTCATTGTATAAATGAGATCTGTGGGACAGACAGGAAAAGGGATGCAGGCAGTGGCAGGCAGTTTTGGTGACTGCTTCAGTTAACTGAGGCCACCATTTTGCTGCATTACAAACAACTGCAAAATTGCAAAATCTTAATGGCCTGCAGCAGAAAGCATTTATTTCTCTCATCTAGGCAGGGCTTGGCTGGATAGCTGTGCTGATCTTAGCTTGGACTAGCTCACACACCTGCTCCGTGGGTCTCCCATTATTCTAGTGGGCCCAGTGGGCAAGCCGGGTATGTTCTTCTCAGGTCAATTGCAGAGGCAGGAGAGCAAGCCAGCCCAGCCAAGTAAGCACATTTCAGTCCTCTTTGGGGCTCTGGTTAACATCCTATGGGCAAAAAAGCCCAGAACCAGGGACTGGAACAGCATTTCAGAGTTTCATGGCAAAGGGTATGGGTGTATCCTGGTTCTGGGTGGAGAGTGAAGACCAAAACAGTAAGGAAAGAGCCACAGCTAAAACCAATTCCCTAGACTGCTTCCTGGCTGGGCGCTCATATTCCAGAGTGCCTTGTGGCTCAACTCTGAGCTGGGGTAGAGCCCACTAGCCTTACTTTTACAGAGTGAGCACTCCACGTTCTCTACCAGTGTAGTCATATATATTATCAACTAATCAAGCTTGAATTTTCTATCTCTAGGTTTTGAATGGAACTGACCTGCTCTCTACATGATATGCCAGGAAAGTAGGCTTGGGTAAGGCATTAAGAGGAATTAATCTAAATAGGATCATTTCTTCTGTACAAGTTTGCCTGTCAGCAAGATTTCTGATTGGCTGCCACAGGGAGAAAATGTGCAGAGGTCTATGCGATCTCAAATACAGCTGTTTTTTATAGTCTCCCTTAACAAATGTGCCTATAACCAAGTACAGCTGTATATGGCCTTAGTAAAATAGTGCTGGCCACAAATGCACTCTGGCTATTGAGAAAGGCACCTTTGTTTCACTGCATTCTGCATAAAGTGGTTATTAGCTCTATGACCAGACAGACCATTAAACCTTTTTCACTTATTGTGTGGCACCTCAATTGTAATTTTAATTTTTTTGGTTACACTAACTGTATGTTTAGTGTATATGTGTAGCATAAAATCAGCTGAAGTCCTTCTAGTATTAAAAAAAAAATGCTAAACTATGACGATTCTAATGTAACACTAATTGCAAGCCCTTTCTCTGGAGGTTAAGGGATTAGTAAAAACGGCCTGGCATATTTCATAACATTTTAACTCCTTTTTGTGTGTTTGAAATGAGAAAAATGTGATCCTTGTCAGTTTACTTTTATTAAAGGACTTTTTTTTTTTTTTTTTTTTCAGTTCAACTAGAGAGAAATTGAGAAGCAGCATCCACTGAAGTATCACATGGCTTCCCAGAATGTATTACACATTGCTACTGGGTCACAGTACGTGGAAACATGGAGACCGAGAATACAGAACCTTGTAGGAATGAGTGGGTCTGCCACCTCTCCCTGTACCCATCCAGTGTGAAACAAGGCGGTTCATGCACACGTTACTAGAAATGCCCTGGAGGCCTTATGAATAATCATTGGAGCAGTATCTGCTGCAAGATAACATTGTGCTTTATTTTTGCCTTTAAGTAAAAGGAATCTGAAATGAAACAATCTTCATTTCAGATATAAATCAGCCCCATAAACTTGAAGCTAACCAGAGATCCTGAGGCATTCTCATTACATGAAGTAATTGGTTGGTTGCAAGACTCAATTGTCCTGCAAAGTCTCTGAGAATTCAGATGAGCAGTTATCTGAAGAGTTACACATCCTCTCACCTGACATGTTGTAGCAACACATAGCACTGGCCAGTGGGGAGAATGATTTCTAGTCTCTGATGAGGCCTGAACTCTCCAGCAAGTGGGTCTATGACTCAGAAACCCCGTGCTTCATTATCTGAAGGTGGCCGGGGAACTTTGAGGTCCCTTTGAGGAAATGAAACGTCATCAAAAGCAGCTGATATTAATGGTGTATTGAGCATCTATTGTGTACATCCAGTCTTGTAGTCTCCTTGGTGACGTTTATCTTATTTAACCTCCCCAATAAATAGCAAAATAAGTACCATTACCCTCTTTTATGGAATAAAACTAAAACTCACAGAGGTTGGGTAACTTTCGAATCACTCAACCTTCTCAACGCATGAAGAAAAAAATCCTAAATCTGACCCAAACAGGAGACATCGGAGAGGTGAGTCTGAAGCTCAAAAGAAAGGTTAACATTAGAGAGAGAGATAAATGTGAAGGCATTGTCTTTATTGTTAGATGTAAAAGTGTACAGGAAAATTATCTCCTGGCAAAGGCAAAACTATAGGGACAGAAAACAGATCCAGTGGTTGCCAAGGACTGGAGGTGGGGGAAAGGATGACAACAAAGAATATAAGGGAACATTTTGGGGGTGATGGAGATCTTCTTTATCTTCATTATGATGGTGGTAACAAGACTGTATATATTTGTCAAAATTCATAGAACTTAACACTAAAATGGGTGAACTGTGTAAATTACACTTCAATGAATGTGACTTTTTTTTTTTCATTTTCCAGGATTATTACTCTTTTTTTGACTTTTTTTTTTTTAAGTAAGTAAAAATCTAGGGGAATGGAAGGCAGGCTACATGCCACATGAATAAAGAAAACATGCCACATGAATAAAGAAATGAGCAAAGATCAGAACCTAGAGAATGGCTAAACATAATTGGGTAGGAAAAGACGATCCCGGGCATGGGGGGTGAAAAGCTCAGTGAGAGGGAAACCCAGGATACTGTGGTTTCCTGGACACAGCAAGGGAAGAGCATGTTTCAAGAAGAAGCAGTGGTCAAAGCAAAAAGAAAATGTTACAAAATCCAAGTAAGATTATGTAATTGGGAGAAAGGAGTGCAGAACCCCATGCGCAGTCCAGCAACACAGTGCTGGCAGGTGGGGAGGGAAGCCTCGTCCTGGGTCACTTGCTGCCACCAAGTGTGGAGGGGAATCCCAGACTTCTGTTTGGTCTTCACTGACACTGGAAGCAGGGGGCCGTGCCTTGCGTTTGATAGGGGTAGGAGGAGTATTATCAACATTTTTGTTTTGAGGGATTGCTCCTTTTCCTGTTCTTTGACTAGACAGAACAGACTTTTCCTGGGGCTTTTTTTCTTTTTAAATTGTGTTTGCTTGTTGGTTGTTGCCATTTATAGGATTTTCCAGTTCTAAGTCCAGGATATATGGGAGATAAAAAGAAAACCCAGAGAACTGAACCCTGTTCACACAGATTCCTTAAATCCTAAAGTCCTTGTTAGTCTGCTTTCCTCCTTCAACACTTTGTAGTTCTCTTAGGTTTATTTGTTGTACTGTGTCTAGGATTTTAAATTATACTTAGCCAGGGAGAAACAAGCCCAGAACAAGAAGTCCTCATTTTTTCTTTTTTTGCTTTTCTTTGTTGTTGTTGTTCTGAGATGGAGTCTCGGTCTGTTGCCCAGGCTGGAGTGCAGTGGCCTGATCTCAGCTCACTGCAACCTCTGCCTCCTGGGTTCAAGCGATTATCCTGTCTCAGCCTCCCGAGTAGCTGGGACTACAGGCGTGCACCACCATGCTTGACTAATTTTTGTATTTTAGTAGAGACAGGGTTTCACCATGTTGGCCAGGCTGGTCTCGAACCCCTGACCTCGACTGATACGCCTGCCTCAGCCTCCCAAAGTGCTGGGATTACAGGATGGAGCCACTGCGCCTGGCCACTTTTTCTTTTTGATAGGAGAAAATGTTTATTTCTGAGGGAAAGGATCTAGATGAAGGGCAGAGATGGAGAATCTAAACAATAATTTCTGGAGAAATCCCAAAGGGAGGGAAAGGGATTAGGAGCAGAGATGGAGTTGCAGGTTTTACACAGGAAAGGGGAGATTTTATCCCATAAGACGGATTTCTTGATTATAAGAACAGAGAAGGCAGATTATAGAATTGTTCCAGGAGGGGTTATCCAGGCAGGTTTGATGTAAGGAAAAGAGTGTGAGAGAATTGAAGATGCCGGAAAGAACAGTTTCTTTCAACTCATTTTTTTGGGTTGGATAAGAAAGGTAGTTAATGTCAAGAGGGGACTGACTGGGAGGAAAGAGAAGAATCTCTAGGAAGTGGAAGGCCGTGGGAGACTGGATCATGGCTCCTAAAGATGTCCATAGCCTCATCCTGGAGCCTGCGAATGTCACCTTACATGGCAAAAACAGACTTTGTAGATGTTACTAAGTTAAAGGCTTGAGACAAGGAGGTTATCCTGGATTATCTGGGTGGGCTCAGTGCGAATCACATTCTTCCTAAGAGGGAAGCAGGAGGGTCAGTGACAAACAAGGCCTTGGGATGGAGGGGATCTGCTTTGAAGATAGAGGAAAGGGCCAGGAACAAGGAATGTGGGTGGCTTCTAGAAACTGGAAAGGCAAGGGGACAGTTTGTCCCCAGAAGCCTTTGCATGGAACCAGCTGCTGACATGTTGACAGGAGCTCAGTGAAACTGATTTCAGACGTCTGGCCTCCGGAACTGTAAGAGTATACATGCGTGTTGTTTTAAGCCACTAAATGTATTCATTATAGCACCAATAGAAAACGAAGACAACTGTGCAGCAGATATAGCAGGAGGGAGACTGAGAGGTCTTTCATCAGGAGGCGTGGTCTGGGGGAGGGGCATTGGTTTCAGATTTCTACATTTGAGATTCCAGTGGGAATAGGTCTCAGGCTGTGGCCATAGGACTGCAGTGGAGCTGAAAGTCATTTCACAGTTAACTTTCAACTGTTTAGGTTTTTTTTTTTAATTGATAATCCATATACCATAAAATTCACCCTTTTAAAATGTAAAATCGAGTGGTTTTTAGTATGTTCACAAGGTTGTACAGCCACCATTGTTAATTCCACAATTAGCTGCTTAGTTTTCATTGAATAGTATTCATTCTGTCTCCATATATTACAGTATTTTATTTTTTTGTATTTCAGGCAAGGTCTTGCTGTGTTGCCCAGGCTGGAGTATAGTGGGGTGATCTTGGCCCACTGCAACCTCTGCCTCCCAGGCTCAAGTCATACTCCCACCTCAGTCTCCTAAGTAGGCACATGCCACCACATTCAGCTAATTTTTGTATTTTTTGTAGAGACGGTTTTGCCATGTTGCCCAGGCCGGTCACAAACTCCTGGGCTCAAGTGATCCGCCTACCTTGGCCTCCCAAAGTGTTAGGATTACAGGTGTGAACCACTGTGCCAGGCCTATTACAGCATTTAAAAAAAAAAAAATCATGCAAAGTTAAAAAAAATATTCAATGTGTTGCTGTCACAGCTCCTGGACACTAAGGGGCATTAGGTGAATGTTTTCATAAGAATATATATTCTTAGGTATGAAGATTTATTTTGAATATATTACTTAGTATACTCACCCATTTGCAAAGGCTATACAGTTGGCCAAATGCGGACTTGCCTTCTGTTGATTGGGCCAGGTGTATGATTGTGCTAGTGGGGGTGGTGAGTCTTTTCAATGGAAGACAGGCTACAAAGAGGGAAGGCACACACTGGCCACAGAGCTGCCCTGGAAGGCTGAGCCTGGGAGACTATGGGGGAGTCTGATCCTCAGCTCCAGCAGCCCCAGGAACACTGGACACAGACTTCTTGCAGCAGCTCTGGAGAAAGGCAAATCCCTTGGCCCCACACTCAGAAATGGGCCTTTCATACTCCACCTGTAGGAGTCCAGGGGTTCCAGTAAGGTTAACAGCTCTCTGTTCACTACACCTGTGTTCTTTCCAGGGTGCAAGGGGACTCCAGAGGGTGCTGTCAGATGGATCCAGTCGTTCATCATATTTCAGATAGAACCCCTTTTTCTTCCCCTTCTAGGTGGGTCTTCCTTTGCTCCCAGGAACATTTTCCTAACTCATAACTCATTTAGAAGCAAAATGATCTGAACTGATATGAAACTGTTTACATTATTCATTCAGTTAGTATGAATATTCACACACATCACCTCAAAATATTCACGTGGGGTGTTAGGTAATATATGATATTTGGTAGGCCTTTCTAGAATCTGAACAGTTCTGAATTCACACAAAACAAACCTAGCTCCAAGTGTTTTGGATAAGGGATTATGGACCTGCATTCTTATTTTAGGTGTTCTATTCACACCATGCTCCACAGGCCTGATTTTTCTCCATATTTCCTGCAACACCCTGCACATATCAGATGCTCACCAAGCTTGGTTGAATACCAGGCACTTTCCTGATTGAATGCCACTTGGCCAGACTTGTGCTCTCACTGGTGTGATGGTTGATTTTAGGTGTCAACTTGACTGGATTAAGGGCTAACCAGATAGCTAGTGAAGCATTATTTCTGGCTGTGTCTGTCAGAGTGTTCCCGAAAAAACTGGCATTTGAATCAGTGAGCTGAGTAAAGAGGAATCTCTCTGATACGGTTTGGCTGTGTCCCCACCCAAATCTCATCTTGAGTTGTAGCTCCTATAATTTCCACATGTAGTGGGAGGGACCTGGTGGGAGGTAATTGAATCATGGGTGTGGGTCTTTCCCATGCTTTTCTCCTGACAGTGAATAAGACTCATGAGATCTGATGGTTTTATAAAGGGCAGTTCCTCTGCACACACTCTCTTGTCTGCCACCTTGTAAGACATACCTTTGCTCCTTCTTTGCCTTCCACCATGATTGTGAGGCCTTAGCCATGTAGAACTGTGAGTCCATTAAACCTCTTTCATTTATAAATTACTGAGTCTTGGGTATGTATTTATTAGCAGCGTGGGAACAAACTAATATACCCCTCACCCAGTGTGAATGGGCATCATCCAATTGGCTAACGGCTCAGATAGAATGAAAAGGCAGAGGAAAGATGAATTTGCTCTCTCTGTCTCTTCTGGAGTTGGGACACCTAGCTTCTCCTGCTCTTGGACATCAGAACTGCAGGTTCTCTGGCCTTCAGACACCAGGACATGTACCAGTGGCTCCTCAGTTCTCAGTCCTCAAACTCAAACTTGGACTGAACCATGCTTCTGGTTTCCCTGGTTCTCTGACTTGCAAGCAGCATATCATGGGACTTAGCCTCCCTACTCACACAATCAATTCCCCTAATAAATCCCCTCTCATATATATCTCTCTTTATCTAATCATCTATATCTATATCTATATCTGTATCTGTACCATCTATATCTATCTCTATATATCTTATCGGTTCTGTTTTTATGTAGAACTGTGACTAATACACTGGGCTAGGGGCTGACAGTAAGAGACGGGACTAGCTGGATTTCCTAGGCCAACTAAGAATCCCTAAGCCTAGCTGGGAAGGTGACCACATCCACCTTTAAACACAGGGCTTGCAACTTAGCTCACACCTGACCAATCAGGTAGTGAAGAGAGCTCACTAAAATGCTGATTAGGCAAAAACAGGAAGTAAAGAAATAGCCAATCATCTATCGCCTGAGAGCACAGTGGGAGGGACAATGGGATATAAACCCAGACATTCGAGCTGGCAAGGGCTACCCTCTTTGGGTTCCTTCCCTTTGTATGGGAGCTCTGGTTTCACTCTATTAAATCTTGCAGCTGCACTCTCTTATGGTCCGTGTTTGTTACCGCTCAAGCTGAGCTTTCACTCACCCTCTACCCCTGCTGTTTGCTGCCGCCAAAGACCCGCCGCTGACTTCCATCTCTCTAGATCCGGCAGGGTGTCCGCTGTGCTCCTGGTCTAGCGAGGCGCCCATTGCCACTCCCAGTCGGGCTAAAGGCTTGCCATTCTTCCTGCACGGCTAAGTGCCCGGGTTCATTCTAATCGAGCTGAACACTAGTCACTGGGTTCCACAGTTGACCCCCAGTTTCTAATAGAGCTATACACTCACCGCATGGCCCAAGATTCCATTCCTTGGAATCCCTGAGGCTAAGAACCCCAGGTCAGAGAACATGAGGCTTGCCACCATCTTGGAGCAGCCCGCCACCATCATGGGAGCTCTGGGAGCAAGGACCCCCTGGTAACGTTAACATTTGCCTTAACTTTGGGCACTAGATTGACATCTCTGGGCTAGAAAGTGGCAGTACGGCTGACAGGCACAGGCGCTCTGCCAGGTGAGGTTACCTGTGAACACAGCAAGGCCCTGAGGTGGGCCATGGCAGTCTGCTACCATCCTAATGGCTGCCCATAGAAGGGACTAGGTGTGCCAGAGGCTGACAAGGCTGTCTGCCAAGGCAGACTCACACTAGACAGACTCTTTCTTGACTCTAGAGAGCAAACAGGTTCTTTCCTGAGGCTATAAAAACACAGGCATGGCCGGGTGCGGTGGCTCAAGCCTGTAATCCCAGCACTTTGGGAGGCCGAGACGGGCGGATCACGAGGTCAGGAGATCAAGACCATCCTGGCTAACACAGTGAAACCCCGCCTCTACTAAAAAAATACAAAAAAACTAGCCGGGCGAGGTGGCGGGCGCCTGTAATCCCAGCTACTTGGGAGGCTGAGGCAGGAGAATGGCGTAAACCCGGGAGGCGGAGCTTGCAGTGAGCTGAGATCCGGCCACTGTACTCCAGCCTGGGCGACAGAGCGAGACTCCGTCTCAAAAAAAAAAAACAAAAAAAAAACACAGGCATATGGGCCACCTAGGTAGGAAGAAGCATTTCTTGTTTGCCCTGAAACAAAGAGATTTAGACTCTAGGGGAGGGATTGTCTGAGACCTGAAAGGCTGGAAATTGAAATGTCTGCTCAGCTCATAGAATGCCCTGCATCAAGGCTTTGAGGCCACCCCCTATGGACTTTCAATGTGTGATTTTACTGTGACATGATTATGCAGCTATTCATTTCATATTTTTACCCCAAAATCAAAGCCATAATGAGAAAAAAAGGCCTCGTAATCATTTCTGTGTATTTTGGTGACAAAGGAAATGGCTGTTGATGATGATAATAAAAAAACTGCTGTTCAAAAACTGGCACTCTTTGTTGCCATTTATAAACGAAGCCTGGTAGTGTGGGCTCATTAGCAGCTGAACTTCATTTTGTCAAAGGAAATGGAGTCAAGAGAGATTATGTTTCATCTTTAATATGGCTGTTCAACAACAATGCCATTATCCTGAGTTTCAGATGAATTTAATTGAACCTTAATGAGCAAAATTAGTTGTTTTATGCAATTAGAATTCCATTTAAATGGGTTAGAAAATGAATAGGATTGTGAATGTGGTTGACTTGATTTTCCTCAAGACTGACTCTCTAGGCTCTTTTTGCCCCTAAGTTTTCTTTCCCCACTGAATAAACTAATATTTTCCTAATTTAAGAAGATTTTTGACTTCCCCAGTTTTCCTACCAGTCTGTAGAAAATGCCTGGGACCTCTAAGAAGGTAGGAGGCAGACGGATTGGTCAATGGGAACCAGTTACAGAGAACGAAGGTAGAAATGGCCTTCTAGTGCAGTATGTTCAGCCTCCCAAACCTGATCTCCCTTTCCTTCCTGAAATGAGAAGGTGGATATTGAATCTCATCTAACAAGAGATGAGGAGAGATGAGCTTCAGAGTCAGGCAGATATGGGTACAAATCTTCCCTTTACTACTTATTAAGTTGGCGACTTGGAGTGTGTATCTTGACTTTTGAACCTCAGTGTCTCTATTGGTACTATGAGAATAATACTTATTTCTGAAGAGTGGTGAACATTCAGTGAGGGAATGTATATAAAATATTTAGTATAGTGCCCAGCTCAAAAAGTGGATATTGCTACTGTCATTATTGCTGTTCATCGTCATCATCATCATCATCATCATCATCATCAATCTTCCAACTTCTTAGGACCTTGCCATACTGAAGACCATACAGCTCATTAAGTTAGACTGGAATTTTTGGTCAAAAATAAGCTTTCCCAAGTATTGTCCTGAACACACCAGTGAAGGAAAGGGATGAGAGGAGAAAGCCAATTTGCTTAGGGCACTAGGGGGGTTGGCCCTCTTCTTAGGGAGAGTAGCAGGAGCTGGTAAATCTTGATATGGAGGAAGGGTATGGTTGTGTGAAATTCCTGCAATGGACACACAAAATCTCATCAGTTCCCTCGTCTGTGATGTGAGGGAAAGCCAATTCCTATGGAAGTTTCCAGCTCTGAAGGTCTTTCTGACCATGGCTGACTCCCCTGCCTAATGGACCACATTCCAATGAGCAAACCCCTGCCAAATACTCTTTCTGACTTGCACTGGAATTACTGAAGCTTCCTGCTGAGTGTTCCCTACTATCATCAAGTTGACTCAGTGCTCTGGAATGTGGCTTCCAGAGACACAGCAGAGGTGAGAATGAGGATCGATGTGATTTGGCTCAGCTTTAAAGAACACAGCCTTCCCCATGCAGCACAGCATCAACTGAGGTGAGACAAAGGAAAATCAGAGAATTACTCATGTTCACCCACATCACATCAACCTGAAGGTTTAAATGGGTTCTCAGGGAAAAAAGAAACCATTATTTTTGTTTTAACTACAAGATGCTATTGCAATATGTCCAGTCTCCTATTAAATGCTTCCAAATAGTTTCTGAGCGTTCCCTTGGGGCATCTCAGATGTGCTCTTAAAATCCTCAGTTTCCACATGTGACTGCCATTTTGCTCTGTTTCTTCCCCAATGTTACTTCAGAAATGTCAGCTTTCTCAGCTGTCGCTGCCCTCCAGGTGGAGGGAGAGGACCTTTCTTCTCAGTCCTGTTGATGATGCTGAAGTTACCGCACCTTACTCCCAGAAACAAATGTGACACGGCCATTGTTAAATGCATACGTTGCAGTGATGTGCTGCTGCACAGCCTGCTGGTTGAAGTGGAGAATTGCAGGTCTAGGACTTCCGCCACTGTTTCTGTTGAGTTGGTGGTTAACTGAGGCTGATCCCCAAGGGCATTATCCTGTGCCACCCTGCACTTCTCTGAAGCAGGAGTGATTGTTATCCCACCTTTGTGCCTCTCTCCATGGTCGTGCTTGTCCCAAAACAGTGCAATTTCATGCTTTTAACCTTTCAAGGAGATCTTTTGTGCATCCTGGCTTTTTGGGTTTAGCTTTGTGCAGTCCTTAGTTTCATAAGAGATTATAAGGGGCACCAGAGGGCTGAATGTTGGAGGCTCTTAAAAATATGAAGAACAAAAATTACTCATATTCAGTACTGGTGGTCTTATTGTAGTAATAAGAGGATAAAAAACTCAACTGCATACCTGGGCCTTAGGGGCTCTAGGAAGAATCTGGGCCTCATGAACATGACATTGCTGGCAACAGGCAGGTCTTCATGTGACTTGCTTCTCCTACTGGGCCCTCACCCTCAGTTCACTGGCCTTTAACTTTTCTATCATCTGCAGTCACCTCCCTTACCTTCCTTTCGAACACTTTGCTGCCACATGGCCTCCCTGTCAGCTTTCAAGTTGGTTTTTTGTTTTGGTTTTTTTAGCTTCTGCTCCCAGTGCCACTCAACTGACTCTCTCTTTAAACATTCAAACCAAAAATTATCAGTTTGAGGAGGGCATAGAGTTTTGTCTCTTTTGCTTATTGATCTATCTCTAATACATAAAAGAGTGTCTTTACTACTCAATAATTAATTGATTAATTGATACACCTTGGGGCAAGTTACTTAGGTTCTCTGCACCTTTAGTTTTCTTTACCTTAAAAAGAGATAAAAATAGTAGTTTAACTTATACAGCTGTTATGAAAATTAAATGAATTAATATTTATAAAGCACATAGATTAGTGTCTGGCACAGAGTACGTGCAGTAGAAGCATTTATTAAATAAGATTTTTTAAATGTCTAAACATGGTGCTCAATAAATATTTGTTAAATAAACTAATTTCTTTAGGAATCAGATTGGCTTGCTTAGTTGACCTCCTCTATTTGAGACCTCTCTTTTTTTGTTTGTTTTTAAATTTTTTTTCTTACAAGGTCTTACTCTGTTGCCCAGGCTGGAGTGCAGTGGTATGATCATGGCTCACTGCAGACTATAGTGATCCACCTGCCTCAGCCTCCCAAGTAGCTGGGATTACAGGTGCATGCCACCATGCTCAGCTAATTTTGACTTTTTAGTAGAGATGAGGTCTTGCTATGTTGCCCAGGCTGGTATCGAACTCTTGAGCTCAGGCTATTCTCACTTCAGCCTCCCAAAGTGCTGGGATTACAGGCATGAGCAACCACTGGCTGTTTGAGACTTCCTGTTCCTAGCTACCTCACATTCTGCTTTAGCCTCCAGTGACTACCCTTGGATTGCATTCCCACTCCAGGCCATTTTCTGGGCTAGGGGCTTGGGGTCTTGTGTTAAGAGCAAGGTGACTTATGTGGAAGAGACACCTTAAAAGAGGACTCTGGAAGTGGTAGGTACCCTGGGCGTATTAGTCATTTTTTCACACTGATGATAAAGTCATACCTGAGACTGGACAATTTCCAAAAGAAAGAAGTTTAATGGACTTACAGTTCCACATGACTGGGGAAGCCTCACAATCATGGTGGAAGGCAAGGAGGAGCAAGTCATGTCTTACATGGATGGCAGCAGGCAGAGAGAGCTTGTGCAGGAAAACTCCTCCATATATCTCATGAGACTTATTCTGATGAATTATCTGATGAAACCATCAGATCTCATGAGACTTATTCACTATCATGAGAACAGTGTGGGAAAGACCCATCCCCATGATTCAATTACCTCCCACCAGGTCCCTCCCACAACACATGGGAATTCAAGATGAGATTTGGATAGGAACACAGCCAGACCATATCACTGGGGCACACCTTGGGGTTCAAGGGTAAGGACATTACAGAATATGCAAAATCATCCCTCTTCTCCAATGGCTGAGTTACTGTGTATAAGCTCAGGCACCAGCTCCTGCCTTAGGGCAGTTCTTTCCTGGAGGTTTTCTGTATCCCTTGCTAAGTTACTATGGTGGTTGTTCCCATCGGTTCTCTGAATAGGCTCAGTCTTCTCATACTCTCATTGGTAAATAAAACATTGAGACTCTTCTTTTTCAGCCCTCTTCTCTTTCTCTCTGTCATTCTTTAACCTTCTTCAGCTCAGGGACCTTCAGGTTCTAGAAAATTGGCTTCCTCCACTGTGTACCATGAGGGCTTCATACATAGTTACTGGCATTTAGATGCCAAGGTGCTCCATCTCTGACCTAAAGGTATTTGGATTTTGTATTTCCCAGCTAGGAGACCACCTGAGAGCCTGGGATAACATTTTTGTGGCCACCAATCAGAGACTGAGCAGAGTGCTTTCTTATTCTTCCCTCTGGCTCCTTAGAGAACTAAGTTCCATAAAAGGTCCTAAGTTATTAGGGAGGAAGTGTTTCACTATAGTATTTTCAGGAAGTTGAGTCCCTGAAGTCTTACAAGCTAAAATGGAGCAGCCAGGGGAGCTGGCAAGAGAGTCTCCATTGTGTGAGTGGGCAGGGCCGGGTAATGAGGGCAGAAGTGAGGTCCGACGAGGTCATTGGGAAGGAGTGGAAGAGATGAAGTTGTTAGCTTAGACTGTGGCAGGCTGGGATGGCTGCTGTCTGAAAGGTTAAATGGTTACATTCTGGGAACTGCCATTCACTTACCCAGGCCTTGAAGCCTACGGGACCCTCCAGACCACTTCCAGTCCTTTTAGGGGGGCAGTTTTCAATCAAGCTACATTCCAATATCACCTAGAAAGCTATTTAAAAATAGATATCATTGGCCGGGTGCGGTGGCTCACGCCTGCAATCCCAGCAATTTGGGAGGCCAAGGCGGGTGGATCACCTGAGGTCAGGAGTTCGAGATCAGCCTGACCGATATGGTGAAACCCTGTCTCTACTAAAAATACAAAATTAGCTGGGCATAGTGGTGCATGCCTGTAATCCCAGCTATTTGGGAGGCCAAGGCAGGAGAATTGCTTGAACCTTGGAGGCAGAGGTTGCAATGAGCTGAGGTTGTGCCATTGCAGTCCAGCCTGGGCAACAAGAGCAAAACTCCATCTCAAAAAACAAAAAAATCTAAAAACAAAATAGATATTCTTGGTCTGCACTTCAGACCTTATAAATCAGAATCTCTTAGAGTTGGAATCCAGAGATTTTTTTTAACTGTTTTTTTATTGTTATTATACTTTACATGTGCACAATGTGCAGGTTTGTTACGTATATATACATGTGCCATGTTGGTGTGCTGCACCTGTTAACTCATCATTTACATTAGGTATATCTCCTAATGCTATCCCTGTCCCCTCCCCCCGCCCATGACAGGCCCTGGTGTGTGATGTTCCCCACCCTGTGCCCAAGTGTTCTGGAGTCCAGAGATCTTATGATTCTTTAATCTTCCACAGATGGTCCAAATACTGTCATGAGCCAATGTGGGCACTCTGTGGAAAATGAATCCAAAACTACTTTGCCATTCTGAGTGGTTTATAAAAACATAAATATCACCTTTGCAGAAGGCATGGATGGAAGGAAAGGCACTAACCTTGGCATTGAAGACCTAGGTTTGAACCTTGTCTCTGCCACTAAGTTGGATAAATGAGTCAACCTCTTTGAGCTTCAGGTTTCTTATCTGTAAGTGGGATAGCAATGCCTACCCTGTCTACTTCATAGAATCATTTCAAGGACCAATGAAAATGAATAGGAAAAAGTGCTTTGAGAACTGAAAATATTACTCAAATATATAACATAAAACTCTAAGGAGAGTAATCCTTTTATTAAAAAAAACTCTAAGGAGAGTAGTCCTATTAGTGTTCTATTGATAGATTTGTAAAGAATTCAATGAAACAGTTAACCTGGTGTGAATGTCTCCTTTGATTCTGCCCCATGTAAAAAAAAGTGCACGAGTGAGACAAGTTTATTTAAACTGTATGCGTTTGTTTTATCGCACCCTCGAGAAGCAATCACTGGACTCCCAGATGAAGATGGAAATGAATACATCCATTTACCTCTGTCTCCACCCTAAAACTTCATTAAAATTATAGTGAAATGATTATTTAAAAGGCATAAAAACACAATGACATAGAAATGTGAGAGAAGGCACAATGAAATGTAGAAGATGAATTTGCATATAGAGGCAAAATTACTTCCAACCTTGAATTCTATATCCAGCCAAACTATCAATTTAGCTTAAGGCAGAAATGTATTTTTTGCATTTATAAATACTTAAGTAATTTACCTCTCATGTGCCCTTTCTCAGAAAGTTACCAGTGAATGTGCTATTCTGAAATAACAAATAAACCAAAAATAGAAAGACATGATTTGCTAGTTATTTTTAGTTTGCTTCTTCAGTTCTAGTCTCTATCCTTCTCTTTGCTTCAGGAGACTGATGTCTATGGACTACATTATCTGAGCTCCCTTGCATGTGGATTTACCTTTGGGTTTGACCAATAGAGATGTAGGCAGGAGATCAGCAGGAAGAAACTAAGGTTGTAGTATTTATCGCTCATGTTCATCCCTTCTGAACTTCAGTTTGGCAGAGGATGCATCCTACCTAGGACCATGACTCCCACTGGGTGACCCCTTTCCCATAGATACATCTCTTACCAGGTTCAGATAACAGTTTTCTCCTTTGGCTAGTAGGGCTTTTTACTGCTGCTGTGTAGTGGACTTGGAGATCAACCAGTCCATATTCCAACAGGTCAAAATGCTCTGGGAGAGATTTCATCTAGAAGAGGAAAACAATAGAATACTTACTGTCCTTGAAGGTATGAAGAGAGAGACACAACTGGAGGGCAGACTTGAGGTTAAATTAGTGATCAGAACATAAAAGCAAGCAAATGAAAAAACAAACAATGAAGATATTAAAAGATGTTAAATTCAGGAAAGACAAAATGTTGTGCTGGAAAGGAAAAGAAATTGTAGTATACTACATGGCTCAGCTATAGCACTTATGTAATCATAATAACATAAATATTACTTGAATCAAAGTTTCTATATGACTTACTGAGAATAGGGGGAGGTGAGAAGTGGTGTGATGGTGATGAGAGCTGGTGATTGTGATGGTGGCAAACGGGATTTACATCCTCATGTTCCATAGTGGTAAGTCAATGAGTACTTCTTAAAATGAAAAGCCAAGAAAGAGCTGAATATAAATAGAAATAATCTCTATGAAAATTACTTAAAGTAACACTAAAAGAATCAACTAAAATAGGTGTAAAATTGTGTCTACATTATGGTCATGTATATATTTGATAAAATAAAACCAGTTTTTCTTTAAAAAGGGGAAAAGGGAACTAAGTTTTCAATCTTTCTTTTTACTCCCATCTCAAATATTAGGACTCCCTAAATTCCCAAGCTACATTCCAGAAAAATAGAACACAAGACAGAAAGGTCTAGGAATAAGGAGGTGTAGAGGATGGGAAGGCTTTGTGTGTGTGCCATCCTCCTGGGATGACTAATAGACCCACCAGTGACAGACAGAGGCAGCAGGTTGAACCCATACCCTGGGAGGAATAATCAAAGGACCCAAGCAGAACAGTCTGAATTGTTCTAGAAATCTAGAAATCTAGAGGAAGAAGCATAAGAATTGAACAGTAAGCTAAGTTTCTTTAACAAGGCCTTCTTTAGCTGCCAAACTCTTGGCAGCTAAAAACCAAAACTGGGGCATGAACTGTTACATAATCCTCATGATCAGAAGAGAATTATGGAACATTTCTCAGGGGAGAAGGAAGAGCTTTTCTAAGCAGTAGATTCTCAAAGAAATGTCTCACATGGGTGGCTTTTATAGCAGACATTCGATGATCTAGATGACAGGGCCCTCAATGATTTTGCTACAGCAAGTATAAGGGTGGGTTTCCCGTGGTTTCCTTTGATGAAAGCCCAAGGCAGAGAGCTTTGCAGGGTTTAACGTTGAGAGCCAGTAGCCTGCATGGGGGGCATGATCAGAGAAGTGCCCAAGGATGTCTGGCTAATATCAAAGATAGAGAATATGTTTTTAAAATCTGAGAAACATGAAGACTTGTGTGAACAGCAAAATGAAGCAGATATTGGGAGCAGTTTTAAAGCCACACAAAGCGGAAAGGTTGAGAGGAAGATTCTATGAATATGAGAATAACTGGAATGTCTCAAGGCTGCCAGGAGAGCAATTGATCTAAGGTTCAGACAGAGAGAGCTCCACTTCCCCAGGGACTAAGAAGGGATGGAGAGCCACAGGTACCTTAGAACTAGCCACTGAAGGCAGCATGAGGCTGCTGTCTTGGGAATGGAGCATGGTGGCTGGAGCCTTCTGGGTCTGGTGAATAATAAGCAAGCGTGGCTTAATTGTGCCCCGTGTCCCTTCTCAGTGTATTGTTACATCCAGAGCATTCTAAACTTGGCAGAAAGTCCTTATGCCTTTGATTTACTTGCACTTCAAAGAGGGACTTGAGAAAATACAGAGCATTCCATTCTGGAGTCACAAACCTTAAAAGTGTTGTGGAAGCTAAGAGGAGGTTAAGTTTTATTCCAGTTTGGAGGTTAGGGAGACTTCCTGGAGAAGAGGGCTTTTTTAAAAAAGAAATTTTTAATTTTAATTTAATTTTATTTATTTTTGAGACAGAGTCTCACTCTGTTGCCCAAGTTGGAGTGCAGTGGTGTGATCTCAGCTCACTGCAACCTCCTCCTCCCAGGTTCAAGTGATTCTCCTGCCTCAGCCCCTTGAGTAGCAGGGATTACAGGCATGCACCACCACGCCTGGATAATTTTTGTATTTTTAGTAGAGATAGGTTTTCACTGTGTTGCCTAGGCCGAGAGTTCAAGTGATTTACCCACCTTGGCTTCCCAAAATGCTGGAATTATAGGTGTGAGCCACTGCGCCCAGGCAAAAATAGCTTTTTAATTTAGGTTTGAGTGATCGAGAGGGTGTTGACACTGGTGACAGCATAGTCAGCATAATTAGCCCACAAGGACTCAGGGACAGGAACAATAAGAGTAGGGGCAGTGATTGGGTGTGGCCAGAATGTCAGGGGTTTGAAGGAAGTGGATACAAATGAAGATTGAAGTTAAGACCAGAACATGCTTTGGAGGGTCTTGGATGCCAGGCCAGAAGAGCAGCAGGGCATCCAGTGGCTGGTACCAGCTCTCCTTGGCAGTGGTAGGTTTATGGATCTGACAGTGGGATGTGCTGGTGGTATATGTGTGTTAGGAATGCTACTTCTCTCTCCTATCCATTGCTTGAATATCATTTCTAATGTACAGACCAGCCAGTCTGGAATCTCCTTGACAACTGCTAACATTACTTGAACTCATACTATAAGTGCGGGCATTGTGCTGGGTGCCTTACATTTCTTATTCCCCAATCAATTAAGTAAGTACTATTTTATTATAATTTTATGCCAAGCGAAGCCTGGTAAAAAGTGGTTGTTTTGATCAAAGCTACATAGCTGGTAATGGTGGAACTGAGTTCAGTCCCAAGCCCCATACTTCTGTTCATTACCCCTTGGTTCCTCCATGAATGAGTCCTTCTTTTATAGCCTTGCTGATCCCAGGGATCAGTGCAGAGCAAGTGCTCAAATGATTCTTCTTGGCTTCCTGACTGCTGCCAAGACATCTCCAGAGTAGGACACTAGGAAGATCAGCCTGGCTTAGGTAGAGGGGGCTACTTCCCTGGAGACAGACTGGGGCTCAGCTGCTGGGGTAGTAGTGACTCCTATCTCCCAACCTGCTTGCTTTGTCCTTCCTAAGCTCAGGGAACTCTCCTACATGCCCTTGATGTCCTGCTCCTGGGGAGAGGGCCCAGAAGGGCAGTTTGGTGGCTTCCTGCCTCCTGGTGCATCTGTGGAAAGCACCTCTATCCCTGCTTTTGGCTTTCAGACATCTAGAGCATGGGCTAGGCCTTACTAGTGCATTTCCTTCTCCCTCCCCCTCGGCCCAGGGTCTCTAGCTTGCAGATTTGCTAGTACACTTTAACCATGGAGAAGAGCTACTCTTGGGCACTGTGACTTCTGCAGCCCCCGAGTTAGTGCCTGCCAAAGTGTCTAGCATGGTCAAAAGTGTCCATCATTTGAGACAATAACCATGAGATGTTCTGCTCTCAGTTCCTGGGTCAAGGTAGGGGTGAAAGGAAATGATGTGGACTCCTTGTGTTAATTCCTACTCAGCCACAGGAAGCCTGGCCACAGGACCACCCTTACCAGTTAGAGAATAGGCAATTAGGCAGGTTTCTGTCCACCTCCTATCATGGTGTCTAAAATACCTGTACTAGAAACCTGTACTTTTTGCCTATTTTATCCTATTAAGATGCAGATGCTCCTGGCAAGACTATATTATAAGTGCCTATTGCTTTACTTTTCAGCTAGGAATATTTGAGCGAGGTAATTATGAAAAACCTAGAGTAATATATTTAAGCAGATGAGATGGAGAAGGGTTGGAGCTTCTAGGCAACTAACAACAACAGGAATGGAAGAAAGATATGTATTAGGGAATTTTGAGGCACTAGGGACAGCTCTACATAACCATGTCAGTAAGGACAGGTTCTAAAATTTAAATAAAACAAAATAAACTCACCAAAAAAAGTTATCAAGCCAGGAATAGGTAGGAAATCCATCCATGCATCCATGCATCCATCCATCCATGCATCCATCCATGCATCTATCCATGCATCCATCCATCCATCTATCCATCCATCCATCCATTTATCCATCCTTCAAACGTATAACAAGGGCCTACTTTATGCCAGGTACTGGGCCAGTACAGGAGGAATTACTTAGATAATTTAGACATAATCTCTTCCCTCAAGTAGCTTCTAGTCTGATGAAGTTAGGGGAGAAAATATGTGATATATGTGAAAATGACCTCCAAACAAGATAGTAAGTGTTAAGGCTCATGAGACAGGGACAGATAAACTGCTGTAGGAGTTTTGAGGTGGGCAAGCCCAATAACACTGGGTGAATCTTCCTGGAGGATGTGGCATATAAGCCAGAACTTGAAGAGTGAGTAGAACAAAATTTATAGCTAAGGAAGGGCATTGGACATAGAAAGGGCAGAAGGAAAGGAAAGGAGCAGGAGATTGCAGGATACACTGGGACTGTGACTAGGAAGTGGCCTTTGTGGTTTCACAGAGTATAGGAAGGAGACATTGGAGATAAAGCTGGAAGGGCCTACCCTGGACTCTAAGAAGCCCTGAGGCCTTGGCTCAGGGTGGACTCTGTTCCCTGGAGGGGGTTGCCTTGCTCTGCTTGGAAAGCCTGGGAAGGCTGTGAAGTGACGGAGAGCAGGGCTTTGTGAAACACGGAGCGCAGTGGAAAGTGGGGAGGAAAGAGTGCTTTAGTGTTAGACAGATCTGAGTGGGATTCTCAGCTTTTTTTTTTTATTTTATTTTTTGCTGGGAAATTTAGAGCATGCTATTTGGTTTTTTGTGCTTTCAGTTTTTCTATCTCTAAAAAATGTTTCTTAAAACATTTAATATAATTAGATCTAGAACATTCTCAAACTCCAAGGCTAGAGACTACGGCCCCATGGCAATTTACAGATTTTTTTTTTTTTTTAGCTCTTTTGAGTTGCAAAGCATGAAGAAGCAGTGTCTATTTCAACTCTCCTATGCCCTACCCAGCACAGAGTGGGCACATCCCTCTTTGGAACAAGTGGCATGATTAGCAGGGGATCAAGTGATTCTTCCCGTCTGTGCTGTGCATCTTGAGTGTAGAGCAGGATTCCAACCTTAGAGGGGGGATTAAGCTTGGACAGGGGCAGCCCCACATCACTAGCTCAGGATGACTTCTGCAAGAAGCACAGAGTCAGGGTACCAGAGTCCAAGAATCTGGCTTTTCACTCTCTGTATCAGTGAACAACAAAAAACAACCAAAATGTCCAATAAGAGGAAATTGATTAAATAAATTATGGAAGACGCATGCTCTGAAATACTGTGAGACCATGTGGTATTGATCTAATTTTATTTATGAAGTAACATTATCATAAGATAGCCAATTAAAAAGTAGACATTAAGGTAACATATATAGTATATGCCCATTACACGTATTTATATGTTCCCTTTTATTATAATTAATAAGTGACCATTATTCTAGCAAAGACATACTGCTCAACTTGTATACAAGACTCTACTCATTCCGCCTCCTCTTAGGGCATGGCCCCATCGTAGTCACATCCCCTTTCTCTTCTGGATAGTTACCACTACCTTAAAAACTTGTCATAATATGACTCGTTCAAAAAACTAAAATGAAATATGAAAATTCCCTTGACTCTCATCTCCTACAAGTTACCATGTTACCTTTTCTTCCCTTCACAGCAAAACTTTTGGAAATATTTATTTTTGCCTCTATTTCCTTCCTGTACATTTTCTCCTAAACTTACTTCGATTGTGTTTTTCTTCCTACTATTCCATTCAAACTGCTCTTGTGAAGTCATCAATGCCAAACTTGGGTCAACATCGCCCGTTAGATGGTCAGTTTCCACCCCTCGTACTTAATCTTCCAGCAGGCTTTGTTGTAGCTAATCATTCTCTCCTGCTTATAACCCTTCCTTTGTTTGGCTTACGGGACATCAAACCCTCCTGCTTTTCCTCTTGCTTCTTTGGCTGTCCTTTCTTAGATGATTTTGCCGGATTCTCCTCGTTTCCCTTACTTTTTCATGTAGCTTTGCTCCAGGACTCAGTTGTCAGACCTCTTCTCTTTTTTTATACTCTCTGTAGGAGATCTCATCTGGCCCATGGATTTAAACACCTATACAATGCAAATTCCAAAACACTATCTCCAGTCTCAACACATCTCTGCTTGGCTGCTTAACAGGCATCTCACACTTAAGTTCCCCAAATGAAATTTATTGTTTTCCCAGACGTGCCCCTTCTGTGCTCCAAGTCTCATGACATCCCCCTGTCCACGTGGGTCACTCTGACTTCCCTGTTTCTCTCACATCCTACAGTGATGCATTGGCAGTTTTGCTGATACTACCTGAGATCTGCTGTTAGCAACACCCTAGAACATTTCCTACTTCTTATCACTCCACAGCTCTCAGCCTAGTCTAAGCTACCAGTATCACTCTCTGATTCTACCTGAGCCTCTCTACCTCCCCACTGTGTTCTCTAGACAGCAGCCAGACTCATCCTGAAGATGTTCTTCTCTGCTTACAACTCACCAGTGACTTCCAACACACAAAATAAATTCCAAAGTTTTTACCATGTCCACGAGGCCCTATGATCTGGCCCCCACTACCTCTCTGATCCCACCCTTTTCCTCTCACTCACTGCCCTCAACCCCCACCAGCCCCTTTGCTGTTCCCCAGTCATGCCCGGAACATCCTTGCCTTAGGGTTTTTGCATTTGCTATGTCCCCACTTGAAAGTCTCTTCTCTCAGATTCCTCTGAGTTTGCTCTCTCACTTTCTTAAGATAACTCTCGAATATTCCCTAATCAAAGAGGTATTTTCCAATCTCCTATTCATAAAATAATATTTATCCTTATTCTGCTTTATGTCTCATATAATTACCCATTATGTGTGGTATAGGTTGTGCACTGCCCAATTCCTGGGGATGTCATTCACTTTAACTGCAGTGTGATTGGCTCCCCTTGGAGCTCTTCAGTGCACAACTGTGTAGCCAGACCTGATAACATACATTATAATACAAATTTGTTTGGTTATTTGCTTATTTTCTCTTTCTTTCTGTCTTTTTTTTTTTTTTTTTTTTTTTTTTGAGACAGTCTTGCTCTGTCACCCAAGCTGTAGTGCAGTGGCACAATCACAGCTCACTGCAGCGTCTGCCTCTTGGGTTCAAGTGATTCTCCCACCTCAGCCTCCCAAGTAGCTGGGACTACATGCACCCACCACCATGATCGGCTAGTTTTTGTATTTTTAGAAGAGACGGGGTTTTGCCATGTTGGTCAGGCTGGTCTTGAATTTCTAACCTCAAGTGATCCTCCCACCTCGACCTCCCAAAGTGCTGGGATTACAGGCATAAGCCCCTGTGCCTAGCCTGGCCTATTTGCTTATTTTCTGACTCCCCCACTAGAACGTAAGCTCTTCAAGGTCAGGACTTGGAGTAGTCCAGCCTGTAGAGCAGTACCCACAACATAGTATATATTCAAAAATTATCTGACATATGAATGAATATGTGCTTGGTGTATGTGTATTTCTACGTGGATGCATAGAGGGAAAAGGTCTAAAAAGAAATACCCAAATGTTGATGGTGATTATATCTGAGCAATGGAATTACATGTGATTCTTCACGGTCTTCTTTATTCTTTCCTTTAGGCATGGATATTTTAATAAAATGAATATATTATTTTCACAGAGACAAAAGTATTTTGGAGTCAGATAAACCTGAGATTGAATTCTGGCTCTACTCATTGTGTAACCTTGGGCAAACTTATTACCATCTCTGTCTCTCTTTAAAATGGAGATTCTATCTAGTTCACTGGGCTGTTGTGAGGCTTAAATAAATATGTATGTCAAAGTTTGGCATGGCACCTGTCTGAGAGCCAGCCTTCAGTAAATAGTACTACCTCTTCTCCTTTTACTTATTATATTTTTATTATTTATATTTTATTATTTTATTTTTATTATCACTACACGTAAATAAAGGCCCCCAAGCCTTGAGGATGAACCTCATGTTCATCCCCCGATATCCGTCCCTGATGGAGAAGGGAATTGCTAGGCTGGCCCAATGCCCAGGACAGTGCAGGGTAGTGAGTTAGTGAAGGAGAAACCATCACACCTCAAGGGAGACCCCATCATTAATACAATCTAAGATCTTGAAGACACCTGAATCCCTGTATGTTTGCTTGTGGATTGTGGCTGGACGGGTAGGAAGAGGAGGGAGGTATCCTGTTCTTTACTTTTCACTGGGTCTGGAAATGGAGAAAACCCAGGTAAAAGAATGACTGGGGCCACCGGGGGCAAATGAAACTGGATCTTTTGGGTCTGCTGGAAGGAAGAAAAGCTGAAGGGAGCCTGTCAGAAGCCCAATATGCCCACCTGGGCCAAGTGCCCAGAGCCAGGAGAACATCCTTACCTTGGGCCAGAGACCTGGGAGCAGTGGAACAGGATGAGGCTCCAATCTCATCATGCCATCCTTTAGCTCAAACAGCAGAAGACAGATTGGCTAGTCATAGATTTATGGTGACATTTATCTTGGTCAGAAGTTATGTTCATGTCCATCACAATGGTGTACTTCATTGCTCACCTGCTGGCTTCCCAGAGAGCCCACCAAGGAATGTCTCAGCCAAAATGGCTCAATTATCAATCCTGGCAATACTTCCGGCTTGAATCCTACTACCTTCTCACCATGGAAGGCTCAGTCATATTAATTTAGAGTGAAATCTGAAGGTCCTACTTCCCCTCTGTTGTTTAAAACTAGAACAATGGTTGGGCACAGTGGCTCATGCATGTAATCCCAGTGCTTTGGGAGGCTGAGGTGGGAGGACTGCTTGAGTCCAGGGTTCTAGGCCAGCCTAAGCAACAGACCCCCATCTCCATAAAAAATACAAAAATTAGTTGTGTGTGGTGACATGTGCCTGTATTCCTAGCTTCTTGGGAGGCTGAGATGGGAGGATCACTCCAGCCCAGGAGTGATTTCAACCCAGCATTAATGCTCCCACCCCGCAACAGCTGGTAGGACCAGGAGTGGGGACCTGATCCAAGGGCAGTGGAAACATTGGCCCATGAGGTGGTGTTGTATAAAAGAAACTCTGCCCCAACTGAAAAGAGCAGGGCAGTGATGTTTGTGTCCTCAGGAATTTGAAATGGAGACGATCTAAGGCTGAAAGTATGTATCTCCTAAGACAAGAGGGCTCTTTAACCAGCTGTGCTTGGGATAAACCAAAATTGTGAGAAAGTAAAAAGCATGACATGGAGAAGACATACATATTAAAGGTGTTGAGGCAGTTACTGGCAGCTTGGAAGAAGAGCAGACACAGATAGAAGCAAATGGTATTACTGAAGATTAGTTTCCCTGGTAGAACAACTTCTGGATTTGATTGTTTCATAGTCATAACTTCGAGCAACTCCATAAACTGACTCACAGTACAGCGACTGAAGCTAGTTTTCCAAGCTCTTTTTTTTTTTTCCCATAGTACATAAAATAAGTAGTGTCAGTGTCACTGTGGGGCCTCAATCTTCCAGCAGACATCACCAGCACATTCTTACTATTGACAATCAGTCTTGGCAAGCTTGCTCGTCTCCAACCATCCATAAAGCTATTTTCCACTGGGCTTCTTTAAGGCCCACATGACGATGACATGAGAAGTAGTTTCCATTTTCCCTCTGTTTGGCTCCATGAACACATTTAGTATATATTGAGCCACAGCTGTACAATTAAGACAGGTACATTCTTCTCCCCTTGTGTGCTCCCATGTTCCTCCAGGGTGAAGCCCTAGTGGATTCACAGCCTGGTCAAGCACATTTTACATTTGGTAATAGAGCCCCTGGGGATTACATGTGAAAGGATGCAACAGAGATCGAATTTCTTCAGACCCTTTGCTTTATATTGCATCTTGATTTTTGCCTTAGCTCCTCTAGTTTTTGCCTTTAATTATGTCCGTAGAATAAGACTAGAAGTTGCAGCCAAGAAGATCAAGAGGGTAATTGAAAGTCATTTTATTACGTGGAAGAGGCTTAGCTTTAATAGGGAGTAGATAAAAAGATTGTAAGAGTCCCTACAGTTCAAAGGTTTTCAGGAGTACACATAAAAACAATTTATATCCTTTGAAAGCCAAAAAAATGTAAAATCCAATCAATTAATATAGTAGTGTAGGTAAGTATGGCTAATTTGCCTGGAGAGATGAAAGAATTCTGAAACAGTCCCTACTGTAGACACATGGGGATTCACGTGTTCCATCCGTGTTGTGACAAAAATTCTGTCATCATCCCACAAGGAGTCTCTTTGGTAATTAATAAATCATTGCAAGAGGGGATGGTAAATACAAAGATATTTGGGAAGATATCCCAAAATTGTTTGGGATTATATAAATTAGCATCTTTCACCTCAGATTTAGAATTGAGTAGAATTTTTTAAGAAAACCAAATATAAATTATTTATCTTTTGCATTAAGGAATCTGTACATGTTTAATATTTTATCATTTCTAAAACATAAAATAATTTTAGCCTGTTAGAATAAAGGCTGGTGTAGTAATTTTAATTTCATATGCACACTTCAGTAATTATTTGAACTTGTTATTTAAGTTGAAGTCAGTTTATAAATAGTATTGGAGCATGTAAAAATATTAAGATTTGCTAAACTTATAAATTTAATTCATAGCTTTAGGGGTTAAGTATTAGTTTTATATGCTAAATCAGAAATTGGTGTAGAAAAAGGCTATAGGATGGTAATGATGATGGATTTGACTCCCATATAACTCCTCTCCCTCTTAAAATCCTACTAAAGTTATAGCAAAGAAATTATCTTTTTTAAAAGACAGAAATCCATAAGGATGGGAAGAAAAGGCAAAAAGACAATGGCAATATATTTTGGAAGCTGAAAAGTAGAATGACTGTTAACTTACTTTAGCAGATGCAAGAGACCTGAATCTTAATCCTGAAATGGAGAAAGCCAAGAATATCCTGATCTAAACCACAGAGCCCTCAAAAAGCTCAGAACAACACACAAGTTTTTGGGAAGTTACTGGAGGATGTGTGTCATCAAAACACAATCAGCAGTCCTCTCTCTAAGAAGAAACAACTGGAAGGACCTCCAATCAGCAGTCCTCTCTCTAAGAAGAAACAACTGGAAATGCTGGGTTCTTGAATTCTGATTTTCTTTTAGGGTGAGAAAGTGGGTCACTCAGCTCTGCTTTATAATATTGGGCTTCTGAGAATGATTAGTATGTAAATGAGCAGAGATACTTCTAAAATGTTCTATTATATAAATTATACAGGGATAAGAAAATGGGAGGTTAGCACAGACAGAGGCGGAGTGAACCCCCAGGGTGAGGGTGAAGGGAGATGTCTGGTACATAGCCCAGCCCCGGGCAGGGAGGATGAACATCCAGACCCAAGCACTGAGGCACAGGAGGTAGGCAGGCTGCAGATTGTCATCACCACATCACTGGCTGCCATACCTTCTTCTTCTTCTTTTTAATAAACTTTATTTTTAGAGTAGTTTCACGTTCATAGTAAAATTGAATGTAAGATACAGAGGTTTTCCATATACCCTCTGCCCCAACACATGCATAGCGTCCTCAATTATCCACATCCCTCACCTCAGGGGTATGTTTGTTCCAATTGATGAATCTTCGTTGACACATCATGATCACCTAAAGTCCATACTTTACATTAGCGTTTACTTTTGGTACATCTAAATTCTTTGGGTTTGTATAAAAGTATAATGACGTGTCCATCATTACAGTAACATACAGAGTAGTCTCACTGCCCTGAAAGTTCTCTGTGTTCTGTTTGTCCCTCCCTCCCCCTTAACCCTATGGCAATCACTGATCTTTTTACTGTCTCCATAGTTTTGCCTTTTCCAAAATGTCATACATATGAAATCATACAGTATGTAGCCTTTTCAGATTGGCTTCTTTCATTCATTAATATGCATCTAAGGTTCTTCCACGTATTTCATGGCTTGATAGCTTATTTATTTTTAGTACCAAATAATATTCCATTGTCTGGATGCACCACAGTTCATTTATCTACTCACCTACTGAAGGACATCTTGGTTGCTTTCAAGTGTTGGCAATTATGAATAAAGCGGCTATAAACGTCTATGCGCAGGTTTTTGTGTGAATATGAGTTTTTAACTCCTCGAGTAAACACCAAGGAGCATGATTGCTGGTCATATGGTAAAAGTACGTTTAGTTTTCTAAGAAACTTGAAAGGAAGGACAGCTGTTGAATTAGCCCACAACTGAGGTTGGGCCCTCATTTTTAATGAGGTTTCCAGTCACTCTCAGGAACCAATTTTGTTCACATTTTATTGTCCTCCAGGCCTTCTTCAGAATGTGAGACAAGAGGGGCTAAATTTAAACAGGCAGGATAAATCTAAAGTACTGCATTGGACAGGACGCGGTGGCTCACGCCTGTAATCCCAACATTTTGGGAGGCCGAGGCAGGTGGATCACCTGAAGTCAGAAGTTTGAGACCAGCAGGGCCAACATGGTGAAACCCTATTTCTACCAAAAAATACAAGGTCAGGAGATCGAGACCATCCTGGCTAACCCGGTGAAACCCCGTCTCTACTAAAAAATACAAAAAACTAGCCGGGCGAGGTGGCGGGCGCCTGTAGTCCCAGCTACTCGGGAGGCTGAGGCAGGAGAATGGCGTAAACCCGGGAGGCGGAGCTTGTAGTGAGCCGAGTTCGTGCCACTGCACTCCAGCCTGGGCGACAGAGCAAAGACTCCGTCTCAAAAAAAAAAACAAAAAAACAAAAAAACAAAAAAAAAACACAAAAATTAGCCAGGTGTGGTAGTGTGTGCCTGTAATCCCAGCTACTTGGGAGGCTGAGGCATGAAAATCACCTGAACCTGGGAGGTGGAGGTTGCAATGAGCCGATATCACGCCACTGTACTCCAGCCTGGGCAACAACAACAACAAAGTACTGCATTGAATAGGACTTCAGAAGGACTTCTCAAACCAGGCATCCACAAATATTGCCTGCCTGTAAAGGGCTGGATAGTAAATCTTTCAGGCTTTGTAGACCTACAGTCTCCATCCAAACTGTTCAGTTGTATCATTTTTGCACAAAAGCAGTCATAGACAGTATGTAAATGGGGGAATGTGGCTGTTTCAATAACACGTTGTAAAAACAGGTGGTGGTCCAGACTTGGCCCAAAGACTGTAGTGTGCTCACCCCTGCCTTAGATGAATGTGTGAGGAGGTAGAAATGCGAAGGGCTGGGTCACTAATGGTGGAATTTCAGGCTCTTTGGCAAGTGGGCGAATATCAGTCAGAATATTATTTGTTGCAGTTATTGGAAGACTTTCCAAACTTGTTTAAGCCGAAGGGGAATTTATGGCTTACATAATTGAAAATCCAGAGGCAGATTGGCTTCAGGAGCAGCCGGGTGCAGGGATGTATTGACTTCTGTTTTTTCTCATCTTCAGGCTCACATTCTCCTGCTAAGTGCATTCCCAATCAGCTTCTCTCCTCAGGTTGGAAAGTGGCTGCCAGCAGCTACCAAGGTGCTATCCTTCCAGATTCACATCCTGCAGAAAGAACATGAGAGTCCTGGCAGAAGATTTGAGATGCACTCAAAGTATACTGGCTTAAGTCAGGCCTTAAGTCTGGATGGGATGCCCCTTTACCAGCTCCCACTGGGTCCCATACTTCCACCTTCAGAACACTAACCACGCTTGAGTGTGGCAGCTCTCAAAGTCTTGTCCTCCAGCAGCATCAGTATCACCTACCTGGACACTGGATAGAAATGCAGATTCTCTGGCTCCGCCCACATCCTCTGAATCAGAAACTGTTCTGGGGGGCACGCAAGAAATCTGTGCTTTAACAAGCCCTCTAGAGGATTCTGATGCACTCCCAGCTTGAGAACTCTACTTGCTCTAATGCGATTGCCTGTTTACTGTTGGGATCCCACACCAGATGTAAGCACCAGGAGGTAGGGCTGCATCTGCTCCATTCACCACTGTATCTGCCAAGCCCACAGTAGGTACTCTGCTAATTCTATGTGGTAGACTTCAAAGGACAAAGGTAAGAAAGAGTGAGGGGACAAGGCTGGAGACAGCTGCCAAGTGTCACACTTCTGCCTTCCTCCTTCTGCTTTTCTTCCTCTCGCCTGTGGAGTCAGTCACACTAATGCTCCCATCTTTTCGCTTGTTTGTTTTTTGCATTGCCTAGGGCTCCATTACCGTCCAATCAAATGGCTTCTATAGAAGCAGTCCTGGGGCTCTGGGCAGGCACCATTAGCCTGAAGAAGCACCCTGGGACAGGACATACCCTCACACAGAGCTGGGGTGAGTGGTGGGCTCTGTGTTAGCAGTGGGATTTGGCTGAACTCCTTCAAGTCTATGTCCCTCTCTGGGGACTTCCAACAGCTTGTGGTTGGAAGGTGTGTTGACTTCTCCACAGGAATCTATAGCACAGCACAGTAAATGTGTTGAGACAGTAAGTGAGCACACACAGTAAGTGTGATAAGGGTAGAAGCCAAATGACTGCAAGAGAACCAAGGGGACCAGCTGGGGGATAGGGAGGGTAACAGCCAGCGACAAAGGTTGCAGCAGCAAATAAATTCTAAGGGTTCCCTCTGAATTTTTCTCTCCCTTCTCCTCCTTTCCCTTTTCCACACTCCATCCCTACCCCTCTCTCCTTGTTTCTTGTACTGTCTCTGTCTTGATGTATCCATTTTCAGATAGGGCAATGAACCCAACTAGGACCTTTTTCTTTTTTTTTTTTTTTTCTTTTTTTTCTGTGAGACAGGGTTTTGTTCTATCTCCCAGGCTGGAGTGCAATGGTGCAAACTCAGCTCACTGCAACCTCCGCCTCCCAGGTTCAAGTGATTCTCCTGCCTCAGCCTCCTGAGTAGCTGGGACTACAGGCATGCACCACCACGCCTGGCTAGCTTTTGTATTTTTAGTAGAGATGGGGTGGGTGTCACCATGTTGGTCAGGCTGGTCTTAAACTCTTGATCTCAAGTAATCCACCTGCCTCAGTCTCCCAAAATGCTGTGATTACAGGTGTGAATCACTGTACCCAGCCTCTTTTTCTTTTCTTTAAATGAAGCAAAACATTCACTCTTTGAGACTGCGATTTCTGAGGAGCAGGTTTTCCTGTGTGCATGTAGAGGAGTGACTTTCCCCCTTCATGTCTAGACTGACATTTGAAATGACATTCTGGTCTGTTTCTTGCGTGAATGTGAAAATTGTCATCTGTGTTCTCATAGATATACTGTGGGCACCCATGGGGTGAGAGAGCTTCACTTTGTGACTTCTCCTATCCCTGCTGTCAGTCACTGTGAAGACAGTGGCAAGGGTGCTCCAGAGTGGCACGGGTTAAAGATAGAGCCTGCCACAGGGAGCCAGGTAGCAAGAATGTCCCTCTAAGGGACCCAAATGAATGGGGGCAAATAGGATCCCAATTATTGAAGTCAGAGGTTGGCAAACTACGGCCTTTGGGCTTGTTTTTATAAATAAAGTTATATCGGAACATGGTCATGCCCATTCACTTACATAATCCGCAAGGCTGCTTCAGCAATACGGTGGCAGTCAAGTAGTTGTGACAGAGCCTTTCTGGCCCACAAAACCTAAAATATTTATTATCTGGCCCTTTACAGACAAAAGTTTGCCATCTTCTGCTCTGATGGAAGATTTATTTCCCCTTTTTATCACCAGCCTGGTCCTAGCCTGTTATGTTTATAGGGTCCAGCTTGATTTTACCTATGCTAATGGGCTTCAAATATTTATTATAAACATTTTATTTTTTGAGACAGGGTTTCACTTCTGTTGCCCCGGCAGGAGTGCAGTGGCATGATCATGGCTCATTGCAGCCTCAACCTCCTGGGCTCAAGCCATTCTCTCATCCCTTTTCATTATTATTATTATTATTATTATTATTATACTTTAAGTTCTAGGATACATGTGCACAACATGCAGGTTTTTTACATATGTATACATGTGCCATGTTGGTGTGCTGCACCCATTAACTCGTCATTTACGTTAAGTATATCTCCTAATGCTATCCCTCCCCCCAACCCCCTCCCCACAATAGGACCCAGTGTGTGATGTTCCCCTTCCTGTGTCCAAGTGATCTCATTGTTCAATTCCCACCTATGAGTGAGAACATGCGGTGTCTGGTTTTCTGTTCTTGCGATAGTTTACTGAGAATGATGGTTTCCAGATGCATCCATGTCCCTACAAAGGACATGAACACATCCTTTTTTATGGCTGCATAGTATTCCATGGTGTATATGTGCCACATTTTCTTAATCCAGTCTGTCACTGATGGACATTTGGGTTGGTTCCAAGTCTTTGCTATTGTGAATAGTGCCGCAATAAATATACGTGTGCATGTGTCTTTATAGCAGCATGATTTATAATCCTTTGGGTATATACCCAGTAATAGGATGGCTGGGTCAAATGGTATTTCTAGTTCTAGATCCTTGAGGAATCGCCACACTGTTTTCCACAATGGTTGAACTAGTTTACAGTGCCACCAACAGTGTAAAAGTGTTCCTATTTCTCCACATCCTCTCCAGCACCTGTTGTTTCCTGATTTTTTAATGATCGCCATTCTAACTGATGTGAGATGGTATCTCATTGCGGTTTTGATTTGCATTTCTCCAATGGCGAGTGATGATGAGCATTTTTTCATGTGTCTGTTGGCTGTATGCATGTCTTCTTTTGAGAAGTGTCTGTTCATATCTTTTGCCTACTTTTTGATGGGGTTGTTTGTTTTTTTCTTGTAAATTTGATTGAGTTCTTTGTAGGCTCTGGATATTAGCCCTTTGTCAGATGAGTAGATTGCAAAAATTTTCTCCCATTCTGTAGGTTGCCTGTTCAGTCTGATGGTAGTTTCTTTTGCTGTGCAGAAACTCTTTAATTTAATCAGATCCCATTTGTCAATTTTGGCTTTTGTTGCCATTGCTTTTGGTGTTTTAGACATGAAGTCTTTGCCCATGCCTATGTCCTGAATGGTATTACCTAGGTTTTCTTCTAGGGTTTTTATGGTTTTAGGTCTAACATTCCCTTTTTATGTTTTTTGTAGAGACAAGATCTCATTATGTTTCCCAGGCTGGCCTCACACTCTTGGTCTCAAGCCATCCTCCTGCCTTGATCTCCCAAAGTGCTGGGATTAAAGGCATCAGCCACCATGTCTGGCCCTAAATGTTTTATTTAGAAATAATTTTAAACATAAAAAAAATATAAGAATAAGATAGTACCAAAAATATAATATACTCTTTACCAGATTCACCTATTGCTAACATTTTATGTTTTTTGCTTTATCATTTGTGCTCATTCTTTTCTTATATATAAAAAATTTATATTTTATTTCATATTTATTATATATAATGTTTTCAATCATTTAAAGCTAAGTTACATACCTCAAAGCCTGTATGTATAAATACTTCATGTATATGTACAGGTTTTTTAACAATTGGGATATTTTCTTTCATAACCAAGTATAGTTTTCAACTTTAGTAAAGTTAATATTGATACAATACTTTTATCTATTCTACCAACCACATTCCCATGGATGTCCTTTGTAGCATTTTTTTCTCCCATCCAGTACAGGATTCAGGGACAGGAATTGCATTTATCTGCTATGAACATGAACCTTTGGCTTTTGAGGTTTGATTCTAATAAAGAATGAAGCACTTCCTTTAAAGCTCATCTTTAGAAAACTGTAAGGAAAAGGCAATCTTTTCTCCAGTTTTTCAGAGCTTATACCTGGGGAGCACCTTGAACAGTCTGGGGAAAATTTCTAGATAAAAGGCCATGGAGCAGGGCTTCTAGAAAGACAGGTTCCACTAGCTGCCTACCCTATTCTCTGAACATAGCAGCAAGGCCACACATTTGGAGACCAGCATGGTCTTCAAATAAGATAGTATCATGCTGGTCTCCAAATGACCCCCAGGGAGATGGATTTCCAGCAGAAACTCTTCATTCTCTGGCTGCAGCGGGTCCAAAAGATTCCTTTCCATGATGGATCCCAGCCTTACAGAAGAAATGCATGTTGGACCCTTCTGTCATCCTGAGAATTTGGACATGTGAAAATAAGCAAGAAACCCAGAACCAAATGTATAGATTTGGAAGCTGTTGATCTGAGAAGGATCTGAGCCTGGTAACTTAATAAGGATCAACTTCATGACATTCAAATTAATTATATCAATTACAGCTGCTCTTTAAAGAATAATTACTGATCTTTTTAAAACAAAAAGAGAAAGAGAAATTTTGTTAGCATAAATGGGTTAAACAAAAATGAATGTATATTACAGGCAATGAAGTTCGATTTAATATATGTGTAATGTATATTCATGTAATCTTGCAGAAGTGAGTATATATACAGCATGCCATTCATTTAATTGTTTACTCATTTTTTCCATAAATGATTTATTGAAGGTGTATTGTGTGCTAAGTGCTGGGAATAGAGAAATGAATCACACATTCCTTGATAAGTGGGGAGGGCCATTTTGTTGTATTAAAAAATTTGGATTTATCTTTCAGAAAGTGTTACTCTCACTGGATCTGGCCTGGGCCAAGAGAATGCAGGTTTGAAATTTTGAGATTGTTTTCGGAGGAGGGTGGTGGCAGTAATCTTTTGGAAAACATGAAGCCCAGTAACTGTCTGAGGCTAAGCCGAAAACACTGGTAAAGGGTTTAAGATTCTAACGATTCTTCCAGAACAAGCAGCTTGACAATGAGTAATATGCAGTTTGATGTGAAAATTAGAAAACTGGCAGACGAACCTGCAAAAGGGAAATTGGATTTCCAGAGAGACGAATGGGAGGCCATGCGGCTGAATAGAGTTCATAAGATGCAAACACATGCAGGGAGCTGCAGCCCTCCCCCATTCCCAGCATGCAAAGGAAGTCCCTGCATCGTGTGCCTATTATTTATTTATTTATGGGCAAAAAGGGAGAGTTCCATGGTGTGATGTTTATTATCAAAATGGATGGATTCAATATCAAGCAATGATGTGTTCAAAATGAAAGTCACATCATTAAGTGTCACAGGCGTTTATTAACACAGTTTCCTCCTTAGTCGAATAAAACAGCCATTATCCCACCAGGTCCCACATTGTCTCTCACCTTTTTTCTTTGTCTGGCTTTGGCGGGGTCTCCATTTCTGGAGGCAGCTTGGCCGAAAGCAAATCTGGGCAGAGCAGAGATATCCAAGGGAAGGTGATGAGGGATGGAAAACTCCTAGATAGTAGTTTCAACAAAGAGGAGTCCATCCTCTAAAAGTACAAGCATTACTTATCTGACTTCACTCTCGCAACCATCTATGCCATTAGCTTGTCCATTTATTGTCCATCCCTTTTCTCCTCTCTCTTACCTCTTCTCTCATTGCATATTATTAAAATCAAGAAATGGCTTCCATTCTGTGAGCTGTGACTTCTAACATGGCCACATAACTGGTGGAGAGGTGGCAACTTTCATCTCCAAGGATCCCTTGTGCTGCTCGCTTTATGCCCAGAGCAACCTCATGCTGACAAGGACTGCACAGTTTTGAACACCCAGGCTCCAATAGAAAGAAACCAATTTGTGAGAGACGATATAAATCCATGATTACTGCACTGAAACCTCTTTCTGCTCCAGGCAGAGAAGATAAATTACCACTCGAGTGTTATAAAGTTAGTTTGAATGTTTCATTGGATCAAACGCAACATGTCTCAGAACCTCTCCTCTTTTAAGTCAGAATTAAAGAATTGTTATCAGGCATAATAATAGACACTATCATTTGCATACATTTTATCTCAAGAGACTTTTGAAGTTATGCAATACGCCAGTGGTTAATTGTTCTTCACACTCCTGACATATCAAATTACAGCTCAGATGAGAGAGCAACCCCTTTGTGATTGGAATGATTGGCAGGAGGCTACAAGGAGAGCATCTTCGAGGACTGAAGGAGGAGTATCTTTTCCATGGAGACCTTGGAGACCATGGGTTCTAGATGGTTCTGTTATAACATGATGGAGACTTCATTAGTCTGGGTTCCTAGTTGAGTGTGAAACATTTTCCCCACTGATTGAATTACAATTATAATGTGAAAGAAAAATAAATCTTTATTGTGTAAAACTACTGAAATATCAGAGTTACAATACTGTAGTGTAGCAAATTCTGGCAAATACATCCCAGCAGATCTTCAATTCCATTTCATTGGCCAAACCTAGATGATATGGTCACCTATAGCTGGAAGGAAGGCTGGGAAAGATGGAAGAGGATTGCTAATTTGGCTTAAAAGAATCATGGTCTGCCCCCTGAGACTGTTCTGACCCAGAAAAAAGTTGAGGTTCTATTACACGGAAGAAAGATATTAGGTAGGCAACGTTCAGTGTCTGCCAAATCACCAGACACTATTCAGGCTAAACAAGGAAGAAGCTAAAGCCAAAAAAGCAGAGGTGAATGTCCAGGTATATCTGTAATTCCATGCCTCAGACTAAGTGTCCCAGAAACGTCTGATCCCAAGTGGCTCCTTCTCCACTGTTTGAGCTGTCAAGATGCCTGGTTAAGTGACTGTTAAACGGCCACTGCCTCCTGCCTCCCACTTCCCAAAAGGCTGCCCTTGAGGTAGGGAGGGAAGTGATCCCACTATCCCTTTGCAGAATCTCTCAGAAAGGTTATGAGGCTGAACAGATTTGTGTTTGAAAGGAGCTTTGAGGCTATGGCTTGAAAGGTACCACAGAAGTGCAAATGCCTGCAATTCATCGGCCTGCTGAATGGAACAGGATCTGAATTGCTTTAAACTAGAATTTCAGGGCCTATGGCGGGTGTCTGGGATATGCACAATGGTTTTTTTTTTTTTTTTTTTTTTTGAAAGTACTTTCTTCTGTGAATGCTGCTGTCTGTTCCCTCAGTTCCTCACCCAAGTTAACCCTCAGCACTCTCCTCTCCATCTCCTGCTGGAAGAGGCAAAACTGTGAATTGTCCAAAGTTTGGCTCTCAAACTTTTATCAGCTCTTTCCCTAACCTTTTCTGGTATTCAACCCTTCCACCATTCCAGAGTTTTCTGCTGCCTCAGGCCTTTTCTGTTGGGAGAAATTGAACTCCTACCAGCCAGACCCAGGGATTGGCCTCATGGGGACAGGCGAGTAGGTTCTGAGGATCATGATGGGACCCACCAAAACAAACTACCTGGAGGGTTTGTTAAAAGTGCATATTCCCAGGCCCAGGCCCAGCCCAGAGCCGCTGATGCAGGATCTTCAAGGGTGAGCCTCAGGAATCCGCATTTTCCCAGGCATGTGAGTGTTTGCTAGAAAGTGTTCTCAGTAAAGATTCCCTACACGATGCAGGAATTGTGAACACTCGTAGTGTCCCGGGTCCTGCACTGAGTGTCTTCCCTTTATGTTCTCATTTTATCTTCTTAGGACCCTAGGAGGTACCTGTAATTCTCTGCATTCCTCCATTTTCCAGATGGGGAAACTTGACTAAGGAACTCAGCCAGGATAGGGACCCAGGTTCTACACTAGCACTCTAGCCTGATTGAGTTATCTGTTTCCCCTCCCTGAAAATTACCATTTTAAAAAGGATTTCAGGGCAAGAATCTAGTGTAATGGATCTGCAGTGGTGACATCTCTAGCAGCAGAACTGGTGGGAGGCTATTACCCAATGCCACAGTGTCAGGAAGAGTTAAATCTTTTTGACAATTCAATGGCTCCCTTTAGCTTTGCCCAAATGGCACCTGTTGTTGAAGTCAATAGAGCTTACAATTTAATTTCATCTGCTTGCAAACAATCTCTTTCATTAGAGAGTGGAATGATGATAGGATTCTCCCAACCATGCAGTTTCACTTTCTACAGGGGCAATGTATGAGTACAGTCATTGTTTTCTGCAGAGAGAGAGAAAGAGAGGGATATATATATATGTATATATATGGAGAGAGAGAGAGAGAGAGTCACTTGCCACACTCCTTGTTACAAGGAAGTAGGTGTCTGGGTAAATTGGGGTGGGAATGAGTGAGAATGAGAAGGGATGGGAAGGGGTCGAGCTGCACAGGGTCCCCTAAGCGACTGCTCGGTCTTTTCCCTCTATGAGCTGTCAGCCGTACCCTTGCAGGCTAATCATTATGCTCAACAGAATCTGAATGCCTCCATTATCCAAATCACAAGGAGGTGGCTTTTACATCTATTATAGATGAACTCACAGCATGGGCACGAGGGACTCTTTCTGTTCAACTCTGAGCTAAATGGAACCTTTGGTTCAATGATAAAGGTGATGAAGAGAATAATAACTAAGCAATAGCAGTGCTAGTAATAGTTAGCATTTACTTGCTACTATACTAGGTGCATTGCATACATTTCTTTATTTAATTTTCTCTACAACTCTGGGAAGTAGGAATCTTGTGCCCATTTTATAGAGGAGGAAGCTGAGACAGAGCTAGAAGAGGTAACTGTTCAATATCGCATAGCCAGTAAAAGACAGCTAGGACTGGAACCCACGTTTGTTTGAATTCAAATGTGTACTTCTCTACCACCCCCGTGACACTCATCCTCCAACTGAGTTTCAGTAATGAGATAAAGGGCTCATCATTTTCTGTGGATCAGAACCATTTCCATGACAACCATGAAACATTACTCGTTTTGTCCAGAGTATTGAAGGTATTTAGAGACTCCCTTCTTTTTTCCCCGGGGAATTTCTTAGAGAAATTGGCAGGAGGATACTGTTAGAGATTTCATTTTCTTTTATGAGTTATTGGTGATAGAGTGTACGTGTGTGTTTGCATGTTCTGGCAATACTGGTGTCTGGCGTGTGACCTGTTTTTTATTAAAGTTACAGTTTTTCAGGGAGATGGGGTTATTACTGGTGCTTTGGGAAAGCAGGTGTCAATGCTGGAATGACTCTGGCATGTGGAAGGTGATTTCAAGTTCTTTGTCCAAGAGATGTACATGCTAATAGGAAAAATACACTTTCTTCTTTGCAGGCTAAGTTCTGAAAGAGTATACTAGCTCTGCGGATTGCAAAAGGCAAATAAAAGTACAGACATGGCCCTGGGAGGCAACTTGGAAGGGAAAGGAAAGGAAGAGAGAGCAATGTCTCTGAAGAAGGCAAAGGAAGAGCACAGTCCCTTCCCACAGAGCTGTACAGTGCATGTTGCATGGGCAGACACCTGGCCTGTTTCCACAAGTGCACCTTTGTCTCTTCATCTCACCTGAACATCATCTTTTCCCAAACCTGCTTCCCTTCTTCTCATCCAGAACACTCCTGTCCCCTTGAGCCAATGCTCTTATCTTTGGCCTCAGTTGGGGTTCATACTTTATTTATTCTCTGCTGCTTCCAGACTCGGGTTCTGCTATTGTGACTGGGCAACTCCTCTTCTCTTGAAAACTCAAGAGAAACCTGCTGCCTATATCCTGGTCCCTCATCCCCACCCGGTGCCTTCCAAGGCCTCCATGCTCTACCTCTTGGTTGAGACCCCCTCTTCTATCAGTCAGTACCAGCTGTCATTGTCAGTGTCTTCAGTATCTACATTACTGACTCTTTCAATATCTAACCTCCTCCATTGCTTATTTTTTAGAGAGGGTCTCTCTCTGTGTTCCAGGCTAACAGGAGTGCAGTGGTGCAATCATAGCTCACTGCAGCCTTGAACTCCTGGGCTTAAGCAATCCCATCTCAGACTTCCAAGTAACTGGCACTTCAGGTATGCACCACCATGCCTGGCTAATTTTTTTTTTTTTGTAGAGACCCATCTCTACAAAAGATGGTCTTGTTATGTTGCCCACCACGGTCTCAAATTCCTGGGCTGAAGTGATCCTCCCATCTCAGCCTCCCAAAGTGCTGGGATGACAGGCATGAGCCACGGTGCCTTGTCCATCCCGAATTTCTTAACTTCTTCAATCTCAAAGATAGTCCTCTTTGCTCTTTTCGTCACCCACAAGCGCTCTTATTCTAGATCTTGCTACTGCTTAGGACTCTGCTGCTTCTTATTTTACCAGCTATTTTGTGAACACCTTGAGGGTAGGAACGTAGTTTAACTTGGATTCACTCATTTTTGTCCCCTGACCCATCACTGAACATGGAATTTTGTACCTAATGAGTGCCAATGTACAATGAATGAATTGTGGCAGTGAATTCAACAGGTTACTAGAACTTAATGCTATGAAAAAAAACCTGTCATATACATAACTTCCCATCTCTAATTTCATGTTGAACAACTTTCTGATGGTGTGACAGAGCCAGCTGATCTCCAGGTCAGTCAGCTGATGTGCAGTGGCCATTTGTCATAATCATGGACACCCTACATCTTTTGGACTCCCAGCTTATATTTTGGTGATTCTTCTCTTTGAGATTTTCACCTTTGTACCCAGGTTCCAAGCCAGCCTTAACACTAAGGCCAGACAAGTGATCCAGGTTCCACCAGTGAAATGGGCCCCATGACAAAGAAGGTCACATTCAGCATCCACCTTTCCAGAGAGAATGGCAGGAAGTAATTGGGCTTTCAGGAGCAACAGAAGCAAAATACCTAGCAGTAAAATCCTGCAGCCACCACACAGAGTGTCATGCGTTGTGTCCACTGGGCAAGCTGTGTTGCTGCATCCACAATGACAGCGAGACTGACCTGTGAGTGATCCAGCATCTGGGTTTACTTCTTGGTTGTAGGGTCTCTGAGCCTGATTCACTGGCTCTGAATTTCTGGAAGTTCTGTGAGTTTCACATTATCTTTAATGATTTCCTTTTATGGCCTAAACTAGATAGCATAGGTTCTATTGTTTGCAACTGAAAATCCTGGCTTATGTGGGTGGGCATTTCTGTTTCTTACGGTGAACTGAGAAGTGGCATTCTTTCATACCTGTAATCCCAGCAGTTTGGGAGGCTGAGGTGGGAAGATTGTTTGAGCCCAGAAGCTCAAGACCAGAATAGGCAACGTAGTAAGACCCTGTCTTTATGGAAAACAAACAACAGAAAAACGAAGTGGGCATTCTGGTTTCCCTGATTCTAGCCTGCTCTGGGACAGAGACGAGATCCATGTTACTGAATCTGCAAAGCAGAGAGTGTCAGGTCCTGGACCCTGGATAGTGATGGATTTTCCAAAGTTTCAAAGTGGCAGATATTCCAGTGCCATTGGAGATGTGTCTGCATGACAATCTGGCTTTCTCTAGGTAGCACTTTCAGCATTGCTGTATTTTCACTGATTTTCCATTTACAATCACATCATCTGGCTGTTAGAATTTAGAGGTCACATTTCTGTAGGAATAATACTGCTCTTTGTTGTCTATCTTCTTGGCTTTTTTTTTTTTTTTTTTTGAGACAGAATCTCGCTCTGTTGCCCATGCTGGAGCACAGTGGCATAATCTTGGCTCACTGCAACCTCCACCTCCTGGGTTCAAGCAATTCTCCTGCCTCAGCCTCCCAAGTAGCTGGAACTACAGGTATGTGCCACCACACCCAACTAATTTTTATATTTTTAGTAGAGATGGGGTTTTTCCATGTTGGCCAGGCTGGTCTCAAACTCCTGACCTTAGGTAATCCACCTGCCTTGGTCTCCCAAATTGCTGGGATTACAGGCATGAGCCAACATGCCCAACCTCTTCTTTGCTTTTATACTGCTTTGATGGTTTTTTTAGCCCATTCAGGAACCCATAATGGCTTCCTGTTGTCTGTGGTCAAAACTTCAGACCTCAAACTCTAGTATTCAAGGCTTTCCACATCATGGCTTCACTTTCCAGCTGTATTTCCCAATACTCTTATACCACTATCAAAGTGCAACATATGCTTTTCCATATGATTAAAAAAAAAATTCTGGTTGCTTCCAAGATGGTGGAATAGGAATAGCTCCGGTCTGCAGCTCCCAGTGAGATCGATGCAGAAGAGGGGTGATTTCTGCATTTCCAACTGAGGTACCTGATTCATCTCATTGGGACTGGTTGGACAGTGGGTGTAGCCCACAGAGGGTTAGCCAAAGCAGGGCAGGGTGTCGCCTCACCCGGGAAGTGCAAGGGGTCAGGGGATTTCCCTTTCCTAGTCACAGGAAGCCATGAGTGACTGTACCTGGAGGAGTGGTACACTTGTGCCCAAATACTTCTCTTTTCCCATGGTCTTCACAACTGGCAGACAGGAGATTCCCTCCCATGCCTGGCTCAGCAGGTCCCACACCCAAGCCGCTAGAGCAGCAGTCTGAGAAAGACCTAGGACACTGGAGCTTGGTGGGGGGAGGGGTGTCCGCCATCGCTGAGGCTTGAGTAGGCAGTCCTATGCTCACAGTGTAAACAAAGAGGCAGGGAAGCTCGAACTGGGCATAGCACACTGCAGCTCAGCAAGGCCTACTGCCTCTCTAGATTCCACCTCTGGGGGCAGGGCATATCTGAACAAAAGGCAGCAGACAGCATCTGCAGACTTAAATGTCCCTGCCTGACAGCTCTGAAGAGAACAGTGGTTCTCCCAGCATGGCGTTCGAGCTCTGATAATGGACAGACTGCCTCCTCAAGTGGGTCCCTGACCCCCATGTAGCCTGACTGGGAGACACCTCCCAATAGGGGCTGACAGACGCCTATACAGGTGGGTGCCCCTCTGGGACGAAGCTTCCAGAGGAAGAATCAGGCAGCAATATTTGCCGTTCTGCAGCCTTCGCTGGTGATACCCAGGCAAACCTGGGTATTTTGCTGGAGTGGACCTCCAGCAAACCCCAACAGTCTTGCAGCTGAAGGGCCTGTCTGTTAGAAGTAAAACTAACAAACATAAAGGAATAGCATCAACATCAACAAAAAGGACATCCACACCAAAACCCCATCCATAGGTCACCAACATTAGAGACCACATGTAGATAAAACCACAAAGATGGGGAGAAAGCCTTTCAGAGCAGAAAGGCTGAAAATTCCAAAAACCAGAATGCCTCTTCTCCTCCAAAGGAATACAACTCCTTGCTATCGAGGGAACAAAACTGGACAGAGAATGAGTTTGATGAGTTGACAAAAGTAGACTTCAGAAGGTTGGTAATAACAAACTTCTCCGAGCTAAAGGAATATTTTCTGACCCATCGCAAGGAAGCTAAAAACCTTGAAAAAAGGTTAGATGAATGGCTAACTAGAATAACTAGTGTAGAGAAGAGCTTAAATGACCTGATGGAGCTGAAAACCACAGTACGAGAACTTCATGAAGCATACACAAGCTTCATGAGCCAATTTGATTAAGTGGAAGAAAGCATATCAGTGATTGAAGATCAAATAAATGAAATAAAGTGAGAAGACAAGATTAGAGAAAAAAGAGTAAAAAGAAATGAAGAAAGCCTCCAAAAGGTATGGCACTATGTGAAAAGACCAAATCTACATTTGACTGGTGTACATGAAGGTGACAGGGAGAATGGAACTAAGTTAGAAAACACTCTTCAGGATATTATCCAGGAGAACTTCCCCAACCTAGCAAGGCAGGCCAACATTAAAATTCAGGAAATACAGAGAACGCCACAAAGATACTCCTTGAGAAGAGCAACCCCAAGACATATAATTGTCAGATTCACCAAGGTTGAAATGAAGGAAAAAATATTAAGGGCAGCCAGAGAGAAAGGTCGGGTTACCCACAAAGGGAATCCCATCAGACTAACAGCGGATCTCTTGGCAGAAACCCTATAAGCCAGAAGAGAGTGGGGGCCAATATTCAACATTCTTAACAAAAAGAATTTTCAACCCAGAATTTCATATCCAGCCAAAGTAAGCTTCATAAGGGAAGGAGAAATAAAATCCTTTACAGACAAGCAAATGCTGAGAGATTTTGTCACCACCAGGTGACATAGGCATGGGCAAAGGCTTCATGACTAAAACACCAAAAGCAATGGCAATAAAAGCCAAAATAGACAAATGGGATCTAATTTAACTAAAGAGCTTCTGTACAGCAAAAGAAACTATCATCTGAGTGAACAGGCAACCTACAGAATGGGAGAAAATTTTTCCAATCTATCCATCTGACACAGGGCTAATATCAAGAATCTACAAAGAACTTAAACAAATTTACAAGAAAAAAACCTCAGTTTTTTGTAGGTTGACACCAGTCAAATGTAGATTTGGTCTTTTCACAAAAAGTGGGCCAAGGATATGAACAAACACTTCTCAAAAGAAGATATTTATGCAGCCAACAGACATATGACAAAATGCTCATCATCACTGGTCATCAGAAAAATGCGAATCAAAACCACAATGAGATGCCACCTCATACCAGTTAGAATGGTGATCACTAAAAAGTCAGGAAACAACAGATGCTGTAGAGGATGTAGAGAAATAGGAATGCTTTTACGCTGTTGGTGGGACTGTAAACTAGTTCAGCCATTGTGGAAGACAGTGTGGCAATTCCTCAAGGATCTAGAACTAGAAATACCATTAGACCCAGCAATCCCATTACTGGGTATCTACCCAAAGGATTAGAAATCATTCTACTATAAAGACACATACACACATATGTTTATTGAGGCACTATTCACAATAGCAAAGACTTGGAAACAACCCAAATGTCCATCAATAATATACTGGATAAAGAAAATATGGCACATATACACCATGGAATCCTATGCAGCCATAAAAAAGGATGAGTTCATGTCCTTTGCAGGGGCATGGATGAAGCTGGAAATCATCGTTCTCAGCAAATGATCACAAGGACAGAAAACCAAACACCACATGTTCTCACTTATAAGTGGGAGCTGAACAATGAGAACACATGGACACAGGGAGAGGAACATCACACACCAGGGCCTGTTGGGGGGTGGGGGGCTGGGGGAGGGATAGCGTTAGGAGAAATACCTAATGTAAATGATGAGTTGATGGGTGCAGCAAACCAACATGGCACATGTATACCTGTGTAAAAAACCTGCATGTTGTGCACATGTACCCTAGAACTTAAAGTATAATAAAATAAAGAAACAAACAAAATCTGGCTGTTGATCATGATATTCTCTCTACCTGAAGGAATCTGGCCTACATCTCTGTCTACCAGAATATTAGTCATCATTCAGCACACCATTTGGATTCCACTTCTCGAATGAAGCCTTATCTAATGTCCTTCTCCAGAAATATTTGCTTTATCTTCTGAAATCTCTGCCTTTGAGATAATCTATTCCACTATGACTTGTAGAAGAATTAGTTTGTCTTTTAGACATCTTCCAAAGTCGATTGTGGACTCCTTTAGGACAGGGCCATGTCTTACCACTCACTATGTTTCTTCTTGCATCACTGAATATTGAGCCTTGGATACTTTTGGCTCCAAGACTAGTAGATGTCATCATAGTCAATGCATAAATAAATAAATTAGTGAACCACTCACAATAGGCACACTAGCTGTCAAAACAGAAAAAAATTAGTTTTTTTAAAAAAGGAGATATCTGGAAGTTTCACTAGATCTTCAGGATTGAGGTGTTCTTGGATTGAAAGGACCACGTGGGATCACAATTCTTTAGCAGCACAACTTATAAACCTCGATTATGACGCATAGATTTATAGTATTGGAGGAATCTAATGTTCAAGAATAATAGTTCAATGATAACTTGTGGATGAGAGAAAAACTTTCTCCATCCTTTTACATATCCCTTCACACGTAGACTTGGTAGTGTGTGGGGGTGCCTTCGGAAGAGTGGGAAGAACAGAAGTCTTAAGGGTCCAATGTCCTGGTTTCTTTAGTTTTGAATCTGCCTCAAACTAGCTGGGTGACCTTGGGCAAGTGATTTATTTTCTCTGGGCCTTTGTTTCCTCATTTAAAAGTTGGACCATAACAATGTTTCTGTTTCATTTGATTGCTGGTAAATACAATTACTATATGAACACCTTGGAAGTAAAGGAGGGGAAGATGGGGATAGAAGTCAGTGGGGAGGGCAGAGAAAAAGGGATTAATAAGAAGCAGGGAGTAAATAAGGTAGGAGAGACAATGGTACAACAGAACCAGAAATTGACCTAGAGGCACTGGAGGTGGAGGGACTCTTCTTCATCAAAAAGACATCAGGGGGTCCTTCTGAAAGTGTTTCTCTGGGCTGTAGCAGAGATGGCTATCTGTCCACCAAAATTTCATTCTCCTTCCTTCTTCACTATCAGACCCCTATGTTGTTAGGGTTAGCCACCTTGGGAAGGGCAAAGGTTCTCAAACCTGGATCTAGGGCCTAGGAAAGCACTTGCATTTTCTTCTTCCCTTCCTCCTTCCCCCCTTCCTTCCTTCCTTCCTTCCTTCCTTCCTTCCTTCCTTCCTTCCTTCCTTCCTTCCTTCCTTCCTTCCTTCCTTCCTCATACAGTCATGTAGTCAATGTTAAGTAGCAAATAGCAATGCTAAGATTTTCTAAAAGATCTGTCATAAAAAGAACTTGAGTGTATTCAGGGAGGCCAAGCCAGCACATTTTAATCTACACTCTTACCTGTGCTCATTGTTGCTGCAGCCTCTTCCTCCTCTTTTTCATTCCGATGATGAATTTTCATCATGTTGTTTATCCCAAATGAAGAAAGATTTTAAAACACCCAGGTACAGTCTCAACCCTGTGGTCCTGCTTTGTACCAGCCTGGCCCGGAACAGGGCAAAACATTTGCTCCTCATTATCACCTCATCACTCAGTTCCCCTTGTCTGAGTCAGGTCGGGAGGTGGGGCTGGGAGCTGAGCGCAGGAGCTGAAGTGCTAATGAGGAGAAACTGTTCAAGCATGAACCCTGCCCTCTCACTCAGGCCCCATGGAAAATGGTAACACTGTGAGCTCATCTTTCTTCTTACTCCTAAGTTCAAATGGATTTTAATGCAGCTTTTCCCTGGAGTAAGTAGAATGTAGAGTGCTTTAGTTATAAGCTATAAATTGTCCCAGGGGAAAGAAAATTAATCAAATGTTAGATTGATACAGAAGGTTATTTTCTCTCTACCAAAAGAAAGACATCATTTACGTGGGGGAAAATATTTTAGAGAACAAGGTATAGCAGTCGATCTGATATATAAACCAAGTTTCTGTTAAACACACATTGGTGGGACACCTGCTATGTAACAAGCTTTAGGCTAGGTGATAAGAATATTTATACAAATAAATATTTAATATGTATTAAATGCTTTCTTTAAAACAAGAACCATGAGGTTAGAGCCTTTGTGACGGTTTTACACTTTGTTGACTAGGCTAACCTGAAGCCCTGTTTCCCAAGTTTCTTTCCTGGGACGGGTTAGGAGTGACTGCAAGAGAAATCTGCCTGAGACTTGAAAGGTGGGACAGAAGCCTCAGCAGGTCTGCTCTGGAGGTCAGGTATGGCACCAGGGGCTGCTGCAGCTCATGCAGTCCCACTCACCTTGTCAGCATGGGGCAGCAGTGGAGCCTGCAGGTCCTCCGAATCCCACACAATCTCCCCTTTCCGCCTCCTGAACCAGACACACGTGTGTCTTTGTGGTGAGGGAACCTGCATCTTTGAGGTAGAGGTGATGAGAGGCAGATGTGGTTTGCAGTTTGCCCATTGGGTTCAGGTTTATGAATTCTATGTTTCCTCTCTGTCCTCACTTCGCATCCTGACCGCTGGCCCTGCTGAGCTACAGTCACTACGCAGGCTCTTCCAGCTCCTACTGGAGTCTCTCTTGGTGACTCTTCTCTGATGCTGCAGATATCTCCTTTGGGACTTCTACTTCACGAGTTTCTCTCACAACTGTGCAAGGTGTAATCTGTATAATAAATCGCTTGTTCACATCACTCATATGGCATTGGTTTGGGGACTGACAGCAGCTTGAAAAGTCTCATGGAGACTAGTTGTGAAGACTCGAAGGACAGTCAGGAAGTTGATTTTGGAGGCTGGAGAAAGGGCAACTCAAGTATATGGTGGGGAAAAGTTTGGGAACACAGTTGTATTAGTATGTTCTCAAGCTGCTAACAAAGACATACCCTAGACTGAGTAATTTAAAAAGGAAAGAGATTTAATCGAGTTGCAGTTTGGCATGGCTGGGGAGGTTTCACAATCATGGTGGAAGGCAAGGTGGTGCAAATCACATCTTACATGGTGGAAGAGAAGAGAGAACTTGTGCAGGGGAACTCATCTTTATAAAACCATCAGATCTCATGAGACTTATTCGCTATCATGAGAACAGCATGGGAAAGACCCACCCACATGGTTCAATTACCTTCCACTGGGACCCCCCCACGACATGTGAAAATTGTGGGAGCTACAATTCAAGATGAGATTTGAGTGGGAACACAGCCAAACCATACTAACAGTTAACTAGAATAATGTAAATGATAGCAAATATATCTAGTGAACTGGTAGATTTGGTTAAGAAGATTTCCAGAAAGAATATGGAAAGTGCTGACTGGTTTCTTTTAGCAATGTACGATAAGGTGGAGATAGAAAGAGATGAGCTTAAAAGGAAACTATTATGTTTTCAAACACAGTTTAGAAGCAATATAGAGGGCCCAGGCAAAAGCCAGCAAAGGGACTTCAAAGCGAGAAATGGTCTCAGGGAGAAGATTAAACTCAGGGCAGTAAAACACGGTCTTAGAGTTAAAATAAAAGTCCAGGGCGTGACTGTGAAACCTGATGTTCAGAACTCTGAAGTACGTAATTAATTGTGTATCTTGTGGACATCAGGTAGACAATAGTACTTCTAAGAATCGTAGTGGTATGCCTCTTACACATGAGCTTGACAGCAGAACTTCTAAGACTTTGAAGGGCTTTGTCCTGCAGTGGCCTCACACCTGGCACAAGATAGAAAAGGGCCTGTCTGAGAAAGAAATCTAGATGTGGCATTTGCCTGGTGGAATGGAATATAGTCTGATACATAAAAAACATATACTTAAAAGGGATTGTATTAAATTGAAGTGAAATGAGCAGAGATAATTCAAAATGAAAAGAGGCCTGTGGGTCTTTCAACTTCTGTGGGCAGGAAGTAGGCTGAGAAAGCTACTCAGCTGTAGATGCAAACCAATTCTAATCGAAAAGGAAGATGACTCCAGTGTGGAGCTGAGAGCCTGGGGGCAGAGTCAAGAGCGGCCTTATGGGCTTGCAGCTCTCCCTTGCCAGGACCATGCAGATGCTCAGCCCATTCAGGAGAGCCAGGAAGTGCTGCAGACTTAATGTGCTGAAAGGCAACCCCGAAATGATAAGGAACAGGAGTCAGTGATAAATGTGCCGTTTTCCATTTTTGCCAGAAAGCATATTCTTCATGGTTTTTCAAGGGCTTCCCTGTGGGAATGAGCCACAGTTGTAGAAAGTAGTTACCGCCTCATGAACGTACTTCACTGGCTTTTCTCACTTTACTACCTCACTTTCACCATTTCTCTATTTGTGCTTCCTGGGGACCATCCACCATACAGGCCACCTGCAGCCCATCCTTGTGTCAGGGCTTGCCTTTGGAGGAATCTAAATTGAGACCAGGAGGAAATGATTACCTCTGACTAGGACTGTGTGAGGATGCGTCTGAAAAGGGTTATCAGGGATTAGGAAACTTACCATGCCAGCAGGATGGGCGGGGTGGGGTTGGACTTGGTAGCAGCAGAGGGACAGCATGTGTCAATGCCTGGAGGTGAGAGAAGGGATGCTCAATTTGGAGAACTGCTAGCTGCCTGTATTGCTAGCCAATATAAAGCCTTTGTGTGGAATAGAAAAATATACCCCTTTCTGGGTGAATCCAGCTTCCTGAGCATACAGTGCATTTGTCTGAATTAGAAAAACTTGCTTAGAAATGGGCACTGCCCCCCCTTCCCCACCCCCGTCCTGAAGCTGCAGCCTATTACCAGAAATTAAGGCTTGGCAAGTGGAGATGGCTGGGATTTCCACTTCCTCTTGACTCTTGGCCAAGTCCCCGTGTGTGACATGAGGAGATGAGATGGGACAGGTAGGCAGAGCTGATATGAGATGGGCTGGTGGGTCATGCCGAGAGAGGTATCCTGTAAGTAATGGGGATCTGTGAAAGTGTTTTAAGGGGGTAACTGGCATCACCAGATTTGTGCTTTAAGAAGATTTTATGTCTGATGAGGATAGAGGAGCTTTGGTTTGGGGTCAGCACTAAAGGCAATGGTGATGGGGCTTGAAATTAGTAATATCTCTGGGGATGGGAAGGAATGGATGTATTTTGTAGAAACGGGGAAGGTTCAGTGAGTAGGCATTGGTGACTGACTGGTCAGGGGTGGGGAGCTAGGGGTAAAGATAAAGGGGAATGTAGCTGATGTTTTTAACAATGGTGTTCACTTCAAATTCCACTTGATCCCTACATTTCCCAGCCTCTGGCAGTTAGGTGAATTTCTGAGGCTGATTTTGTCTTATGGGCTATAGTTAGAAGTGATGTATAAAATATTTATTAGCCTTTCACTGATCCACGATGAAGACGTAGTTAAATGAAAAAATAAACCATTTCAGTGAAGCCATTGTGGTTTGCTATCACAGCATAGCCTAGACTATCCTGAGTGACCAGGAGTCCTCAGGATGATGAGGCACATTCAGAAGAAAAAAGCAAATAATCAAGGCAAGTGAGCAGCCCAAAGTGAGAGAGAGACAGCTGCTCCTGCTGGATGCAGGGAGGGGGAGATGAGTGAGTAGAGGGCTAGGCTTAAGCTTCCTGCAGTGGGAGTAAGGAGAAGGAAGCTCACTAGGACACACTACACTCTAGTCAGAAAACCAAGCTTAACATATGTGTGGCTACAAGACTGCAGAAAGTCACCGAGAAGTAGTAAATAGAGTGTAAGCCTGATACACATTCGCCCCAATAAAGACAATTGGAATGAACATGAATCCCATGCAAATTAGGGCAGATTTGTCATGGCTAGGTCAGACATTTAAAATTTCTTCCAGGTCATCTGTCCCATATCCCCAAAGATAGGTTTCTGGATACTCAAGTGATAAATGCCTCCATAGGACAGGGGTTGAAAGGGGTACTAGTGCTTGGATACAGAAAGGCTTAGAATGGAGCTGTTCTTTTTAATGCACCTTTTATTCCTTCTCCCCATCACCAATCCTACCCTCAATATAAACACATACACAACACACACACACACACATAGTCACACTCACACACGCTCCTCTTCCACTTCCTCCACCTTCCAGTCAGGAACGCAGAGCGTCAGCCACAAAAGAGCACAGAGACCAATGTCTTGAATTCCTTCACTCATGTGAGGAATCACTTTATAGGAAAGCAGGGAAAGGCAGGAGATTTTCCCTGGAGGGGCATGTTTGCTATTCGGATGTTAACAGAAGAGTCTCCAGAATTTGTAATCTATGTGTTTACTTAGCGCCTGGATGTATGGCTGCATCAGCGCTAACTTTCCTCACTTGGGTTGTCTCTCAGCTTCATTCCCACTCCTGTGAACATCCGAACACCCGGCTCCCCAGTGCTATGGAGGCTATTAAATTAGTCTAGACAGCAGGCGGGCGCTAAAGAAATTGGAAAACAACAACTGATCTCAGTCACAGTGCACTGTGGATTACTGAAGGGGATGTGAGATATTGACTCTATCATGAGAGCCCATTCAACAAGGGGCCATCTCCCCCCACTCAGCCCCAGAAACATCAGCTCCAAACCATCGCTTTTAAGTGGGAGAAAGGAGTGCTTGGCTCCACTAGCAATGCCTTCAGCATCATCTCTACATGGAGTTGTCCAGCCTCTGAAGGCTGTCTTGGGCAGTGTGTGTTTGTGTGTGTGTGTGCATGTTAGGGATGGTTATAATCTGATAATTTTTTCTCCTTTTGGCATCACAATCAAGGAGGTTCCATCTTACAAGAATGTAGGTGGGAATGAATGAGGACGGAAGAAAGGAAATAACAAAAAGAGCTAAACTTTGTTGAGTTTCCACCTATAAGCCAGACACTGTGCATGACCTGCAATGCTTACCTGTAAAGTTTCACTTAGTTTTCCTAACAGCCCCACGATGTAGGCACTATAATTTATATGTGTCTACAGACGAGGAGACTGAGGCACAGAGAAGGCCTGATCAGTAGTTGAACTTCAGCAATCTCACTCCAGAGTGTGTACTTTTCACTACTGTGTTGGCAAGCAGCTAAAATGGCGAGGAGATAGCAGAAAATAAGTAAGTGCCTTGAGTGAGCTACTGTTAATGGGCAGGGAAAAACCAGATCCTAGTCCTGGGGAAACACCAAGCAGCACCTAGAAAGTTTAGCTGAACTGACTGAAGAGAACTGCTGCAGCCTTTGGGTTTTTGACTCAGAAGATGAATGTAGATAAGGGCTTGCTGGCTCTGCAGAAATGATTCTGCCCCTAAACTCTCTGCTTACTGAAGATAGAGTCCTTGAATTAGGTGGGTGGGGAGAGGAGATAATTTTCCCAGACTCTTCAGAATGCCTGGCCTGGAAGAAGATGAAACTGGACCAGCAGCTGTAGAAGCATGGGAAGCAGTTGTAGGGGCCATGGAGAGCCGGGTCCTGTTTGCATTTTGTAGTCATTTGCTCTTATGAGTATCCAGCTCCTAGTAGTAAATACAGTAATAGTAGTAAGGCTACCATGTGTATAGTGCTTTCTTAGATGCTGAGCACTAAGAATGTCCTTTTTAATGGCAAGAACTATGTGTGTATTGTTGAGTGTTTCACTCATACTTAATCCTGACAATAACGCTATGAGGCAGGTATTGTTTCTACACTATAGATGAGGCAACTGAGGCACAGGAAGGTTAAACGACTTGCCCAAGCTTGCCTTGCTAGAGAGAGGCAGACTGCTAGGGTAGCCTAGCACCAGAGTCCAAGCCCTTCACCACTGCAAGCCCCCTTCATGGGCTTGTCTTCTGAGAGATGTCACAGATGCTGGTGGATGTGAAGTCTTTGTATCTAAAGAGCTGGGTACAGTGGCTCATGCCTGTAATTCCAGCACTTTGGGAGGCTGAGGTGGGCAGATCCCTTGAGCCCAGGAGTTCCAGACCAGCAATGGGCAACATGACAAAACCCCATCTCTACAAAAAACTAGAAAAATACCCGGGCTTGGTGGCACATACCTCAAGTCTAACTACTTGGAGGCTGAGGTGGGAGGATTGCTTGAGCCTGGGAGATCTAGGTTACAGTGAGCTATGGTTGTGTGGTGGCACTGCAGCCTGGGTGACAGAGTGAGACCCTATCTAAAAAACAAAAAAAATAACAACAACGACGACGAAAAAAGAGCTATTCACATAAGGAGAGGAAACATTGGTTTTGCATTTAAGTCAAGAAGAATATTGCTGGAATAGGGCATGACACATGAGTAGAGGGTCGTGGCCCAAGATTTCCATGGTTCCTAGAGATCCTCATGTGTGAGTAATCTCTGCTTTCTGGAAAAGTCTAATTCCTTTCTTTCAAGATTCTACTCTGGTGGCTGTCAGAGGACATAACTTCCTTTGGGCCAGACGGGCAGCACATATTGTCAGTTTGCAGCCATGTCATGATTCAGCTTTAAAGGCACCATCCTGCTGTACTGCTCTGAGTCTCCAACCCCCATCCTCTGCCCTGCTGGGGAATTCATTCAGTCATAGAAGCCTGAGAGGCTTCATGGCTGAGTCCCACCTGGTCTGTGCCATGGGAGGTATGGGGCTCACCTCCAAGGGAGAAGGTTCAGGATAGCATTGCAGGGAAGTAAAAAGGAGTGCATGAAACAAAAGGGCTCCTGTGGGAAGAGGAGCAGAGGGGCAGGGTGAGCTCCCCAGAGCTTAGGGCAAGCTCACTTTAGGTGGAAAGATACCACTATGCCACTATCCATGGAGGAGGAAGGGAACGAACCCTTCACTGAATGTCCTTTTTATGGCAAGAACCATGCAAGTATTCTCTCATCCAATATTCTCAACTCCTGTGTGAGGATAGTATTTTGTTGTTCTTATTATATATAAGGAAACCGGAACTCAGAAGTTAAGAAGCATATCCAAGAATGCCCAGATACATAAGGGAAGAACTGCAATTTCAGGACACTCCAGCTGCCTTTAAAGCCTACAGTTGACTGGATGCTAAGCCAGTGCAGCTCACTGGACTGTACATGTAAACCAGCGCATCCACTGCTCTGTGCAGGTAAGCCAGCACAGCCTGCTACTCTGGGCAGGTAAGCCAGTGCACCCAGCTGATCTGTGCAGGTAAGCTGGAGCACCTCACTGCTCTGTACAGGTGAGCCAGAGCACCACACTGCTCTGTGCAGGTAAGCCAGTGCTCCCCACCGCTCTATGCAGGTAAGCCAGGATACCCTGCCACTCTGTGCAGGTAAGCCAGGGGACCCCACTGCTCTGTGCAGGTAAGCCAGGGGACCCCACTGCTCATGCAGGTAAGCCAGGGGACTCCGCCACTCTGTGCAGGTAAGCCAGGGCACCCTGCCGCTCTGAGCAGGTAAGCCAGCACAGCCTACTGCTCTGTTCAGGTAAGCCAGGGTACCCAAGGGCATCCCGCTGCTCTGTGCAGGTACCCTGAGAATCATCAGGCATGGTGTTCTAACCAGTGGATGGGATTTTACAGGATAGGGTATAGCAGAGATAAACTAAAATACTCACTTTGAAAAGTGAGCATTATAGAGCAAAGGTGAGAGGACCCTGCAGGGATTTGGCCCAGGATACAGAAACGTGGTAGAGCTGCCTCCGTAACAGTTTTAAAGATTTTAAAGTTTCCTTGGTGGCACTTGGGGGCTACATTTGTCATGAGAATAGGAGATGAAGTGTATTTAGGTCAGAGTCTAAAGGGAAAATTCCCTTTTCAGTGCAAAGGGAATTACATTCTGGAAATTATGTAATGTCCTTCCTTGAGTTCTTCAAGTTTAAAAAAAAAAAAAAGGTTCATTAGTGAAGGTGGGTGGTTGTCTAATCCACCTGGTCTTCCCAGCCCTAGCTTGTGAACTATGTAAAATACACAGCTTAATCCCAGACTGACTGGGTCGAATCTGGAGGTGAGCCCTGGCATCTGTGTAAGAAACTCCAGTAATTGTTATGCTCACCTGTGTTGACATCCAATGCTAGAAGTTTTAAGCCTCCTCTGAAGCTATACCTTCAAGATGATGTGGAATCCTTCAAAGCCATTTCCAGTCAAACACATAGACATTCTGCAAACTAGGTTTCCTTCCTTCCTTCCTTCCTTCCTTCCTTCCTTCCTTCCTTCCTTCCTTCCTTCCTTCCTTCCTTCCTCCCTCCCTCCCTCCCTTCCTCCCTCCCTTCCTTCCTCCGTCCTTTCCTTCCTCTCTTTCTTTTTTTCTTCCTTCCTTTCTCTCTTTCTGTTTCTCTCTTCCTTCCTCCCTCCCTTCTTTTCTTCCCAGGATCTGGTTCTGTCACCCACACTGGAGTGCACTGGCATAATCATAGCTCACGATAGCCCCCAAATCTTGGCCTCAAGTGAGTCTCCCACCTCAGTCTCCTGAGTAGCTAGGCCTATAGGCATGTGCCACCACACCTGACTAATTTTTAGGGTTTTTTTTTTTTTTTTTGTATAGGCAAGGATCTCACTATGTTGCCCAGGCTGGTCTTGAACTCCTGGCCTCAAATCATCCTCCTGCCTCAACCTCCCAGAATGCTGGAATTATAGGCATAAGCCACTGCCCCTGACCCAAACTAGGTTTTCTTAACCTGGGGTTCATTGCTGCCTTCAATATCACCAGGAACCCTGTAAAATTGAAGGTAAAATTCTGTATATTTTTGTAAACAGAAGGTTCATTATAGTCAGATGTGCTGAGACATCTATGATTTTAAAAGTTTAAGAACCTCAGCAGTATATGTTTTGACAACTTTTCAGAGCTCATTTAAGATCCTTATAAGCAAAAGAGGTTGATTGATTTACAGACACATTTTTGGTTGTATGTGTGTGTTTGTATGTGTGCATATATATTGGTATATTTGGTGAAGTGCAAAATAATACTACACAAACTACTCAAGGTGTTCAAAATATTTAACTCGCATTACTTAATAAAAAAATATATCCAGTAAAAAAATCTAATTAGAAAAAAAACAAAACACATGAACCAACATTTCACTGAAGAAGATATACAGATGGCAATAAACACATAAAAAGATATACGACATCATTAGCCATTAGGGAAATGCAAATTAAAACCACAATGAGGTATCACTACACACCTACCATAATGTCTAACACAAAAAGGGGTGAGACTACAGAGAGACTGCATCAATAATTATTTGCTGGGAAATGAAAATGGATACAGCCATTCTACAAAACTGGCAGTTTCTTATGCAACTACCATACAACCTGGTGATTGCACTCTAGTGCATTTATCCCAGATAAATTAAAACATATGTTCATAAAAAAACCTGTACACGAATGTCAACAGTAGCTTCATTCATAATAGTTCCAAATTAGAAACCGTTCAGATGTCCTTCAATAGGTGAGTGATGAAACAAATTGTGGTACATCCTTACTATGGAATATTACTCAGCAATTGAAAATATGAAACTATAAATAAATGCAACAAGTTGGATGACTCTCCTGGAAATTTCATTGAGTGAAAAAAAACCAGTCTTAAAGGTTCCATACAGTATAGTTCCACATATATAACATTCCGGAAATGACAAAAACTATAGAAATGAACAGATTAGTGGTTGCACAAGGTTAAGGATGGAGCAGGAGTATGTGTGAGACTATAAAATGGGATTATGACAATCCTTGTGGTACCATAACCAGGATCTTGACATGGACACTGTCAAGATACAAAACATTGCCATTATCACAAGGCACTCTTATCTCTCAGGAAAACCCAAGGGTTTTAGAAGCTTGTGCCAGGAACTAGGGACAGAAAACAAATGCACTTCTTATTATACCACAAGGTCACATGGTCACATGAAACCAAAGAGACTTATTGAGTGAGTTGAGTGTTACGTGCAGGCATAAAAATCATAGTTGCAGAGTGCCCACCGGGGCCAGCCAGCTCCCCCACTTGCATTATTTTGCTAGATTCTCATGAAGGCCCTACATTTTGAAGATGAGAAAACGAAGCCTTGGAAGGTAAAATGACTTGCCTTAGGTCACATAACTAGAAGGTAGCCCAGGTAGTATTGAAATCAGTGTTTTCTGACCTTAAAAACCAGGTGTGTCCAGCTTTTTTGGGTAAATCTGCACAAGAGCTCTTATGGGAAGGGGCACTTGCAGGAAGCAAGATGGGGAAGGAAAGCAATAGGACTTTTCCTTTCTAAGCCTTAAGCTGCTAGTTTGAATGACAGTGGAATTAAAGAAAAGCTGTGACAGAGAATCTTTCTGAACTAAAGGAAAAAGGCGCGATTATTCAGAATCTTTAAGGGAGAGGAAGACTGATTTACCTGGCCTTTATCTGAACCTTTCTGGGAACTAAAAAGTTAACTCTAGTTCCCCCTTAGGGCTCCCAATTGTCTGGCACTTGGTTCTATGTCCTAAGGGGAGAGTGTGTGGGTGCAGTGAGTATGCGCTGGCCAGTGTCATCTGTGCTCAGCCTGCTTCCCATCCTGGGCTGGCCTCTAGGGCTTACACCAGGGGACCACAGGGGGCTTGATGCTACATACCAGTCTGGGACAGACAGGATGGGGTGGCAACCTGACAGCAGTAGCCTCGGGCCCCTTTACCCCACCCTTTTTCTCTTCCCCGTTGGAAAGAGAACTTGGTTGAACAAATAAGCAAGACCAAGACATAACAATGCAGTAATTACTTAAAAACAAAAGGATAATAGTGCAGCAATTATATGACAGGAAAACCAGGAACAAAAGTAAAAGCTAACAGTTAATAAAATAACAACTGATGCAAGAATAACTGTAACTGGAAATGCATGGATTCACAATTTTATTGATTGAGCACTGTGTGCTAGTCACTATGCTAAGGATTTCATAAGAATTATGTCCTTTAGTCCACTCAGCAACCCATGAGGTGGGTACTGTTACTATTCCCACTTTACACACAAGAAATAAAGACACAGAGAAATGGTCACTTCTCAAAAGTCACGTAGTTAGTACAGGAGGGAACCAGAATTCAGATCCAGGTAAGTTGACTCCAAAGCCTACTCATTTTTTTTTTTTTTTTTTTTTTGATACAGTGTTTCACTCTGTCACCCAGGCTGGAGTGCAGTGGTACAATTTTGGCTCACTGCAACCTCCACTTCCCAGGCTCAAGTGATCCTCCCACCTCAGCCTCCAGAGTAGCTGGGGCCACAGGTACACACCACCTGCCCGGCTAATTTTTGTATTTTTTGTAGAGACGGGGTTTCACCGTGTTGGCCGGACTGCTCTCAAACTCCTGAGCTCAAGAGATCTGCCCCTCTCCGTCAGCTTCCCAAAGTGCTGGGATTACAGGTGTGAGCCACCATGCCAGGCTGAAAACCTACTCTCTTAACTACACTTTGCTACCAGTTGAAAACCATATTTATAATGCCTGGTAACCAAACATCCTCCTTACCGATATAGCAGTAGAAGCTTTATGATTTTTCTAAGAGTTGCATGGCAGCCACACTTCTCAGAATGCTGAGTTAGTGTGTTTCATAAATTCTAGTGATCTACTAATTTAAATTTGTGAATACTAAGCTTTAGTCACCCTCAGCAACTCATTCAGTGAATTATTTTTAAGGAGCTCTATCACATAGGTAAATGTTGGAAGTCTCTGAAATTGAGCAACATTCTGAGGATCAAAATGACTTGCACTTTGGCATTTTGAGCAGTCAAGGAAGTCCTAGGAGCCCCAGACTATACTTTGAGAAATCTTGATATGTAGGACCTAGGCAGAATTACTGGACAGATAATTTCTTCTGGTACGCTCCCCGGTGAGATCCCTTGGGACATGGTAGATGCAACTCTCCAGAAGTTTTACTTCCAGTTAGAAGTCTGTAAGAATTTGCTCAGCTTATAAAACTAAGACAGTGCAACCAAGTTACTGGCTTTAGTGGTCAGAGGGTCCAGCCAATCTCCCTATAAACTCTGATTCAGGACCAGGTCTTGTAAATCAGTTTGGGTTATCCCTTGCAGCCTGGAATCTTCTGAATTTGCATGCCTGAAAAAGGACCGAGGATGATGTCTCACCAATAACTTAATCATATTTCCTTCAAAGCCTGGAGAGATCCTCGTGACATACAATATTTAAATATAGATAATTTCAGGCTCTTGTTAGGAGAGGGTTTCAGTGATTAAAGAAAATAGGAATTTTATTCAGATTCAACATTTCCCATTTGTAATTATCCTCTTGAAGTCCCTTTGTAATTATTCTTTTTTAAAAAGATCATCTGTATTAGCATATTTAATCTAAAATTTTTAATTAGATGATGGTTTGCTCAAATTAGAGATGAATAAGTTTCCCATGTAACCCTCAAAAAAGATTGTTTTGTGCTTTGATACACTGATGGAGAGAACATTCAAAAAAGCAAGGGAGGAAGGCAGGATTGCACAGACATTGCCAGGTAACGGTGTAAATTTCATATCCATGATTTAAACCCCTCCAGCTTTATGTTACAGGCAAATATCAAGCTGACCACTTTACATTTTTTCCATTTACCCCTAGCTAACCTGTTCTTGGATACATTAAATGCCTACAATGTGCCAGACAATTAATAGGAGCTGGGGTGTGGTGGAGCAGCACATCTCATAGTTTTTATGAGCTTACAGTTTTGTGGCAAGACAGACTTTAACTGAACAATCACACAAGTGAGTGTTTACTTTCAAACTAAAATGAACACTTGGAGGCAGAGTAGAAAAAAAAGACTGTGGCAAAGCAGTATTTGAAGACAGTTCTGTATGGGCCTCTCTTGTTTCTGCATGTCTTGTGTCAACTTGTTCTGGACTATTTTTTCAAGAATATTTGTATAGCAAATAGCCTTAGAAGATAGAGATAGTATCTCCCTCCAGGGCAGAGGGCAGCTTTGTTTTCTGACAAGTATAACAAGATAATGTCTCTCTCTGGGACAAAGATTGGGCAGGTTTGCTAGCAGCCTCTTTATAAGATTGAAGGTTTCCTAAAATCAGGGTTCCTTAGCTGTAATAACAACCCACTGCATGTGTAATAACCGTCTAGGCATGTGCAGTATCCATCTGAGATGGTCCACATCTCCTCATGGGACTTGTGGCTTTGTGGAGAGGCGGGCAGGGGAACTGATGCCAATATGAAGCCTACGCTGCTTGCTGTGCTGTAAATAATAAAATATTTTGTCTCTGATCCAGGAATCTTGTGTCTCCGGCCAACATCCATGAAATGGCGGCAGGCTAACTTGTTAGCTCACAAGTAGGGTAAAATCCCAGATCTTTCACAATTCTTGACATGAGACAGACTACAGTCCAGTATCATTCACACAGAACTGCTTATAGGCTCATTGGTACTGCAATAGAAAGTGAGGGTCAGTCACTGGTGAACACTTTTGTTTTGGAGAAGGGAGGAAATGAGGCCCAGAGCAGCCGCCCTGACAGCTCCCTCACCTACACACGCACAGCACTGAAAGTCCTGTGCTTCACTGCTGCTACAGAGTATGTGGAAAACAGAAAGCACAGATGCTGGACTGCTATCTATTGTTGCTTATACTAAGCTAAGAGGTGGGAGCAGATCCCACCTCCCCAGCCTTCGTCAGGAAGGGACAAGTTCTTAGGGGCCAATGACAGAGTTATTCCTCAATAAAAGATACAGGGTCTGGGACTGCTCCCTAACTTCTGAACTCAGGGCCTGGCCACACCCAAACTGCCAGTTTCTGTTTTTGGTAAAATGTGAAGCTATTTCTCTCTTGCCCTTCCTGCAGGCTGGGCAGGACCATGTGACACCATCCTACCTTAATAGCTATATAAGGTAGTGAGGGAATAAGGTTGGTAGGGGAAGGGAAGACTAAGTCAGGTATTAGGGTTGGGTCTTTGCTTGATTTTCTCACCTTGGCAATCCCTGAATGCCCCTTTTTACGGTAGTTTTTCTTATCTTTTTTAAAATGACAGTTTCACAAGATAATTATGTATTTTAAAATTAGGTAATGTTAGCAGGCAGAAGTGAGGGAAACTAGAATGGTGATGGGTATGCAAAGCCCCTCTTAGCCTCTCTCCTTACATGTGGCCACTCTTCAGAAGCCAAAGCAGACGCTCAGAGCTGGAGCTGGCCCCTTCCTTCTCAAACCCCAAGCTCTTGGGATACCTCAAACCTGTACCCCAACTATGGCATAGGCAGAATACATGACTGTCCTATTTGAAGAAAGACATTTGGGAAAAATAAATATCTTTGATTATAAAAAGCAGAGACCATCCCCTCTGAAGGATGTGCAGTAAAATAATAGAGTTTCTGAAACTGTATGGAAACATTCTTTGAGCAAAATTCTCTTTTGAGGAGAGGATGAAGGAGACAATGAAGCACACATCTCCAAAGATAGAGGCTAGGGGTGGGGACAGCATACTGAAGTTCCAGCATCATTGGATGCTCTCTGATGGGTCCTGGCCTTCATATATAGGTGAGGAGTCAGAGAGAGGATTAATGATACTAGGTAGAAAAAAACTGATAATATTAAAATATTAAAAGTATCCTATATTGACTTGTGATTATGACTTTACTTCCATGTAGTCTTGGAATTTGAACTTACATCACTTGCAGTCTGAGAAACATGTAATCCAAGAAATTAATTAAAAATGTTTGCAGGTTGGCAACTGCTTCCAAGCACCCAGCAGAAATCAAGACAAATCATCTCAATCCAAGCCCTTTGGGATTCCCAAAGTTAAATGGTAATGATAAGCTTAGAATAAAATCAAGCAAACTTGAGGAATCAGACACATGAGCAAGAGTCAACACTAACTGCAAACTGCAGAAAAACATAGGCAAAGGCTGCAGAAAAAAATTACAAGCTACTGTGTACAAAAAATGTGTGTTTTAAATGTTCAAAAAGTAAAGGATTGAACGTATACACAAAAGAACACAGTATCCAAAAAGACTAGGTAGTTCCACTTCCAAAAAGATGGGATATAAGTTCTTTTCCTTAATCCTCCTGCTAAGTACAGCTTAAAACTCTGGATATTATATGTAAAGCAAACATAAGAGGACCCTAAGAAATGGACAGAAAAAGTCAGATGGACTAAGGACCTTGGGACTTGAGGAATAATATGGCATGAGGACAACATCAGCAGAGGCTTAATAGGGAGCCAGAACTCCCACCCTTGCACAGCAGTAATGAGGGACCCTCCCACCCACTGACTGTTACAGAGGCTGAATGGAATCTGACCTTTCACCCAGTCAGGCTGCAATGTGGTGCCCTTTTCCTCAACCTGCTGGAGTGGAATTAGAGAAGGCCTGCCAAAACAGGAGATTTAATTAAGATCTTGCCTCAGCTTATCCCAAGAACTTGATTAGAGATAAGCCAATCAATAGATGCCAATGCCAATATGACCCAGATGTTAAAATTATCTGAGAGGCCGGGCCCACAGTGTTCACGCCTGTAATCCCAGTGCTTTGGGAGTCTGAGGTGGGAGGATTGCTTGAGGCCAGGAGTTCGAGAGCAGCTTGGACAGCATAGTAAGAATCTATCTCCACAGAAAATTTAAAAATTAGCCAGGTATGGTGACATGCACCTATAGTCCTAGCTACTTGAGAGGCTGGGGCAGGAGGATTGCTTGAGGCCAGGAGTTCGAGAGAAGCTTGGACAGCATAGTAAGAATCTATCTCCACAGAAAATTTAAAAATTAGCCAGGTATGGTGACATGCACTTATAGTCCTAGCTACTTGAGAGGCTGGGGGAGGAGGATTGCTTGAACCCAGGAGTTGGAGGCTGCAGTGAGTTATAATTGTGCCACTTCCCTATGGCCAGGGTGACAGAGCAAGACCCCATCTCTAAAAAAATAAAATAAAATAATCTGAGAATGATTTTAAGGCAGCAAAAATGCTTCAACAAGCAATTATAAACATGCTCAAAACAAATAAAATGGAAAGTCTCACCAAAAAAAGAGAGAAAATCACAGTACAATAAAAACATAAGATATAAAAGAAGAATCAAATGGAAATTTTAAAACCAAGAAATACAATAACAAAATTCTCCATGGATAGGCTTAACAGCAGAATCAAGGGAATGAAAGAATAAATGAACTTGAAGATAGAACAACAGAAATTTTGGACAGAGAGAAAATAGACGGAAACAAAACAAACAAAAAAGGGACAGTGCCTTAATGACTCACAGAACCGTAACAAAAGACTTAGCATTCATGTCATCAAGTCTGGGAAGGAAAGGAGAATAAAGGCAAGAAACTGAAAGGTATCCAAAGAAATAATGGCTGAAAACGTCCCAAATTTGACACACAACATAAAACTGCAGATTCAAGAAGATGAGTAAACCCAAAACAGGATAAATCAGAGAATAAGCAAACTTTTGAAAATGAAAGTCTATCGGGAAGCTGCCCCCAATATTTCAATGTAGATTCTTTCTATTTTCCATAAGTGTCAGCTGGTCTGAGAAATAAAGAGTGCAAAGAGAGGAATTTTACAGCCGGGCCTCCGGGAGTGACATCACATATCGGTAGGACCATGATGCCCATCTGAACTGCAAAACCAGTAAGTTTTTATTAAGGATTTCAAAAGGGGAGGGGCTGTAAGAACAGGGAGTAACTTGCAAAGATCACATGCTTCAAAGGGCAGAAAGGAGAACAAAGATCACATGCTTTTGAGGGAACAGGACAAAGGCAAAGCAGAGCTACTGATAAGAGTTTATGTTCAGCTGTGCATATATTGTCTTGGTAAACATCTTAAACAACAGAAAACAGGGTTTGAGAGCAGAGAACTGGTCTGACCTCAAATTTACCAGGGTTGGGTTTTTCCCCCACCCTAATAAGCAGGAGATCAGGGCTTATTTCAGTCCTTATCTCAACCACATAAGACAGACACTCCCAGAGTGGCCATTTATAGACCTCCCCCCAGGAATGCATTCCTTTCCCAGGGTCTTAATTATTAATATTCCTTGCTAGGAAAAGAATTTAGCGATATCTTCCCTACTTGCGTGTCCATTTATAGGCTCTCTGCAAGAAGAAAAATATGGCTCTATTCTGCCCGACCCCGCAAGTAGTCAGACCTTATGGTTGTCTTCCCTTGTTCCCTAAAATCACTGTTATTCTGTTCTTTTTCAAGGTGCACTGATTTCATATTGTTCAAACACACATGTTTTACAATCAGTTTGTACAGTTAGCACAATAATAGTCCTGAGGCGATGTACATCCTCAGCTTATGAAGATAACAGGATTAAGAGATTAAAGTAAATTATAAGAGTATTATTTGGGAACTGATAAATGTCCATGAAATCTTCACAATTTATGTTCAGAGACTGAAGTAAAGACAGGCATAAGAAATTATAAAAGTATTATTTGGGAACTGATATATGTCCACATTAAAATGAAATCTTCACAATTTATATTCCTCTGCTGTGGCTCCAGCTGGTCCCTCTGTTCGGGGTCCCTGACTTCCAGCAACAAAAGACAAAGTCCTAAAAGCAATGAGAGAGTTTTACTGAAAGGGGGAGACAATCAGTAAGATAGTGGCTTTCTCATGGGAAATCATGAAGTCCAGGAGAAGCAGTGTCTTAAGGTCACATGCTGAATCTGTTTGTTCTTTCTAACAGTAATCTGCCCTTTAGGCAGCTTTACTCCAGATAGACACCCCATGGGAACCTCAGAACTTACCTTCAGGTGGTGGTGTCTAGCATTTGCTATATTTGTTTTTGCCTTTAAGGAATTACGATTCTTTGATCTAGAGAAAAAGGGATTAGAAGGGCTGTTATTAGGAGACAGCTATTCATTAGCCCCCTCAACTGCAAATTATCCTGCATTCTGAGAACTTCCGAGAAGCCTCCAGAACACATTACAGAAGCACAAAAAAAGCTAAGCCAGCTGCCTTTTGGGTACATTTCATTCTGGGCCCAACATTATTTCCTTCAGCTCACTCACCTTGCTCTTCCCTTTCAAACAGTTCTTAGTTTTTTGAAGTCCATACCCCTTCCTTCTCACAATTCTTTCTTTTCTGTTTTTTGTTTTTTTGTTTTTTGTTTTTTGTTTTTTTTTTGAGAGAGAAACTCTGTCACCCAGACTGGAGTGTAGTGGTGTGATCTCAGCTCACTGCAACCTCCGCTCCTAGGTTCAAGGGATTCTCTCATCTCAGCCTCCTGAGTAGCTGGGACTACACGTGCATGCCACCATGCCCAGCTAATTTTTCTATTTTTTGTAGTCTTTAAAAAATTTTTTAACATGCACACATCTCCAAAAGATTTTTTTTTTACAAAAGGAATGGATTTTGGGAAGAGATAAACATTGGCCAAGGGAGAAGGATGAAATAGAAAATGAATATATGGCTGGCCCTTGAACACCACAGGCTTTTTAACTGCTTAGGGCAATAAAAGTGACACCAAGTGTGCCTACCTCCCCTTTCACCTCCTCCATCTCCTCTGCCGCCTCTGCCTCTGCCATCCCTGAGACAACAAAACCAACCCCTCCTCTTCTTCTTCCTTCTTGGCCTACTCCCTGTGAAGACAGCAAGGATAAAGACCTTTATGATGACCACTTCCACTTAATCCATAGTAAATATGTTTTCTCCTCCTTATGATTTTCTTAATTGTTTTCTCTAGCTTACTTTGTTGTAGGAATACAGTATGTAATACATTAACATATAAAATATGTGTTTATTGATTGCCAGCTGGTAAGGCTTCCAGTCAACAGTAGGCTATTAGCAGTTAAGTTTTGGGGGAGTTGAAAGTTATTTGTGGATTTTTGACTGTGTATGGGATCAGCACTCGTAATCCCTGCATTGTTCAAGGGTCAACTGTAAATGTAAGGTAGTTTGTTAATTGTTTTATCACTCAAACTAGTACAGAAAATGCCCTGTACAACACTGTGCAATAAAGATTTAAAAATGGAGGTATTTCCTTTGAAAGACTGAAGATTTCAATCTCTGCTATTTGGGACTGAGCCTGCAGTCCTTGATTTTGGATGGATCATTGGTAGCGTGCATCCAATTTGCTGTTGCTGTGGCTTTTTCTAAGAACAAGTGAAAAGCCCTCAGGTCCAGTCGTGGGGGAAGTCACACGATCTCCTGATGAAAGTACTTCTCTTCTTTTTTTTTTTTTTCCCTCCCTCCCTCCCTCCCTTCTTCCTTTTCCCTTTTCTCTTGAGATGGAGTCTGGCTCTGTCACCCAGGCTGGAGTGCAGTGGCATGACCTCAGCTCACTGCAACCTCCGACTTCCAGATTCAAGCAATTTTTCAGCCTCAGCCTCCCTAGTAGCTGGGACTACAGGCACATGCCACCAGGCCCGGCTAAGTTTTGTATTTTTAGTAGAGATGGGGTTTCAGCATGTTGTCCAGGCTGGTCTGGATCTCCCAACCTCAAGTGATCCACCTGCCTCTGCCTCCCAAAGTGCTGGGATTACAGCGTGAGCCACCCTGCCCAGCCTTCTTTTCCCTTCTGAGAAGACTGCTCAGCAGGCCCATTTTTCTGACATGCCTGGAGAAAGTTTGCTCTGGTTTCTAAAGCTTAGTTGTAGAACTTTAGAGTCATAATGCCTGTTCATGGCCTCTCTCCTCTTGGTAGTAGGGTCCATAAGTTTCTTTCTTATAGGGTAGAGCAGACATTTGGTCTTTGCCAGGAAGAACCTGAGTGTGGTAGCAAGATCTTTCTAGAGAAAACTTGGGGCAGGATGATAAAGAAAACTAAACTGAAATTAATCCATATTGTCAGTAGCTGAAAGCTACTTTTGGGACCTTTTGGTTGAGTCCTTCTGGTATAAAAAGCACTGAACAGTTGGGTTACTGGGTTCAAGTCTCAAAGCCTATGAGACTTTGGGAAAATCACTTTAAATTCTCTGTGATTCAGTTTCAAAATCTATGAAGTGATCCTCTCAACAGGGGTGGATGCAATGAGCTGAAATGTACAATATTAGACACCCAACAGTAGACAGCCCCAAGTTGTTATGGCAGTGCCTCAAGGGAGTCTTGAAGGACTTGGGCTCCCTGCCTTTCTGCTCTGTCTTATTGGCATGTGGTTGCTATTTCCAACATCATCTCATGGCCTTAGATGGCTGCTGGAACTCCAGTTCTCTTCTCTGACATTTTGGTGTTATGAAAGAGGAAAGAGGGAAGAGCAAAAAGGTAATATCTCACTATAGAGTCAGGTTTCCTTAAGCATATTAGCTACAAGGGAGGCTGGGAAATGTAGTCTTTGGGTTGGGCCCATGGCTGCATCCAATGGTGCAGGTGTTCTATTGGTGAGGAATGGCAGCATGGTGGGGAGGAAATGGTACTGGGTAGACAAGCAGCAGTTCCATAGGCAACAGTTACCTTGGATGGGGATAGGCAACAGTCAACAGGGATGAGGTGGAGGGGGAAGAAAGTTGTCCCAGAGAAGGTGAGTTTTCTTCTATAGACATTTGGGATTTTGATTTTCATTCTGTCAGTTAAGCATGAGCATATTTTGCCCCACAGAAGGGATTTTTTTGAGACTCTGTTTGGCCCAGTGTGGAGATAGGAGGTTTGTATGGAAAACAAACAACTCAGCCAGCAGCTGGGCACACACAATAAATTACTTCCAGGTTGTGGGTAACAGCAAAGTTTCTCTGAGTCATAATTCTCATCTCTCTTCCTCTTCGATGAACACAAGGCCACAAAAAGTCCTTCACAATGACAGTTGTTTTAGCATCAGGGTTCTGAGTGGCTAACAGAGAATTTCAGAATAGAATGTTGTTTGCCATTTGTCTTATCTGGAAGATGAAACTGGGACAAGATAGTGACATTTTAGGTGGGAAGTTTCAACTATAAGTACTGAAGATCTTTTCCACTTCCTTTTCTTTTGCCCTTTATACCCAATCAATCAATAACATTGGCAATTTTTTTCCTTCAGGTATCTCCTACTTTCATCTTTTCCTCTCTGGTCACATTGCTCATGGGTCTGGATTACTGCCCCATCCGCCTCTCAACTAACCTCCCACACTCACCTTCTCATCCTAACTTGGCTACCCATCTTGCAGAGCAGCAGCTCTTCATTAAATTAAATCTATTTCTCATTCTGTTTTCTATCTGCTCAAAACCCTTCTACCACCTCCTCTTTTTTACATGAAGTTATCCATTTCTTCATGGGCATAACAGTGAGAATTGCTGGGGGGTAAAGGAGCAGATTAATCAGACATTGCAGGTTAGATTTCCTCTGAAAAATAGCATGCCTAGGCTTGATTTTATATGTTGATAAAGCATGGTTATTATTTAACATTTGCCCTAAGATAAATAAAATAATTTCCTGTTTTGTCTTTCTATTGTTTATTTTATGTATTTCATACAGTCCTATAACTTTTCTGATGTGTGTATGGTGGATAGGTTGCTTCTTGGCAGTTGGGTAAGCATCTATTTCTACTTCCTATACTATATTCATTCCCTCATTCATTTACTTATTAATTATTCTAACAACTATTTTTTGAGGATTTTCTGCTCACCAAACATTACAGTAGCAGCTGGATTTATATTTGCATTACAGTTGCAGGACCATTACTCAGATTGATGTGGATTTCTCTCACCTCTTCATTTAACTTATAAAAATTTTATCTTTCAAGGCCCAATCAAATGTTGCCAAGAAGTAATGTTACCAAATGTTACCAAGAAGTGTATCAAATGTTATATCAAGAAGTTACCAAGAAGTAACCCCCCTACTCTCTAGCATTCATGGATTGATTCTGAATGTCTATAGGAACGTGATGCAGCTATGTTAGTCAAAGTTCTTTGAATGTCAGTGACAGAAACCCAATTCAGGTTGTGCAGACCCTCACAGCCAAATTGCAGGAGGGACGGCTGCTGACATGTTGGAGGGACGGCTGCTGACATGTTGGGTTATTTGAAAGATGGAAGTTGAGGGCTCTCAGGGCTCTCCCCTCTCTCTCTGTTTTCCTCTCTTTCCATTTCTTTGCTTCCCTTGGCCCTGCTTGTTGCCTTCCTTCACCCCTAGAGGACACTGATGGGCCATCAGGTATAGTTGGAATGTGATCTATACAACCTTTGGGCTTATATCCTATAGCTTTGTAATCACAGAGGGAAAGGATCCCAGAAGAGGATTCCAGCTGACCCAGCTAGAATCCCAAAGCCATCTCTCTGTGGCCTGTTGCTATCAGAAAGGCATGACACACTAGATTGGCAGAAACAGTAGCTACTACAAAGTCTGCCCTAAAAGAATTGACCTGGTCTTGTTTTGAGAAAGATAAAAAATTTTGCATTGGCCAGTCGTGATCTTTCTGTGTTCACTGCAGGCTGTGATTCAATGGGCAATCTCTGAGGACAGCAATCACATCTTGTATTCTGTTAGATCAGATCTAGTCCTAATTAACACGAAGAAGGGTGAGGGTAGGGCTCATTAGACACCCATTCTGAGGAAAGAGACAGATCATGAAGACCACTGGGGCCTCTTCCATTTGACAGTCCCAGAGCTTTTGGGAGGCCAAGGCACAAGGTCTTCTAACACTTTCAAGAGCAGCATGTTCCTGAGGCACATGGAAATTGCTGCCTGTCCACTCTGAGTTAAGTTGCAGTTGGTAAACTTGTATTCTGATCCACTGTATTAGTCCATTTTTCACACTGCTATAAAGATACTATCTGAGACTGAGTAATTTATAAAGAAAGGAAGTTTAATTGGCTTACAGTGCCACATGGCTGTGGGGGCCTCAGGAAACTTACAATCATGATGGAAGGGGAAGCAGGCACCTTCTTTCCAAGGTGGCAGGAGAGAACGAAAGTGAGCACAGGAAAAACTGCCACTTTTAAAAGCATCAGATCTCACGAGACTCACTCCCTATCGTGAGAACAGCATGGGGGAAATGGCCTCCATAATTTAATCACTTCCCTCCCTCCACACCTGAGGATTACAATTCAAGATGAGATTTGGGTGGGGACACAGAGCCAAACCATATCGTTCTCCCAGCTCTGACCTACAGCCTGAGCTGGGGATGCGGCACACTGAAGCCAGACTGATAGTGGTTGTTACATCCCAGTGTTTCTGTCCTGAGGGCTTGGTGAGGAGACTGTTTACTCAGTGTCCCTCGTGGGGGCTTCCTTCTGGTTAGAGTCACCCAGAGGCCAGTATGTGTTAGGACAGTTCACAGAGCTGGTCACCAGGGCTGGTCAAGGCAGACCAGGAGGGCAATCCGGGATGAGCCTCACATTGAGAATTTTGATGTTGAGACCGTGGATATAGTGGTTAAGTATGAGGTCAGAATACAGAATTCAAATCTTGTTCCTACAGCTTATGAGCTTTGAGATCTCTGATAGGCTACTTTATTTTGTGTCTCTCAGTTTCTTCAACAGTAAATCGGGGATAATTAGGCATGTTGTTAAACTGTAATAATATTCACAGATACCCAGTTAGACCAATCACAGTGGACTTGGGCACTGGTCCTGGAGAAAGGAGCCAGGGGCCCTTTCTAGTTCTTTAGTCGCTGAACATGGAGAGATGCAGAGGTTCCTAAGGGAAGTGCTTGGATGACTGCAGTGGCTGAGTTTTGACCACAGGGAGCTTGAGTTTTGATTTTTTCCCACCTGTAACTATTTCAATATTTTAAACCACTGCTATATGTGTAGGACTGGCCAAACGTTACCCTGGGGACAGACATTATACTTCACAGGCCTTTTGTCAGGAATACCAGTTCTTGCGCAAGCCGTGCATTGCCCAGCCCCAGCAATGCCATTCACTTCTGAGCCATGTAGAAGTGTGGAGTTATAATGACAATTTTCCAGCAGACAGTGGTAAAGTGTCTCAAGGAAAGAGCGTACTCTAATTTTCAGTATATTGCCATGTGGATTAGTGGAGGGACTGGCTGCTATGAAGATTAAATGAGATAACCCATCCTAAGTGCTAAGAATAATGCAGGAGGGTAGTAAGACCTCAGTGTAAGTTAGTTATTACTCTCTGTAAATGAAGTAATGTTGACTCACCGACAGCATGCTAAGAAGTAATTATTGGTCATTCAACTGCAAACTTGTTATACCACACTGCATGCTGTGTAAAATAAATTCACTTTAAAAAATTAGTTCTGCCTCTATCTTTTTCCCCCAACATGCAAAATTTCAAACATTCAGAAAAATGGAAAGAATTATGCATTGAACATCCACATGCCCACGGTCTAGATTTTAAAATTAACTTTTTTCTGTATTTGCTTTGTCACACATCTCTGCAGCTACCTATCCCTTTATTTAGCCATCACTTTATTTTTAAGTGCATTTCAAAGTTTGTTGAAGGTATCAGTATACTTAATTATTGAACTTCAGCATATCATTAACTAGAGTTCAATATTTGTATGTATTTTTTAAGGTAAAGTTTACATGTGGTAAAATGTACAAAGTTTAAATGTATTATTTGAGGTTGGGCACAGTAGCTCACACCTGTAATCCCAGCACTTTGGGAGGTCTAGGTGGGTGGATAACCTGAGGTCAGGAGTTTAAGAGCAGCCTGGCCAACATGGTGAAAACCCATCTCCACTAAAAATATAAAAATTAGCCGGGGATGGTGGCACACCCCCGTAATCCCAGCTACTTGGGAGACTGAGGCAGGAGAATCACTTGAACTCGGGAGGTGGAGGTTGCAGTGAGCTGAGATTGCGCCACTGCACTCCAGCCTGGGCAACAGAGTGAGACTCCATCTCAAAAAAAAAAAAAAAAAAAAAAAAGTGTATCAGTTGATAAATATTTATTCATACATCTGTGTAACCCAAACCCCTGTCAAGATTTAGAACATCAGCCAGGCGCGGTGGCTTATGCCTGTAATCCCAGAACTTTGGGAGGCTGAGGCAGGCAGATCATGAGGTCAGGAGATCGAGACCATCCTGGCTAACACGGTGAAACCCCGTCTCTACTGAAAATACAAAAAATTAGCTGGGCATGGTGGCAGTTGCCTGTAGTCCCAGCTACTCGGGAGGCTGAAGGAGGAGAATGACATGAACCCGGGAGGCCAAGCTTGCAGTGAGCCAAGATCGCGCCACTGCACTCCAGCCCAGGCGACAGAGCGAGACTCCATCTCGAAAAAAACAAAACAACACACAAAAAAGATATAGAACATCATCATGGCCTAGAAAGTTCCCTTAGGCCACCATGCAGTCAATGGCCACTGCCACAACCCCTAGGCAACCACTATTCTAATGTTTTATACTCTATATTAGTTTTTCCTGTGCTAAAACTTTGTATTAATGGACTGTTACAGTATTTGCTTTTATGTAAGACTCCTTTCACTTAACATAACATTTTTGAGTTGTATCCATATCATTGAGTGTATTAGTAGGTCTATTCCTTTCAATTGATGAGTAGTATTACATTGTTATGAGTATAACATGGCTTCTTTAGCTATTCTCCTGCTGATGGACACCTGCAATGTTTCCCATTTAGGGCTATTATGAATAAAACTGCTGTCATCCTTCTAGTACAGGTCTTTTTGTGGATATATGTTTTCATTTTGGGGGATAAATATGTAGGAGTAAAATTAGTAGAGTGGGTATATATACTGCTCAGCCAGGCCAGTTTCTTTTACCCCTAATTCAAGTGGTAATTGAATTTGTTGTTACGGTTCTAGCATTTCTGTGTTGCATAAAATTACAAACTCGTATAATCTTTAATGCGGACGGATCATAAGTTTCAAGGGTCTTGCCCACCATCTTTCAATTTGTTGTTGAATCAACAAGTATTTATTTAACTCTATGTGCCAACCGTGCTAAGCATTAGGATAGGGCAGTGAACGATATCGACCCAGTCCTTGTTGTTTGTGGAGCTTATAAACCAGTAGAGAGAAAGAGACTTGAAGCAAAATATTATTACAGATGATCCATGAGAACAGTTCTTCGTGGTAAGAAGGAGAAGGGAAGAGCTCAGCAAGTGAGCACAATGGTGAACTTGATATAGACTTGGGTGTTAGGGAGGGGAGCCCCAGAGAAGTGGCTTTGGGTTGAGCCCTGAGGGATGACCAGGAGTTAGTTTGGTGAAGAGTGGGAGGAAAGGAGAGAAGACACCTTTGAGGGGCTGAAAGGTGTCAACGTAGCTGGATACGGATGGGATGAGTGGGAAAAGGTTGAGGGAGTTGTGAAAGTTGGCTGACTAGGAGCTGTTGGGAAGAGAAGTTCAAAAGAAGTTGAAGAGGTGAGGTAAGCACGGGCCAGATCATGCCATAGAGGCATGTCAAGGCATCTGATGGTACAAGACAAAAACAATGTACAGAACAGGACTTCCTTTCCTTGGGTCTTCTGGATGGTTCTCTGCTGCCCTCTATGGTAATCCAGGGCTGTAAAATTCTCTGTAGGGTAAGCACACGAATCTCGTTGAGGGTCTTAAGCTAACATTTTAAAGGACTCAAAATTAAGAAGTCATTTTTCTCCAAATGGATTAATGAAATGCCAAATAGTGGATCTGAGTGCTATTGGAATGTCGGAGTGCTCTTGCTCCTTTCTAGTTGGCAACAGGCCGGAGTTGAATGTTGACAGCAAATTGTACAGATTTTTATTTTCTTAAAAAAAAAAAATACTTAACCTGCTTCTGAGAATGTTCTCAGAGAATGCTTCTTAGAATCTCTATACACAGTGCATGTTAACGGCAGGGAATCCCTCATAGAAACCCAAATAAGCAACTCTGGAATTAAATTAGCCCCCAGCTATCTTAAGCAAATATCCTACAAGGGAAATTGTGTTATCTAACTGGCCAGTTGATTCTTGACTTTTTCAGCTTCAAGAAAGAATTTAAATGGCATCCCTGTGTGTTACTCTCATTTTAAATCCTCTGGAGCAGATAAACATTATCATGAAACTGGCCAAGGATGAAATTTAAATAAGTAGTGATTGGAAAGGATGACAGTAAGAGTTTCCAACCCACAAAAACAGACAAATTAGTTTAATTAACTGCAAAATTTGGAGGACAAAGATATGGGGAAAATTATTTAGGTCGATGTGTAATGCATGCTCAATATTTTTGTAAACAAAAGTGTTAGGAAAAAGAGATCCTACCAGTATAATTAATCCTTAAAAATGTACCACCAATGAGTGACTTGGAGCCAAGAACATGTTTTTGTCCTCGTAAGTTACTGTCCCTTTAAATGGCAATACAGATGCAAGACCTGTCCTCACCAAAGAGGGTCTTCCTCTGTTGTGCCATCACACTACACTGCCAGACTGTGATTCAACTATCGGGTTTATTTGTATGGAGATCATGATGGTTTCTCATGTGGTTGAATCATTGTCTGAATAGACAAAATAGAGGCTGACTTCATGTTGGAAGCAGCCATCTTTTACTGATGATTGGAGGGAAAAGAACTTTAAATAGATAGCAGGGCATACCATGCAGTAGTAGAAAGCCATGACATTGGCCCAATAGTTAGCAAGAGATATCTGCAAAACCATGTGGATAGCTAATTCTACATCTCTCCTCCCTCATCATGAAGCCAGGGTGTTCTTTTTAAAAATTTTAAAATCTCCATAGATAAAAGTGTTATTTGGTTACATGGATAAATCGTATAGTGGTGAAATTTGAGATTTCAGTGTACCCATCACTGAAGTAATATACATTTTGCCCAACATGTAGTTTTTTTAATTCTTTACCCTTCTCTCAGCTTAACTCCTTCTGAGTTCCCAATATTCATTATACCACTCCGTATGGCTTTGCATACCCAGGTTGTGTTTTATGTAGTTCTGTTATGCATGCACACATATGTGCACATATAGACTCTGATTTGCTCTTCTGTTACTCTGGTTGTGTAGATGAGGACTTAACCTAATGTAATAAGTTATAGATGAGTGTATTTTAAATCTGGAGAACTAGGAAAACATTTTGGCAAGGCCAGGGTACAATGTAGTTCATAGGGAAGATCTATTGATTTTGTCTGCCCAGCAATCCTTTTCTAACTCCCCTGGCTTTTCTCCCTACTTTCCTCCCCACCTCTCCTTGCACCACCCTCCTACTAGTTCCTATGGATCAGTTAGAGCTGCCAATCACAATGTACCCTGGTTATGGACCATAACTCTGGTGTTGGCCAATCATAATACCCTATTTCTCTAAACACAAGGATTAGTTCCATAGTACGTTTTATAATTTAAACAGAGCCCATCAGAATTCATTCCTGGGAGTGGTATACAGACATTGGGAGAGAGTGTATCTTTCTGCTGGAGAAGATAAGCTAGGAGGAAGTGACTCTAGGGCTGCTGCTTCCATCTTTTTCAGTCTGCAGGTGCCAAGCTGAGAAGAGTGAGACATATAATTTTGGCATAGTTGAACCCCAAATTTCAGGTTCTGAGGTTCAGGTTCTTACAGTTATTTCCTCTCCTCCCATCCCCTCCCCCTTCCCCTCCCCTCTCTCTTCCCTTCCCTTCCCTTTCTTCCTTCCCTCCCTCCTTCCCTCCCTCCCTCCTTTCCTTCCTTCCTTCCTTCCTTCCTTCCTTCCTTCCTTCCTTCCTTCCTTCCTTCCTTCCTTCCTTCCTTCCTTCCTTCTTTCCATTCAACAATTATTATTAAGGATTTATGATGTTTCAGACAATTTTTCAAGGATGCAGGAAATTATGGTGAACAAGATTGACAAGATCCTTGTTCTCTTGATCCTTATATAGAGGAAATTGACAACATATTAGTAAACAAATAAATAATTACAATAACTGCAAATAGGGATAAGTACTATGAGGAAAATAAAATGAAGGGTGATGTAATAAAGTCTGGCTCATGGTTGAGAGGATAGATAATTAAACTGGAGTGTTCAGGGAAAGCTTCTGTGAGGAGGTGATCATTGAGCTGATGCCAGAAGGACAAGAAAGAACTAAGCATGCAGCAATCTGGAAGGCAAGAAGATCAGCAGAAGGCATAGCCAGAACAACAGTCTCACAAGGAAAAGCTTAGGGTATTAAAAGCAGAAAAGGTAAATGATGGCAGAAAAAAGGGAAATAGGAAGGAGAATGTGGAGTAAGATGAGTTTGGAGACTGTGTAAAACTTACAGTCCCTGGCCAGGGATGAAATTTTATTCAAGTGACTGTAGGAAGACTTTTAAAAGAAGAAGACGCCATGATCAAATTTGAATTTGAAAAGGATTACTTTGTCTACTATATGAAAATAATTACAGGGAGGAAAAAGTGAAAGCCAGAAAGCCAAGTCAGTGTTTTGCTCTTATATTAATTAGGATGATTGTCATTATAACAAAGTTAATCAGACTAGGATTGTATTATTATTAATACACAAACAGTTCCAGAATGACTCTCCAGCCTCGTAAATATCATTCAGGACCCACGCTGTTTCTATCCTTTAGTGTGTTATGCTCAGCGTGTTAACTTGGCTTTTAGACCTCTACGTTCTTGTTTATAAGATGGCTGCCTCAGATGGTTCTAGTCTTCTCAGGTAGGTACACAATATCTAGATGATGAAGGGACTGTCCTCTAGTGATCCTCTTTTTCCTGGCAGTGACAACCCTCTCCGATTCCTCTTCCCAACCCAGAGATCAGGAAAGGGTCATGTGCCAAAGGGGCATAGAATCACTGTGTTTGTATTAGACCCATCGAGGTTCATTCCTTTCCAGGAACACATGGAAGGATGAACATTAAACAAAATAAGGATTTATCAGCAAGGAGGAAGGGATGCAACTGATAGTGTCTGCCATGATTGATTTGATTACTCTGAATAATCCAGATAACTTAAAAAATACTTAAAAAATTTCCTACCATCCCCAATCTTTTTCCATGTTAATCTCTGATAAGCAGGAGAGACCTCGTGCCATGACGCGATTCTAAATAACTTTTTCACTGTTTATTGACCTTTGAGAACTATAATCCATAGTACACCTCTCTGAATTGTTATTTAACAACTCTTCTTGACCAAAGAGACTTGTTTTTGTTATCTCTGAGTTGCATGGGGCCAAAGAAGGTGACTGGCTAGTTTAGGTAACATTGTGGCTGTTTGTGGGTTGGTGCTTCTGCCGCTACTTTGAGATTGTTTCAGATCATCACTCTCCTGGTCCATTCCCTCATTCTCTTTGTCTCTTTCATGTCACCTTCTGTGTGGCTGCTGGTCCTCCTTCGCTGCATTGTTTATCCTCTATTTAGCTGCAAGAGAGTTATTTCTTAAGGAGCCCCCATACAGCAGTTCTGGTTTCCCTTCCAAAGCAGGATTGCTACTTCTGTCCTAAGGGCTATCTCATTGTCCTTCATAACAGAGCCAGCATAGTCATTTCTTACTGAAGTTAGTCTGACTTTGATTTCTGTCACTTGTTACTAATGTTCTGACCTAAATATATTTGCCTGTATAGATTGCATTCTAGATGGGGATAGAAAGATAAGTATAGATAAGCAAGGCTTAAAAAGGAAGATTGCTGTGTCCTAGTTAATCAGCTGAGTCAGGGACAGTGCTGGGCAGAATTTTTTTGGTTGTCAGTTTTGTGGTCTTTCCACTTTCTTGAAGCCATTTTTGTGAAATTTTCTTCTCCAGCCAGCCTCAGTCTTTATTTAAAATTACTCAAGTCAGTGTCACCAGGCTCTCCCTAGGGAAACAGGCAATGGCAAAGTCCACTCTTACACAAAACTCCTGCAACTCTAGAGTCATGCTGTGCTGAGTCTCCAAACCAGAAATCCTCTTTAACTGGACACTGTGTCTGACTTGATGCAAAGTCAGGTAAATAGCTACTCAATTGGAGAGATTGAAGAAGTTACGAGACCTTCTTGCTTTGCATCTCTCCACAAGCAGCTGAAGTTACAATATCCCTAAAGGAAACAGAAATCCACCTGTCATCTGCAGAGGAGGGAGAAAGGATGCCCAGTAACTCATTATCATGTTAGCTTGGATTTGTTTATCACATTAGGTGATAAATGTATCACTCAAAGTGGCCAGTAAATGGGCCACAGACTCTGTGCATTTTTATAAGGATGATGTTTGAATAAAGCAGAGTCTGGGACAAGACCACAAACTCTTGGGGTTAGAAGGAGTCCTCAAGTTTGTCTCATTTTCTGTTGAGACTTTGTAATCCAGGGATGCATAATCTGAGGTATAGGCTTTAGAGGGTTCACAAACACCCTAGAATAACATGGAAACTTCATGTATCTGAAAAATTTTTGTTAAAGTGGGTTTGCTATGGCTTGAATGTGTCTCCCAAAGTCCACGTGTTAGAAACTTAAGCCCCAGTGTAACAGTGTTGGGAAGTGGAGTCTAATAAGAGGTGATTAGATAATGAGGGATTAATGTCACTATTGAGGTAGTGGGTTAATTATCAAGAGAGTGGCTTTGTTATAAAAATGAGTTCCAGCCTTTCTGGCTCTGTCTTGTGGGTGCTCTTTTGCCGTGTGAGGCCCTCCACCATGTTATGACTCAGCAAGAAGGTCTTCACCAGATGCAGCCCCTTGACCTTGGACTTCCCAAACTTCAGAATTGTAAACAAATACATTTCTTTTATTTCTGAGTTACCCAGTCTGTGGCATTCAGTTATAGCAATACAAAATAGACTAAGCCAGAGTTAATGGGTTTCATTAGATTTTCAAAATGCTTCTGTGAATAAAAAGAGTTAATGTCACTGAGGCCCAACCTCAACCCCTGCATTGTATGAATACTTACACATCAGAGCCCAGTGCAGGAAAATTCCAGTAGCAGAGAACTCCTCCCTTCCTCTCTCCTTCCCTCCCTGTCACTTCCTTCACTCCCTCTCCCCTTCCCTTTTGGATAGCAGCCAGCCTAGTGCCAGCTTCTCAAATTGGAGTATGCAAGCCCCTAAGAAAATGTGAAGGGAGATAGGAGGCTTCAGGATAAACATGGACCATTTTCCCAGAGTGATACTTTTGCTTGAAGATTTTGTTCTAGTATTTAAGAAAATACTAATTTTATTATAGTATTTAAGAAATTTTTTTTCTTAGTATTTAGGAAATTTTATTCTAGTATTTAAGAAAAAAACTAATATAAGATAATAGAGCAAGTATGTAAAACTGACATGAATTTGAGAGCCAAAAGTCAGCAACTCCTTTGGGCTCTGTTTATTCACCTTGATATATCATTTCACTCTCGCTATGGGATATTTAGGGAGACTTCAGTAGAAAATTTGCAGAGGCACTGGCATATTTAAAAAGGCACAGTTTCAGGCTGGGTGTGGTGGTTCATGCCTGTATTCCCAGCATTTTGCAAGGCCAAGGTGGGAGGATCATTTGAGCCCAGGAGTTCAAGACCAGCCTGAGTACCATAGTGAGACTCTATTCTATAATACAAATATTAGCCAGGTGTGGTGATGCATGCATGACTATAGAGGAGGGTGAGGTGGGAGCCTCACTTGAGCCTAGGAGTTCTAAGCTGCTGTGAGCCGTGATTATACCACTGCATTCCAGCCTGATTGACAGAGCAAGACTCTGTCTCAAAAAAAAAAAAAAAAAAAAAAGTACAGTCTGTAGAGTAGAACCTAGCTCTACCTCCTGTTAGCTCTGTGTCCTTGAGAAAATAGTTTTAGCTTCTGGGAGCCATCCTTTCCTCATCTATTAAATAAGGATAATAAAACCTCCCTTACATAAGAGTTGTAAGTTTCAAGGAAATGAGGACTGAAGGGCCCTTGGCTCACTTTAGGCCTGTTCCAAATGGCACTTTCCCCTCTATTTACATGATGAGCTGTAACCTGCCTCCAGGAAACTCTCTCACTGGTCTTAGTTTTGTCTTCTGGGGTCTTGGGAGTAAGTATATCCAATTCCTCCCCTTGTAACCCAATCCTTCAGTCATATTTTTTAAAATGTGCTAAAATATGCATAATATAAAATTTACTGTTTTAACCATTTTAAGGTATACAATTCAGAGACATGTAGACATTCACAATGTTGTACAACCATCACCACTATCTAGTTTTAGAACCTTTCCATCACAAACAGAACACCAGTACCCAAACAGAAACCCCAAACCCATGAAACCATCACTCTCCATTCCCCCTGCCCCAGCCCGTGACAACCAATAATCTGCTTTCTGTCTCTATGGATCTGCCTTTTCTGGCTGTTTCATTTAAACAGAATCATAGAATTCATGGCTTTTAGTGTCTAGTTTCTGCTTTCCTCAAGCTCAGAAATGCAAGACCACGAAGAGCTCAGGCCAGAGGAAGGCAGTGTGCATTGAGAGAGGCAAAGACAAGTATATTTCACCTCACAATGTAGCCCCAGCATCCTACCCCTGCTCCTACACCTGGTAGTCAAAGTCCAGCCGTGTTGCAGCGGGCCACAGGGCCTGGCACCAGCATCTGCATCATTCATCTGAATGACGAGTCTGAGGCCAGGGGCACTGCTCGATCCAAGGTCGGCTTGGGCAGCAGGTGCCTGGGAAGCGATCGTTCAGGCTGTCAGAGTCCAGCTGGATGCTGTGCGCTGTTTATCCTTGTATGGCACAACAGAGCCTCGTTACAGGAGCAGCACTTGGGCACACATTCACAGGAAAGACAAACCAGCCTGGCCTGGCCGTGGCCTTTGGAAAGACAGAGTCTGCTAATGTGTGCAGCCAGTGAGCTGCATGGGTAATTAAATCACTCCCAAGGAAAACCTTGTTTCAGCACTAAAGGTCACGGTTATGATTTGTCTGTGATTCTTTGTCAATACGTTTTTCTAACCAAGTACCACATAAAGAGTCCATTATATGGGCTTTGGTGCTGTCTGCATGCCCAGGGATGGGAACGGAAAAATTTGTGGGCTGGCCCCGTTAAACGCACCATTTAATGCGGTACAATTGCTCTCCAGCCTCAAGTCTGCCTTTTGTTTACTCAAGACCTAATTCACATGGGGGTGGGGGGGGGGTGGGAAATTAGTGTAACTAGAAGTTTAGAGTCTCATAAAAGGCTTTAACTAGTTTCACAAAGATATTCACAGATGGCTGCACAGTAAACATTGTGAAGGACTAGAGCTGGGTGAGAAGTTGGAAGAATGGAGCCCTAAATTGTGCTTGTGTTCTGCTCTCACGGTTTTGAGTTGGTTACAGTAAATCACTGGGATAGGCACGGGGATTTCTGCTTTCCCCTGGGCCCTTTCCTGTCCTTTCTCACAGAGAGGACCTAGAGAAACCGCTGCATCAAACACCAGCTCAGGGCTTGAGAGTTGCAGGCACTTTCACAACCTCCTTTAGGAAGCCAGGTGTTGAGTGATGGCTCAAGCAATTGGGCCCCGACTGTGGAAGCAGGAATGCTCCAGAATCCCAGGTAGCATTGACCATGGTTATCAAAACCCCACAGAAACCAAAGAGAGTTCCTGGTGGCTCAAGGAACAGCCAAAGTAGAGAAGAGCCTCCCTCAAGCTGATGGAAACTCTAACTCAGACCCCATCTCCTCCAGGAAGCCTTAAATAATCTAGAAGCTTTATTTTTCTCTCAAGTAATGTTAAACCAGGGCAGTTTCATGATAGTATCAGAGACTGAGGCCCCTTTCATTCTTTCATTCTACTTTTTAGTGCATGTTTTTTGTTTTAGCTGGGACTAGGTTTGTTGCATTTAATGTACAAAATGAAAAAAAAACTTTTAATTTATCTGTTATGTGAAAGAAGGAGGCAGTCAGTCCAGTTTGGTGAGTCCTTGATGTCATCAGGGACCAGATTCCTTCTAGATTATTACTCTGCTGTGCCTGGAGCTCTTATTCTCAGGTCTCGCATGGCCATCCCCTCCATTAGATCTGAGTTCCAGGCAACACACAATGAAGGAAGGAGAAGAGGACATTCCAACTTTGTTAAGGAGACTTCTCAGAAGCCTCACATTCATTGGCAGAACTTAGTTCCATGGTTACACTTTACTGAGAGAGACGCTGGAAAAAGCCTTATAGCTGGACACATTGTTGGATCCAACAATATGTGTTCTTTGCTGAGGAAGACAGTGAGAATGGATTTGGGTAGGCAACTAGCAGTTTCTATTTCAACCCTTGCAGTCTGTCCCACTAGCTTGCCAAACCTTTTTAGATATGTCTGAATCATTAGGAGTGAGCAGTAGAAGGTTTTGGCTCAAAATATGATGCTAGCTATATGTATAACATACAGATCATAATGCCTGGCTCAAAGAAAATACACAAAAAATGTAGGTTTTCTTCTCCTTTTTACAGTACCTGGACCAGAGGTTAATCTTCAATGCCTCACTTTCTGGTTGATTGATTCCCCTTATTCTAAGCAAGCTATTAAGATAACACTTCTTCTCTGAAATACTTCCTGTGTTAGAATAGTTCTGTGTGTGTGCTGCAGACCCATGAAAAGGAGGGGAATCCAGAAGAGCACTCATTGCAAACGTGTCAGGGGCCAGAGCTGGTACTGAGATTAGGAAAAATAAAACCAAAGAGTTTGGAGACCAGGAAGATAAGGAAGAAGGCGACCAACAGTTGAGATCAAACTAAGACAAAGTGGTAATTTCATTGATTTGTCCTGAAATGTGTGTAGAAGAATGAGCCCATGATTTGGAGCCAGGATACAAGATTCAAATCTTGTTCCATCATAAAGTTGACTTTTGGCTTCAATTTTCTCGTTTATGAAGTGAAGAGGTTAGACTTTCTAGCAACCAGCTCATGAGGCTGGCTCTCTTGGGTCAGGGATATGGGGGGGTTTCAGGATGATCCCATATGGTTTGTCTGGCCAGGCTCACTGGCAGGTTAGGAATCTACTGAGAGGATGAGTCTGAAGGAAAATTCTGGGTGGAATCTAGGAAATGGAGCATAAAAGCTGAGAACCAGCAAGGCAGGACAAATAGAATATGGAGCTGGAGAAGGTCAGCCTCAGAAGAAATGGGAGAAATAAATTTGGAAATTGAGGTTGCCAGAAATCACAGTACTCAGGGGTCAAATGAGTTGTAAAAACAAGTTCAAGGCAGGTGATCCATCTTCCCAACGTCTGTCTTGCATCTGAACTTCTTGGACCTGGGAGACATTCTGGAAGGGGGAAGCCCTCAGGATAGGGCTACATGTTGTTCGGGTCTCCTGTGGCTCTAAAACTGCTGTGATTCTAAGTTGAATGAAGCGGGGATACAATTCTGTGAGAATAAGCTACTTCCTGGGAGCTGGTGCCTCTTCACTCTCTAGTGCTATCTGCTGTTGGGCTGGGCCATAAGCTTCCCTGACTCCAGAATAGGAATGGGCAGTACTAATTTTAGGATATTCAAAGAAAAACAAGGTCTCTGTCAGGTTGAGATGAATGGGTTGGTTCATACCAAAAGATTGTGGAGAGCAGTTGTGCTCCATTAGCTTTTCGGAGGATAAACCGTGTGTTGTGTTTCTCTGCTTTGGGGAAAGAAAAGGTGGAGGTGAAGAGGTGGGAATGAGCAAAGACAAAGAAACTTGCAGAACAATTTAAGTATTAGATTTTAAAGTTCTAGGTAGGCAAATCTTCTTCACTGGGAAAGACAGATGATTACATTTCCTGAGGATAGTAAGAGTTTTTCAGATACTCTCAAATAAGCAAGCAGAGTCAGGTGTGTGCTTCCAAATAGTGTTTTTTCAACTTTCCTTAGGCTAGGATTTCAAAATGCTGCTCCAAATGCAGAAATCACTGGGCTCTTTATCCAAATTCTCAGGAACTCTTCTGCACAGAATCCCTCCTAGTTTCTGACGCTCTGGTGTTTGGTTTGATGGATGGCATGTGCAATAGAGAGGCAGAAGCAGGAGGATAAAACCAACGACTGTATTTCTCCCGCAAGAAACAAGAGCAAGCCTCTCATGTTATGGACATTTATTCTATCATGGGAGAAGATGAGAAGACAGGGCTTTTGAAGCAAACCCGGTCCAACACCCTGCTGAACTGACCTGCGCCCAGCTTGGCCTGAGGGGATTTCTTGATGTGATGAGAGGAAAACTGAGGGGAGTGTGTTTCAGAAAAAATGAAAGGGCATTTCTGTTTGCTTCTCTCTTGTATGTCTTGTGACGCTATCAAAAAATAGAATCAGGATGTGCTTTGGCAGTTAGACATTTATATTTCCAGCTGGACTCAAATAATTTTTAGAATCTATTTACAACAAGTATAGAGTCACTTTTTTTTCCACGTTTGGAGAAAACTACCTTGTTGGCATGGTAAATAGCAAATGAGTCAAAGAACTCTTAGAAATAATATTTTGAATATTTAGAATAACATTTCGAAGGTTAACTCATTAACACTAATGATTTGTTATATTAATTTCACCCAAACTGTAGCTTAAGATACGCAGGGAAGAAATATGTTAATTTTCTATAATCTGCAAGATTTTCAAAAGTAATTTGAGAAAAATATAGCAATCTACAATTCTGGCAATATTTTCTTTAATGAAGAAAAGCCAGTGAGCAGGTCGAGGAATACCTTTTATGACACATTTTCAGATATTACAGTGTATGTTGATTATTTCCTTTAAGGTTGCAAGGAAGATACATGAATAAGTAAATGAATAAAATGTGATCTCTTTTCAAGAAGGCAAGATATATACAGAAAAAATATAACACATGGCTGACGACAATAAATGCCAAACAAGAAGGCTCAGAACTTCTGAACAGAAGTTCTGTTAAGAGCTTCACCATCTGCCTGATAACCCAGGAATGGAATTTTGGGGTCATGTTTAACTTCCCCCTTCCCCTTGGACCATGATATATGTTCCCAACTCTTGGCCTTTATTTGTGCTGATTCCTTCCCTGGAATCACCTCTGCTCATCCTTCACATCCCTTAAGACTCAGGTCAAATGACAACTCTTGCATGAAGACTTCCCTGATGTCCTCTGTACAAAGTAACTTCTGAGGCTTAAATCTGCTTGCAAAAATCTAGTGATCTAGAGGAGACCACATAGAAACTATCTTTTGTCTAAGCTGAAGAAATAAACCAGAGAGGTTTTACTTTTCCCCTGTAGGATCCACAGTTGAGTGGGCTCTGCTAACCCTCCACCATAGGCATTTTTAGGGGCAGTTCATACGTTGCTTCATGCCTTGGCTGCTGGCAGGAGGAATAAGAAGTGATGGTTGTGCGTCTTCTCAGAAGAGTTCTGCACCTCTGAACCACATTGCAAGGAAGCAGGGTGAGGGGAGAAGTGGGGGGGAGGGGGGGAGAGAGAGAGAGAGAGAGAAGAGAGAGAGAGAGAGAGAGACTGAGGTGGGGCCTCTCCTGGGTGGGAACAGGCCCAGAACCATACTATATCTTTAGCTTCATGACAGCAGCCAATGTGGTGGTATGATATATATTTGGATATATCAACCGCTGTGTTTTTTATTCAGCTAGTTCTTGTGAATTTTTGGCCTTTTTTCATTCAGTCAGTGACTGTCCTTGGTTTAGGGGTGCAACAGATGGGAATCTCAAAGAACTAGAAGAGTACATGGTTTTTTGAAACTCATGACAGAAGTAAGAGTTGTGAGAGGTGGAGGTAGGGGAAATTTTAGTGCCATAGGAACCTGGGCTTTGTATGTGCCAGAAACAAGAGGCTGCGGAGAGTGAGCTGGCTTTAACCACTGTCTAGCCCAGAGAGAGACTCCTGGGCAGGAGGCAGCAGAGTTGTAAGAAAAACTGGGCAGTTGGATTCGCGGCCATGGCTGGGGCCTCATAGCTCAGTGGGGGCCCTCAGGGAGAGTAGGTGCGTGTCTTGCTTCTCAGGTGAAGCCCAGGAAGGTGCTTTGCTTCTCAGGTCTCTCAGCTCATCCGGTTTGGCATATGGCATGTCTCTCAGCAAAGGGAACCTGAGATAGCCCCGTTGACTTTCCCATAGTCCTAGGGTAGCATGGGAGAACATCCAGAAGCCCCCGTACCACCTGAGAGAAGGCCTCTCACCTATCTGAGAGAGGACCAATGGACCAGACGAGGACTCGGATGCAGTGGCCACATAGGGAGCTTGACACCTCCGGGATAGATGCAAAAAGACACAGGCTACTGGCACCATTGGCAAGGCACATCCATCTGGGGGATGCCTCTGTGGAGAGGCAGCACTGAGGGAGGACACGACGCTTTCTCCTCATCAGAGGAGCATGACATGGCTCAGTGGGGCAAAAGCTCTAGACAAAGGCATAGACAGAAGATTCTGGGTTGCTCGAGTTTTTATTTTAAATGGTCCAACATGGAGCTTCTATTACCAAGTGAAAAGGGGGCTTGAGATAGAAATGATATAAAAATAAAGGTGCTTTACTTATTTATTTTATTAGCACTTCACTTAAAAATTCTTTTCCCCTCCCCCACCCCAGATTTTATTTTAGATTCAGGGGGTACATGTGTAGGTTTGTTACCTGGATATATTGCATGATACTGAGGTTTTGGGTACAAATGATCCTGTCACACAGGTATGAGCATATTGCCTGGTAGTTTTTCAACCCTCGTCCTCCTTCCTTACTCTTCCTGTTGCAGTCCCCAGTTTCCATTATTACCCTTTTTATGTCTGTTAGTTTCTGATGTTTAGCTCCCACTTAAAAGAGAGACCATGTGGTATTTGGTTTTCTGTTCCTGCACTAATTTGTTTAGGATAATGGCCTTCAGTTGCATCCATGTTGCTGCAAAGGACAGGATTTCATTCTTTTTTAAGGCTGCATAGTATCTCATGGTGTATGTGTACCATATTTTCTTTATCTAATCTGCCATTGAGAGGCACCTAGGTTGATTCCTTGTCTTTGTTATTGTGAGTGGTGCTGCAATACAAGTGCATGTGTCTTTTTGGTAGAACAATTTGTTTTCTTTTGGGTACATAGCCAGTAATGGGATTGCTGGGTTAAATGGTGGCTCTGTTTTAAGTTCTTTGAGAAATCTCCAAACTGCTTTCCACAGTGACTGAACTAATTTACATTCTCACCAACAGTGTATAAGCATTGGTTCTCTTTTCTCTAGCTTCTCTTGTTTTTTGACTTTTTAATAATGGCCATTCTGAGTGATGTGAGATGGTATCTCGTTGTGGCTTTGATTTGCATTTTAAAGATACATTTATTTCCTCACCTCAGCTTGTGGCCTAAGGAATTCATAACTGCTACACAGGTATTGTAAGATCTATGTATGTATCTATGTATCTATGTATCTATCGATCTATTTATTTATCTATCATCTATCTATCTATCTATCTATCTATCTATCTATCTATCTATCTATCTTGCCTTGACTGTTATCTTACCTCCTAACTTATTAGCAAAGTAAAGAGCCCACCTATTAATGTAACTGTTAATAAAATGTTCTTAAGCCTGCTCAACCTTGTTAATTGTCTTTGAATAAGAACTGGACTTGGGGGTGGGGCCTCCACTAGAGGCCAGCACACACCGCAAAGCAGCAAGCTCTGCTGTCCAATTCAACATTAGCCACTTCCCTAGTGTTCCTACAAGCCACTGAGCAAAAAAGAACGTCATACGGAGTCCTAGTCAGAACTAGCCCCCTACCCTGTGTTTGCACTAACTCTTTTGATGTGGGTGTGGGGGGACTTTGCTTTTAGAGAGCTCTGGTGAAAGATTCCTCTGATCAGAGTGAATGCTTCATTGCTGAGAACTGTTTTTTTCTTCTAGTGGTAGAATAAGAACTGTTTTATTCTTCTGGTGGTAGAATAAGTTGTTCTTCTCTTTCAGAGAAGCTGATGACTTCGAAGTCACTTGGCATAGTATCCGGTTTCCTCTGTGATCTATGGGATGGCTGAGTCCACAGTGTGAGTCCAGCAGCAGTGCCTTTTGCACTGCATTCCTGACTGATTCTGTTGAACTCCTATCAGTTACCAGAAGTTCCTGGATTGGGGAACAGCTGGAAAGGTGCTTTATCTTTGCCTATTTCCAGGACATGTGAGCACTTTAAAAGCCATCCTTTCAGCATTTAAGGACCTAATCAGCAATCTCAATTTTGCTTTTTTGATATGGTCTCTGAGTCTTAGGTGTTAAACACAGTGAAAGCTTGGAAATGTTCTCCTGCTGTAGTGAGCAGTCAGCCGCCCTTCTGTGGCAGAGACGGGCCTGACACCCTCCTCAATAGTGACCTGATGTTAAAACCAGATGAAGATCCCTCGGGAGAGCCCCACTGAGTTTAAGTCCTTGGAATGGCACCGGGGGTTTTTTAGTCTAACTTTTCCTTGATGTCGGCTTCCACCTTGCATCCTGTTACAGCCCATACTCTAGCTATGGAAAATGATTGTTGTTCACGCAGCACACTAGATTATTCCACAGTTTTGTGCCTTCGTTTGGTGAATACCTGCTCCTATTTCAACACTTACCCCTTCCCTGAGTTTTCTGAGCTTCTGGGAACCCCCCATTCTATATCCCTTATGCCTCCACCTGCACCTTGTTTTATGACCTCTTTAGCATTTTATTGGGGGACGTTTAATCCTGTGGCTGTCACTCTTTCCAGATTGTAAGGACTTTGAAGGCAAAAACTATGTCTCAGCTAGCTCTGTGTTCCTAATGCCTGGGGTCTAATAGCCCCTCAGGAAATGTTTATTGAGTGAATAAAATCTACTTTGATTTCTTGCAAAAATCTTGTGGCACTGACAGTTTAATAATGATGCTAGGAAGCTCTTTTCCAGTAAGCAGAATGTGGTTGTGTTGAGGTGAAAGATTCCAGCTCAGGATTGGGAGGAACATGCTATCCAATCTTCACTTCAGGTCAAAAGGACCACAGAATCACGAAATATTTCTTAAAGTGAAGAATACATCAACCAAAAGTGGGTAAGGGATTTTACTGCAGTTCATCATTTATGGTCTCTTTTAACAGAGTTTATTGCCATCAGGGATTCAGCAGACCAAGACCACACATCATGTGAGGGGCTCCAAAGAAGCTCTTGAAATTAGCTCTTGGAGAAATCTTGCTTGAACAGCAGGTTCCAAGCAAACTGTGACACAGAGAAAATTTGTCTTTATCCAGCTCTTTTTCCTCCCTCTGGTTCCCCAGATCTCTCAGATTGTAATTAAGAGATTCAAAGTGTTCCATTCACCTCCTTTTAAAGACTACCAACTGCCTGAACACCTTTGATTACGAATCCACATCACAGTATATTATAATCTACATGCTTGTGTGGTTATAGCTCTTATAAAACCCTGGGCTTCTGGAGGTCAGGCAAGTGTATCCTACTTACCCTTATATCTTTGGGCACTGTTATGGTATTACAATAGTCTTATACAATAATATTCAAATGTTAGTTGAATAAATACATAAATAAAAAACATACACAATAAAATGTTTTTTATTTATGTATTTATTCAACTAACATTTATTGAGTCTACGTTTTTGAAATCTCATTGAACAGAGAAGCACGTTTCCCAGAAAAGACTATACTCTTTGCGATTTTTAAACTAACTGGAAGCATAGAAAACTTAACACACATCTCAAGATTGTTCTGATTCAGTCATGGAACCAGAAGAGTTCTTGCCCTACATTTGTGCCATACTTTATAGTTTAAAAGGTCTAGGCACTACCTTTTCTCTTATTTGACATTTCTTTTTTTTTTGAGACGGAGTCTCGCTCTGTCGCCCAGGCTGGAGTGCAGTGGCCGGATCTCGGCTCACTGCAAGCTCCGCCTCCCGGGTTTACGCCATTCTCCTGCCTCAGCCTCCTGAGTAGCTGGGACTACAGGCGCCCGCCACCTCAATGAGCTTGTGAGATAAGTGTTAATCTCAAAATTTTACCAGTGAGAAGATTGGTGCTCAGAGAGGTTAAGTGATATCTCAGACAGTGCACAGATAGCAGTATCCCAAGTCAGCACTAGGGCTTTCGTATTTTGAGGAAAACTCAATGTTTTTAAAATTGTCATTCATAGACTGCCAGCTCTGTCACCTTTGGACCTAGTGAAGTCTCTGATGGTAATGCAATGCCATTTTGAATGCAAACTCAATTGAAATGTTTTAAAGCATGAGACTTACGTTAATGTCCCATTGTTCTAAGAATTATGCAGTAAATAACTGGAAAAATATGCCTGTATTTCAGACATTATGTTAATAGCACACATATCGCAAAACAGAGTCACTAAAATACTGTTAACTCTCTTCTGATACATTCTATGCAAAAGGTACTATACACTCTAAACTTTTCACTTAAACTCAAAATGACATAATAGCAATAGAAAAATTCAGTAAGTGAAGATATCTGCAGCCTATTCAGTTTATGTATTTGCTCTATCGATAGTACTAGGCAAATAGGAAACTTTGTCATACCTATGTGGTGTTTACAAAGAAATGCTTGGCAAACTAGCAAACCAAATGTGTGTTGTGCCATAAATTTGGAAATTTGACTTTTTATAACCTTAGGCATTGTCAGATTCTCTACAGTTCTTCTAAATCCTTTTGCTTTATGGTTTTCATATATCTGAAAAGATAAGTATATGCAAAATTGGATGTTTTCCAAGCAATGTGTCTTTCATTTGTATTTCCTGAGGAGCTCAGCTATATGCAGTAATGCACTCATATTTTAGAACGCTGACTATGAAATAAAGTGCTACACTTAAATATACAACGTCTCTACCATCATTCCCTAAAATATTTGGGTAAATGTGGTTTTGACTTATGTATAATTTATTATATTCCGTCAAGTCATGCTTATAACTTCTACTTTGTATTTCTGAAATTTGAAAACATATCTTACTCTACCACTAGAATATGGATTTCTTGAGGGCAGCATTTGTGTCATTTAAGATTGTGTTTAGCAACAAGTAGCAGAAAACTTTGGTAAGAGGTTGAAACAAATAGGGGTTGAATTATTTCAGAGAACAAGAATTCCAGAGGTAGGCAGCTTCTGGGGTTGGTTGGTTGGCTTATTGATAACAGGGCAAGTTTGTTTTCTTTTCTTTCCTTTTTCTTTTTCTTTTTCTTTTTGTTTTCAGACCGAATATCACTCCTTCACAAAGGCTGGAGTGCATGGCAAGATCTCGGCTCACTACAACCTCTGCCTCCCAGGTTCAAGAGATTCATGTGTCTTAGCCTCCGGAGTAGCTGGGATTACAGGTCAATGCCACCACACCTGGCTAATTTTTTTGTGTTTTTTGTAAAGAAAGGGTTTCACCATGTTGGCCAGGCTGGTCTCTGACTCCTCATCTCAAGTGATCTGCCCATCTCGGCCTCCCAAAGTGCTGGGATTACAGGCATGAGCTACCATGCCTGGCCTCAGGGTGAGTTTTGTTGCAATCCTCTTGGTCTTTTCCTCATGCTTGTTGCTTCATTGTTGCAAGAGGGCTGCTGTCCCTCCAGGCATTAACATTAAGGGCAGGAAAGAAGAGGAAGAGGAGCAGCAGCAATTTCTATTCCTTTTGATTCTTAAAAACCTGCTAGTAGAATTCTGACTTGCCATCTCCTTAGCCAGAGCCATGTACCTGGCTACTCCCCATTGAAGTGAAGCCTGGTAAAGTGGATATTTAACTCTTCTAGCTTGTTTTTTTTATATGAAATTAAATTAAATTTTTTGAAAATTATACTCTAAGTTCTAGGGTACATGTGCACAACGTGCAGGTTTGTTACATATGGATAAATGTGCTGTGTTGGTTTGCTGCCCCCATTAATTCATCATTTACATTAGGTATTTCTCCTACTGCTATCCCTCCCCCATTCCCCCACCCCATGACAGGCCCCAGTGTGTGATGTTCCCTCCCCTGTGTCCAAGTGTTCTCATTGTTCAATTCCCACCTATGAGTGAGAACATGCGGTGTCTGGTTTTCTGTCCTTGTGATAGTTTGCTGAGAATGATGGTTTCTAGCTTTATCCATGTGCCTACAAAGCACATGAACTCATCCTTTTTTATGGCTGCATAGTATTCCATGGTGTTTATGTGCCACATTTTCTTAATCCAGTCTATCACTGATGGACATTTGGGTTGGTTCTAAGTCTTTGCTATTGTGAATAGTGCAACAATAAACATACGTGTGCATGTGTCTTTATAGTAGCATGATTTATAATCCTTTAGGTATATTCCCAGTAATGGGATTACTGGGTCAAATGGTATTTCTAGTTTGACATCCTTGAGGAATCACTACACTGTCTTCCACAATGGTTGAACTAGTTTACACTCCCACCAACAGTGTGAAAGTGTTCCTGTTTCTCCACATCCTCTCCAGCGCCTGTTGTTTCCTGTTAATGATTGCCATTCTGACTGGTGTGAGATGGTATCTCATTGTGGATTTGATTTGCATTTCTCTGATGACCAGTGGTGATGAGCATTTTTTTCATGTGTCTGTAGGCTGCATAAATGTCTTCTTTTGAAAAGTGTCTGTTCATATCCTTTGCCCACTTCTTGATGGGGTTGTTTGATTTTTTCTTGTAAATTTGTTTAAGTTCTTTGTAGATTCTGGATATTAGCCCTTTGTCAGATGGGTAGATTGCAAAATTTTTCTCCCATTGTGTAGGTTGCCTGTTCACTCTGATGGTAGTTTCTTTTTCTGTGCAGAAGCCCTTTAGTTTAATTAGATCCCATTTGTCAATTTTGGCTTTTGTTGCTGTTGCTTTTGGTGTTTTAGACATGAAGTCCTTGCCCATGCCTATGTCCTGAATGGTATTGCCTAGGTTTTCTTCTAGGGTTTTTATGGTTTTAGGTCTAACATTTAAGTCTTTAATCCATCTTGAATTAATTTTTGTAGGAGGTGTAAGGAAGGGATCCAGTTTCAGCTTTCTACATATGGCTAGCCAGTTTTCCCAGCACCATTTATTAAATAGGGAATTCTTTCCCCTTTTCTTGTTTTTGTCAGGTTTGTCAAGATCAGATGGTTGTAGATGTGTTGTGTTATTTCTGAGGGCTCTTTTCTGCTCCATTGGTCTATATATCTGTTTGGTACCAGTACCATGCTGTTTTGGTTATTGTAGCCTTGTAGTATAGCTTGAAATCAGGTAGTGTGATGGCTCCAGCTTTGTTCTTTTTGCTTAGGATTGTCTTGGCAATGCAGGCTCTTTTTTGGTTCCATATGAACTTTAAAGCAGTTTTTTTCCAATTCTATGGAGAAAGTCATGGGTGGCTTGATGGGGATGGCATTGAATCTATAAATTATCTTGAGCATTATAGCCATTTTCATGATATTGATTCTTCCTATCCATGAGCATGGAATGTTCTTCCATTTGTTTGCGTCCTCTTTTATTTTGTCGAGAAGTGGTTTGTAGTTCTCCTTGAAGAGGTCCTTCACATCCCTTGTAAGTTGGATTCCTAGGTATTTTATTCTCTTTGTAGTAATTGTGAATGGGAGTTCACTCATGATTTGGCTTTCTGTCTGTTCTTGGTATATAAGAATGCTTGTGATTTTTGCACTTTGATTTTGTATCCTGAGACTTTGCTAATGTTGCTTGTCAGCTTAAGGAGATTTTGGGCTGAGACAATGGGGTATTCTAAATATACAATCATGTCATCTGCAAACAGGAACAATTTGACTTCCTCTTTTCCTAATTGAATACCCGTTATTTCTTTCTCTTGCCTGATTGCCCTGGCCAGAACTTCCAACACTATGTTGAATAGGAGTTGTGAGAGGTATCCCTGTCTTGTATCAGTTTTCAAAGGGAATGCTTCCAGTTTTTGCCTGTTCAGTATGATACTCGCTATGGGTTTGTCATAATAGCTCTTATTATTTTGAGATACATTCCATCAGTATCTAGTTTATTGAGAGTTTTTAGCATTGAAGGGCTGTTGATTTTAGTGGAAGGCCTTTTCTGCATCTATTGAGATAATCATGTGGTTTTTGTCATTGGTTCTGTTTATGTGTTGGATTACATTCATTGATTTGCATATGTTGAACCAGCCTTGCATCCCAGGGATGAAGCCAACTTGATCTTGGTGGATAAGCTTTTTGATGTGCTGCTAGATTCGGTTTGCCAGTGTTTTATTGAGGATTTTGCATTGATGTTCATCAGGGATGTTGGTCTAAAATTCTCTTTTTTTGTTGTGTCTCTGCCAGACTTTGGTATCAGGATGTGCCATACTTTGGTATTAGGATGATGCTGGCCTCATAAAATGAGTTAGGGAGAAGTTCCTCTTTTTCTGTTGGTTGGAATAGTTTCAGAAGGAATGGTACCAGCTCCTCTTTGTACCTCTGGTAGGATTTGGCTGTGAATCCGTCTGGTCCTGGATTTTTTTTGGTTGGTAGGCTATTAATTATTGCCTCAATTTCAGAGCCTGTCATTGGTCTATTCAGCGATTTAAATTCTTCCTGGTTTAGTCTTGGGAGAGTGTATGTGTCCAGCAATTTATCCATTTCTTCTAGATTTTCTAGTTTATTTGCATAGAGGTGTTTATGGTATTCTCTGATGGTAGCTTGTATTTCTGTGGGATCGGTGGTGGTATCCCGTTTATCATTTTTTATTGCGTCTATTTGATTCTTCTCTATTTTCTTCTTTATTAGTCTTGTTTGCAGTCTATCAATTTTGTTGATGTTTTCAAAAAACCAGCTCCTGGATACATTGATGTTTTTTGAATGGTTTTTTGTGTCTGTATCTCCTTCAGTTCTCCTCTGATCTTAGTTATTTCTTGCCTTCTGCTAGCTTTTGAATTTGTTTGCTGTAAATTCTCTAGTTCTTTTAATTGTGATGTTAGGGTGCCAATTTTAGATTTTTCCTGCTTTCTCTGGTGGGCATTTAGTGCTATAAATTTTCCTCTATACACTGCTTTAAATGTGTCCCAGAGATTCTGGTACATTGTGTCTTTGTTCTCATTGGTTTCAAAGAACATCTTTAGTTCTGCCTTAATTTCATTATTTACCCAGTAGTCATTCAGGAGCAGGTTATTCATTTTCCATGTAGTTGTGTGGTTTTGAGTGAGTTTCTTAATCCTGGGTTCTAATTTTATTGCACTGTGGTCTGAGAGATGGTTTAGTGTGATTTCTGTTTTTTGCATTGGCTGAGGAGTGCTGTACTCCCAATTATGTGGTCAATTTTGGAATAAGTGCAATGTGGTACTGAGAAGAATGCATATTCTGTTGATTTGGGGTGGAGAGTTCTGTAGATGTCTACTAGGTCTGCTTGGTACAGAGCTGAGTTCAAGTCCTGGATATCCTTGTTAACCTTCTGTCTTGTTGATCTGTCTAATGTTGACATTGGGTTGTTAAAGTGTCCCATTATTATTGTGTGGGAGTCTAACTCTCTTTTTAGGTCTCTCAAGACTGGCTTTATGAATCTGGGTGCTCCTGTATTGTGTGGATTTGTATTTAGGATAGTTAACTCTACTTGTTGAATTGATCCCTTTACCATTGTGTAATGGCCTTCTTTGTCTCTTATGATCTTTGTTGGTTTAAAGTCTGTTTTATCAGAGACTAGGATTGCAAATCCTGTGTTTTTTTTTTGTTTTTTTGTTTTTTTGCTTTCCATTTGCTTGGTAGATCTTCCTCCATCCCTTTATTTTGAGCCTGTATGTGTCTCTGCACATGAGATGGGTCTCTGGAATACAGCACACTGATGGGTCTTGATTCTTTATCCAATTTGCCAGTCTGTGTTTTTTAATTGGGGCATTTAGCCCATTTGCATTCAAGGTTAATATTGTTATGTGTGAATCTGATCCTGTCATTATGATGTTAGCTGGTTATTTTGCTCGTTAGTTGATGCAGTTTCTTCCTAGCATCAATGGTCTTTACAATTTGGCATGTTTTTGCAGTGGCTGGTACCGGTTGTTCCTTTCCATGTTTAGTGCTTCCTTTAGGAGTTCTTGTAAGGCAGGCCTGGTGGTGACAAAATCTCTCAGCATTTGCTTGTCTGTAAAGGATTTTATTTCTCCTTCGCTTATGAAGCTTACTTTGGCTGGATATGAAATTCTGGGTTGAAAATTCTTTTCTTTAAGAATGTTGAATATTGGCCCCCACTCTCTTCTGGCTTGTAGGATTTCTGCTGTTAGTCTGATGGGCTTCCCTTTGTGGGTAGCCAGACCTTTCTTTCTGGCTGCCCTTAGCATTTTTTCCTTCATTTCAACCTTGGTAAATCTGTGTCTTGGAGTTGCTCTTCTTGAGGAGTATCTTTGTGGTGTTCTCTGTATTTCCTGAATTTGAATGTTGACTTGTCTTGCTAGGTTGGGGAAGTTCTCCTGGATAATATCCCGAAGAGTGTTTTCCAGCTTGGTTCCACTCTCCCCATCACTTTCAGGTACACCAATCAAACATAGTTTTGGTCTTTTCACATAGTCCCATATTTCTTGGAGGCTTTGTTCATTTCTTTTTATTCTTTCTTCTCTAAGCTTCTCTTCTCATTTAATTTTATTAATTTGATCTTCAATTACTGATACCATTTCTTCCACTTGATCGGGTTGGCTGCTAAAGCTTGTGTATGCTTCATGAAGTTCTTGCACTGTGGTTTTCAGCTCCATCAGGTCACTTAAAGTCTTCTGTACATTGTTTATTCTAGTTAGCCATTTGTCTAATCTTTTTTCAAGGTTTTTAGCTTCCTTGCAACGGGTTCGAACATCCTCCTTTAGCTCAGAGAAGTTTGTTATTACTGACTTTCTGAAGCCTACTTCTGTCAACTTGTCAAAGCCATTCTCCATCCTGCTTTGCTCCGTTTCTGGCGAGGAGCTCCAATCCTTTGGAGGAGAAGGGGCACTCTGGTTTTTAGAATTTTCAGTTTTTCTGCTCTGGTTTCTCCCCATCTTTGTGGTTTTATCTACCTTTGGTCTTTGATGATGGTGATCTATGGATGGGGTTTTGGTGTGGATGTCGTTTTTGTTGATGTTGATGCTATTCCTTTCTGTTTGTTAGTTTTCCTTCTAACAGTCAGGTCCCTCAGCTGCAGGTCTGTTGGAGTTTGCTGGAGGTCCACTCCAGACCTTGTTTACCTGGGTATCACCAGGTGGAGGCTGTAGAACAGCAAATATTGCAGAACAGCAAATATTGCTGCCTGATCCTTCTTCTGGAAGCTTCATCTCAGAGAGGCACTCGGCTGAATGAGGTGTCAGTTGGCCCCTACTGGGAGGTATCTCCAAGTTAGACTACATGGGGGTCAGGGACCCACTTGAGGAGGTGGTCTGTCTGTTCTCAGAGCTCAAACACCATGCTGGGAGAACCACTGCCCTCTTCAGAGCTGTCACACAGGGACATGTAAGTCTGCAGAAGTTTCTGCTGCCTTTTATTCAGCTGTACTCTGCCCCTAGAGGTGGAGTCTACAGAGGCAGGTGGGCCTCGTTGAGCTGCGGTGGGCTCCGCCAAGTTTGAGCTTCCTAGCAGCTTTGTGTACCTACTCAAGCCTCAGCAATGGTGGATGCCCCCTCCCCAAACCAGGCTTGCTGCCTCACAGTTTGATCTTGCACTAGCAGGAAGCAAGGCTCCGTGGGCGTGGGACCCTCTGAGCCAGGCACAGGATATAATCTCCTGGCGTGCTGTTTGCTAAGACTGTTGGAAAAGCACAGTGTTTAGGTGGCGGTGTCCTGATTTTCCTGGTACAGTTTGTCATGACTTCCCTTGGCTAGGAAAGGGAAATCCTCTGAGCCCTTGCGCTTCCCCGGGTGAGGCAATGCCCCTCCCTGCTTCAGCTCACCCTCCATGGACTGTACCCACTTTCTGATCAGTCCCAATGAGATGAACCAGGTACCTCAGTTGGAAATGCAGAAATCACCCGTCTTCTGCGTCGATCATGCTGGGAACTGCAGACTGGAGCTGTTCCTATTTGGCTATCTTCACTCTTCTAACTTTAACAGTGAATGGTGTCAAGGTGGAAAGTGGTTGAGAGTGACTGTCATTGGGTCAGTCAGCCAGCAGCTTGCCATGGTGTCCTTTTCATCTCTGAGTCTCTTGCAGTCCTGACACAATGCCTTGAATAGCATAGTCATTTCAAATGATGAAATCCCTTTAATATAATCCAATTTAGAGATTATTACATTGGCCTTGTAGATGGTGGGTTTTTAAGGGATAGGAACTAATATGAGTGCCTATGACATAAGAGTAGGTGTTTAATAGACTTTGAATCATTTTATTCCTCAGAACAATCTCCATTTTACAGGTAAGCCAGTGAGAGTTCATTTGGATTAAGTAGTTTTAGGTTGTAGCTAATAAGTTAAAAAGACCGTTTTCAAACACCGTTCTGTCCAATGCCCAAACTCATGCTATTTCTATTCTACCACTCTGACTACTGAATGATTCAAATTATCCTGATATGAAGATCAGTCTAGTAGACTGGCATGTTCTTGATACTTCTTAGAATTTCAAAATTCAAAGTCTGACTCAATACTGTCAATGACCTTCTATGATGAATTTTTTTTTTCATCATAGGCTGTGAAATCATAAATTAGGTGTTCTGAAATGCAATTGCTTTTTTAAAAGGATGTCCACTTAAGTGGGGGTTTAGTGGGGTATCTGGGGTGGGATTGGGTGAGAGTTAGGGCTTATGTCACCCTCTGCTGCATCTGAGGGTAGGGACAGTACATCACCTTGAATTTGACTTTCCTTGTCCAAGAAACAGTAATTTGCGTGAGCCCTCTTTGTTATGCAAACTGAAAGTGAATAAATACTCCTTGCATACCTGGCAGCTTCAATGGGGCTGCCAAGCCTGCAGAGCTGATTCTTGTGGAGAATTTGTCTGAATCAAGAGCCTTCAGGGTAGGAGGGGTTGAGGCCCCAACCCCTGCTTCCTGAAATTATGTTAAGGAAACCCTTTGGGTAGGTCAACTGGCAGAAGACACACATAGATACAAAAGGAACTCCTCCCAGGAAGCCTGAGGTGGTAAGCAGAGCTCATCAGCTTGTGGCCCATTCAGGAGACCTCTGGCAGTATGACCCAAACTGGATGACAGCAAATATTAGGTTGGTGCAAAAGTTATTGCGGTTTTTGCTGTTAAACGTAATGGCAAAAACCACAATTACTTTTGCACCAACCTTAACTGAGTGTAGAGTGGGAGCTCTAATATCCCACTACAGCATGCAAAGGCATCACTACATCACTAGGCATCACTACAGTATGCAAAGCTCTGATGGAACTGTCAGGACTGGTCCTCATCTGTGATACCCTGTGGCTGTAGGAAGTGATAGCAGAAATGGACTGGACTCTTCAGTTCTCTGCTCGCCTGGAGTTTGGTCAAGACAACTTCTCTGTGCACTGAGTAAGCTTAGGGGCTTTGGGGTGGAGTATGAAAATCGAAGAGGGAAACAGCCAGTTTACAGCTTTGTAGGGCCAATACAAGGCTCTGAAGTCACGTTTAGGAGAAGGAATCAACTGTATTTTATAGTGAGTAAGTAGGTTATACTCCAAAGGTCAGTGACATAAAATCACTGCTAAGCTGAGGCTCTGCTGAGTTATTTCTGGACCTTCAGGTGGACATAATTAAAACAATTGCTAGATGAATTGATATTAAACTGTCAGGTTGGAACTGAGAGGCACAGAAAAACATTAACGGAGATAACTCTTTAATGAGAAGTGATTCCTGATGCAGATAGACAAGACAGAAACAGAGATTACAGAAGAACAGCCTGTGGATCATAGTGTGCCTGCACACATAGAGAAACTAGAGTGACTAAATTGATGGGAAACAAGGGATGTGAGAGCTGGGAGCAGAGATTAAGGGGGCTAATGAGGCAATTTCTTTGCTTTTCAATAGGTAATATATTCATACATTCAAAATGCAAAAGATTTGAGAGTGTATAATGAAAATAAGTGTCTCCATCCCTGTCCCCATCCACTCAGTTTCCTGCCTTAGAGGCAGCCAAGGTTATGAGGTCCTTATGCTGTTTTTTGAGAGATATTTTATGCATTTGTAAGAAGTATGTGTGTGGGTAGCCACACTTTTTTTTTTTTTTTTTTTTAAATACAACTGGTATTATAGTATATACAGTCTTCTGCACTTTGCTCTTTTTAAAAAAACCTTGGCAATATGACTCGGAGATAATTTCATATTAGTATAGAGAGACCTTTGTTATTTCTCCTTTTTTTTTTTTTTTTAATGCCTATTAGAATCCCATTGCTGGTTGTACCATACTTTATTTAACCAGTCCTCTCTTCATGGACATATTAGGTTGTTTCTAATATTTTGCTGTTGCAATGGTAATCCAGTGATTCATCTTTTATGTACATCACGTGTGTGTATGAAAGAGCGAGAGAGAGAGGAAGAGAAAGATTCTATTGCTAGAATAAATTCCTAGACAACCACATTTTCTAATATGTGAGGACTTATTTATAAAAGTATTGGCCATTTGTGCTCTATAGCTACCAAACAGACCATGAGGGCACCAGCTTTACTTACGAGGTTCAGTTGAATCTACCATGCCCCACTATACTGAACAATAAGAAGTGCTGGAGAGCCAGGTAATGTTTCCCATTTTGCTTCTGTGAGACTTCCTAATTTTCTCTCACAGTCTTAAACATGGATGGCATTATTTTCAGACTGCAGTAAGTTATCAGCCTAAGTAGATCCCTCTGATCTTCTAAGATTGGTTTATCTTATTCTTCCATATTCTCTGCAGACAAAGAAGGTAACCAAATGTTTGGTTTTAAATACTCCATCTCTTTCATGCAGCTACACTTGCATAAGATTGTACATAGAGGCAAAGTAGAAATTTTGGTAACTAAGGGGGTTGGGCTGGCAGAACAGATAATCAGGGCAATGAGGAGCAGAGATTGAGATTTGTTATGGTAGATCCACTTGTAGATATTTTAGAGTTGGCTTTAATTGAACTTTTATTGTTCAAAAGGAATGCAATACATCCACTGGCCTTTTAAATTTTTAATTAAGGGGACATGTTTAAAGTTTTAAATTACTAGATCTATTTTGCTTTGATTGGCCACTATATAAAACCAGACAGAGTCCATCCATAGTAGTACCTAATAGTTCTGCACCATCAATCAAAGTGTGTTTCTCCATTTTATTTCCTGCCTCTACTATTAACTTGTCATTACCAACCTGCTTGTATTCTTTCACATGGTGTGTGATGGATTAAACTAGTTAGCTGGCCAGATAGATTATACAGGGTACATTAACACTTAGTGTTTTTGATGGAGCACTGGGCAAAACAAAAGCCATTCCTTACGAAAGACAATTAAGCCTGCTGCTTGCTGTGTTTTGAACTTCGTGGTTCTCTTTCTCTGAGTGGGCAGATAATAGCCATGTAATAATTTTAGTGCAGGTGCATTTAATTAGTTTCTTTCTTAAGAGGCTTCTATTAAAGCAAAATGGTCAGTCCGTTGAGTAGCTGGTTTCCTTGCATCAGATTTTTCTCTCCCTTTCTTCCTTGTCTATTTTTGGCAAAATGACTGAGAAACTCCTGAGACAAACTACTTCCATAAGGTCTTTGTTTCTAAGAGAGGAGCTTTTGAGATTCTGGGCAGACAGCTCAAGAGATCTTCCCCAAGTTTCAGTGTTTAGTTGACCCAAGTTCCTGATGTTTTATTTTCTGTTATTTGGAGGCCGAATCATCCCAGCCTTATGTTCGGAGAGGCCTCCCCTGGCCAGTGTCCACCGGGTACACTGTGTGCTATCCAGACACCCTGATACTCACGGCGTGGGTCTGGGGCCCGGCTTAGCTCTGCCTCACTAAATAAGACAGGTGGCCTGTGGTTGGCCCCCAACCAATCTATCCTAGTGCTTAGACCCTCACCTGTGTGCACCTGCTGCTGTTGCCTGCTTAATCTGTGCAGATTGAATTTGTAAATCTTCATGGAAATGCCATAAATATTCTCTAATTCTCTCAGCACTTCCACAGGAAGGACAGAGAGCATCTCTCTCTGGTTCCCTGACATCCTGTTACTGCTCCTGAGGCATTCTAATACCTCCAGTCACCTTGACCCCATGTCTTTGGTAATGTCTAGTGTCTGGGCTCAAGGTTCAGTTGTTTTTTTGGTTTTCTTACTTCCCTGTTCATTCTAAACTCCTGGGTGGCTGGTGGGGCTTGCTGGCTCATTTGGGTCTCAGAAAAACTGGGGAAGGAACAGAACAAAAGGCTGGTTTTCTGTTTCCTTATCACCCCTGTAGCATGGGGAAGCCATCCTGCTTAGGGGGCTTCATGCTATCAACCTCCTGCTGACCCTCATTGTTGGTAGGGTGCCAATTGCTTGAATGAAAACTGACCTCAGGCAAACTCTCCTGAAAGCTGGCTTAGTCCCCACTGGCAAACAAGATAGAGTAACTAAGGACTGGGAGTGGGCAATGAACCCCAGGGCCTTTCTTCCTGCATGCACCTTATAAGCAAGATCTGGGCTACTTCTATCTCTATTCACCCACAGAATGTGTAACAATACCTGGCATAAGTTGCTGCTCAGCCATCACACCACATTACTGCTATTTCTGCTGATAATACTAATAAGAGTATCAACAATAACATATGATAGAGGAATCAGAACGAGGCCTCTTGCCAGGATTTTTTAAATCACCAGCTGCCCTAATCCTGCCTCAGTCTCTAATATCATCCATAACCTCCCTAAGAAGCAAAATGATAGTATCTCATATTATTGATCTTCTACCTTGTTCAGGACTTTACATACACTATTACACTATTATTAATCCCCCAGCATTAAGAGCCTGCCTTCACTTGTTACCAATATGTCAGGTGCTCTTCTAGGTCATATATATCATTCAGTCCTCACAGTAATCGTGTGCTCTGGGTGCTCTTATCTCCCCATCCCAGCATGTCCAAACAACCTTTTTAGATCAAAGATGTTTGATAAAATAGCAGCAGCAGCAGCAGCTGTTAACATTTGTTGAGTACTTATTATATACCTGGCACTGTTCAAAGTTCTTTGTGTATGTTAATTCCTCTAATCATCACAACAATTTTTATGAGCTATAATGTAGGTATTATTTATCTTCATTTTGCAGATGAGAAAAATGAGGCACACAGGTCAATAGTTTTGCTAAACTCACACATGGATAAAGCTTTCTAGCAAATGCTACAGGACAGGTATCGTTAGTCCCATTTTTGGTATTAATAACAAGAAAACCAATGATGTTTTAAGAGCTGGTTGAATTTGAGCAGATTGACCTGAGAGGAAGTCAGAGTTCCTATTTCAGAGGCAAAATTATTCTTTTGTTTAGGAAAATGCCTTCATAAGCTTGTTTGGTATTGAAGGTATACGGGCATCACTGGAATAGAAGTTTAAACAAAGACCAGGTAACTTTTCTGTGGAGTAAAATAACAGGAGGTTTGGAGTTGTTCACTAGAACCTTGAGATGGCAGAAGGACCTGGAAAAGAAAAAGGTAGGTACAATACACAAAAAAAGAGAGAGAAAGAATGGCTCAGTAACATGATGGGAAGTTAGGATCCCTGAAGGAATGTAGTTGGTGATAAATTCCATGTGGAGGGAATGAGCAATGAATTCCTTGGGATAGAAATGGCTGACATTCAGTGTGAAGTTGTTTTTGCATATGTTGCTGTCTTTTAACCCCAAAACTTCAATAAAAGTTTGATACTCAGAAATTAGCACTGCTGCTTTGGAGGAGTGAAGGGAGAGGACTTTTATGGAAGGGGCTTTCCAAGCAGTGATGAGCAGGGAAAGGACTTAGAAACTTGGGCCAGAGCTAGGAGTGAGTCCAAGTCAAGTAGCAGCAGAGAAACAAGCTGAAGTGTAGACCCGTTAGAGAAGTGAGTGTAATAAGAGCCCCTGCAAACTCCCTTCCCCAAATGTACCCAAGGGAAGTGAACAAAATAAGGCAATGGGGGAAAGAGGGAGCAATTAATAACTTATGTAATAATCAATTATTTTTTAAATTTGTGCATGTGTATCTTTTAGGGACTCAGCTTCAAGCAGTGGAAAGTATCATCTCAAATGGAACTAGTCAACAAGGAAATGTATTATCTTGCATATGAGAAGGCTCGAAAGTAGGGTATTTTCGGGGTTGGTTGATTCGCTGGTTCAGCCATATCATCAAGAATGCAATTTCACTTCTCTCTGCTATCTTCTGCATTGGTTTCATCCCTAGGGTAAGAGCAAGATGGCTGCAGAAACTCCAGGAGTCACATCTATATATTTCAATATACAGAAGAAATGTTTTCTATTCCAGTAGCTCCCTTAGGAGTGAAGTATCTTTTTCAAGAAAATTGCTAGAAGACTTCTGTGTCTCATTGGCTAGAAACACAATCATTTCTGAGCTAATCCCTTCCAAGGGGATTGGATTTGGTCTTAGACAACCCAGGTTTATCCTCAGAGCTGGGTATGGGGTCAGCTTCCTCTGAGGCACATGGCTACGAATGAGAGAGGTAGAAACTCTGAAGATAGCCAGGACTTGGGTTGCTGGGTAGAAATTGTAAAGTGCTTACTATACAGTGGGAACAAAGGAGGAAAAAAAATGGGGAGAAATACATTTTGAGGTTTCTGACTGCATGTTTCTGTTGTGTTTCTAGCCCTATAAATGAAGCTATAGCTCTCTGGCCTTACATAGCTAAAAGAATCCGCTGGGGTATGGCACTCCTACACAACGGAATACTATGCAACTGATAAAGCAATGAGGCATAGTTCTGCATATTGGTCTAATATGATCTTCAGGATATATTTTTAAGTGATAAAATCAAGGTGCAGGATATTATATGTATCTGTAAAAGGGGGAAATACAAATGTAAACATAAACTATAAACTAATAGAAGTATCTCTATGCATTGTTTTGTAAATTGACTTTAAAATCATGTAAATTGAAACGGAAAGCAATTCTTAGAAATTAAAAAAATGACAAACTTAATCGTGAATTATGTAGGTGGTTTAACTGTATCAAGAGGAATTATTTAGAATGACATTAAAAACTCAGTAATTTGGACATCTCTTGTGGAATATATCTATCCTAAAGAGAAGAAGAACTGCAACAAAATTTAAATTGTTAATGTCGTTAGGAACGAAGATTTTTCAACATAAAAGAAACATATACCATGGTAAAATCAAAGAAGTTCAATTAAAGATCTGTAATTCTCAATTTGAATTGTAAATATCAGTATAAATTTTTGATATATTTTCTAATAAATATTTCCTAGCAATTTCTACTAAAAAGGCCTAGAACAGGCCATTAATAGACCTCCCAGATTGTGGTCTGTAAATACAAACACCCAGAAAATGAAACTAGAGTTTGTGGTGAAATAGTGAATTTCATGTTTAGGAGAGCAACTGTGCAAGGTAAGCCTGGAAAATCTTGTCAGATCAGAAAGCAAGGAAAACATAGAGATAATGGAGATTGTGTTAAAAAGATTCAGAAGCTGGTTTGAAGAACTCCCACTGGCCAAAGATGGAACAGTTCCAAATCAAGAGGAATAGAACTGTGAATGGATTGATACATATAAGATATAAATATGCATGGATTTGTAATCATATAAAAATAATTGATCACCTTTGAAAGATCCTAGACAACTAATCCATGATTCTGAAGAAACGTAAATGAGAGCACAGAATCCAGTCTTTAACTTGTTGTTCCTGCATGATGTGTACCTCAGAGCAAATAAACATTTGCTGAAAGTTTTTCTTTATAGAAAAATCCTAGTTAATGAAAGTAGAAGCGTAGATTTAAAATATTAACATTTCAACTCTTTTTTTTTGAGATGGAGTTTTGCTCTTGTCATCCAGGCTAGAGTGCAGTGGTGTGACCTTGGCTCACTGCAACCTCCGCCTCCCAGGTTCAAGTGATTCTTCTACTTCAGCCTCCTGAGTAGCTAGCATTACAGGTGCATGCCACCGTGCCCAGCTGATTTATGTATTTTCAGTAGAGACGTGGTTTCACCATGTTGGCCAGGCTGGTCTTGAACTCCTGACCTCAGGTGATCCATCCACCTTGGCCTCCCAAAGTGCTGAGATTACAGGCATGAGCCACTGCACCAATCCCAAAATTTCAAATATTAATGAGATAATTGATCTACGCAATTAACATCAATGCCTGCTAAGACCTTTAGTTGAAAAACTGATAGGGAACTTTATAACAGATGAGCAGGCTGGCGACACCTGCACTCCTTGATCAATATTAACATCAGGCATTAGGTACCTCCTCGTGTAATGTAATAGGAAGTACACAGCACCACCTATGAAGTCTTCTTGCCAAAAACTCAACCTAAGTATAATCAACACTTTCTGTTTACAGGAAATGTTGGGACATAGAAATGAAATATAATATACGGACTTTTTTTGGATTCGAATTTAAACAAGCTGACTACTTAAAAATATATAAGACAATAAGAGACAGTTGAGCACTGACTGAATATTGGATGATACTGAGGAATTATTAACTTTTTCAATGATGGTAATGGTTATATTTTTTAAAAACTCTATTTTTTTGTAGCTATAAATGGATATGTTTACATATGAAATGCTATAACGTTTGGAATTTGTTTCTAAATAATGCAGTGTATGTGTGAGGGAAGTGAATGGGGCTATGGATTGACAAGCGTGAAGCTGGGTGATGGGTAATGGAGCTCACTGTAGTGTTCTCTTTGGCTTATGTTTGACAGTTTCCATAATAAAGTGTTTGAAAAGAATGAGCCGTGGTCAACCCAGCTTTCAATCAATGCAATTTTGGCGTTTGCTGCTCTGGCTGTAGGCAGGGGCCTTGATGTGAAGGCTCTCGCAGACAAGCCATGGCTGTGTAGAAGCTGCCTTAGGAGTGAGGAATTACATTGCCAGGGCCTTTGAAATACCTGGTACCATGGTTTTCCAGGTCCCTGCTGTACTTGTGTATTGATCTTCCTCTTCCCCTTCCTCTTACTCCTGCTGGGTCCTCTCAATCACCGGAGTGGTGACAGGATTCAGTTGGACAATCTGGATGAGATGAACTCTGGAGAATTTGCTCTCAGGAATGGTGGCATTGGCTGTTAGTCACATGCCTCTTCTTGCTTACACTGTGATTCTGGGACTAACCACAGACCACAAGTCAAAAGCCAGCCTCTTCTACTGGTGCCTGAGACTCGACATCACTTCTTCATTGCCAAACATAGAGTCTTGGATCCTATTGAAAGATAAAGTCCATGTAAAAGGGCTGACTCTGTAACTGATCAGTTTTCAAGTTAAGGTGCCAAGAAAAAGCTCATGCTCAGAGGGTTCTGTTACTCATTTGGGTATGACTGTTTTCATCTACTCTAGTAAAAATGTTAAAGGGATGGGCTAGTATCAATCGTAAAATTTTCTCCATTCAGATCTTTTCATGCTCTTGGTGTATGCTATTGTTTATATATATTAGAATCTAAGATGGCATCTGATTTAATACAGAATTATTATTGATTTTAATTTTCATATTGTAACTTTTCATGATATTCCAAGAGGAACACTATGATTTTTAGGGGGTTCTGCTACTAGGTAAAGTTTGAGAACAGACCACTGCAGAATGACTTATATTTTAGTGTGAGTGAAGGATTTGAGGGTGGGTTTGATGAAAGGCAGAATAGCGTTATTCTAGGTGAGAACTGAAATTGGATAAACCTCAACCCAACCCTTGTCTTGTTTAAGAATGTGTTTCCTTGACAACACCACTTAAGTACAATAACTCAAGGGAAGGTTAAATTCTTAGGAGCAACACCTAAGCAGGGAGAGATGATATTTCAGCTTAGCTTTTCCTGGGTGTTAATGACTGAACCTGCCAGATCATAGGCTGTAAGATTTATTTCTCACTCTAGAGAATATAGTTGTAATGACACAAGAATAGAAATTAATCAGAGTTTTTTTTTTTTTTTTTTTTCATTCCTTCTCATCTTTGTTTAAGTAGTTCAAGATCTTAGCCAAGGGATGGGGACAATTGCTGGCAAGAAAGGAAGCTTTCTGAATAGACGTGAACCTTGAAACTCAGAATAAAACTGAGTGGAGAGGGACACCTTGAATTTAATTCACATTTTTAATCTGAAAAATTGGAAAGAAGGGCAGGAAGCATTTAGACTATCAGCAAATTAACTATTACTGTCTCTGGCCTCTCTTCAATTTGAGGCAGCTGGGGTATATGTAAGCCAGATGTTACCAAAGGGAATCATGGTAAGATGAGTAACTAGAAGCTTAAAGATTGTGATTTCTAATCTTAGAAGGTTGATGTCTTCTGGGACATAGAGTGTCTACGATTATGCTCTGTAGATAGAATTTGTCATTTTTGCTCAAGGATCAAAACAAGCATCAAAAAATTCTTTAAGTCTATGTTATTCTTCCTATTCTATTTGGATCGAAATCTGTACTATCTCTCTCCCACTCTCTCTCTGTCAAATCATCTTTCTTGCTATCTCACATCTCTCATTGCATGCACCAGAGTTGTGCTGTTCACCAGCCACATGTGGCTACTGAGCACTTGGCATGTGGCTAGTCCAAATAGAGATGTAAGTATTAAACAGAGGATTAGGAAGACTAAGGATGGATAAATGAATATAAAATACTCACCAATAGTTTTAAAATGTTGACTACATGTAGAAATGGAAATAGATATATTCAGTTAAATAAAACATTAAAATTAGCTTCAATATTTATTACTTTTCTAATATGGTGATTAGTGTGCTCAAAATTATTATGTAGCTCACATTATATTTCTATTGGATGGAGGCATACTAGAAAATATTCATGACATCTTTAATTTGTCCTAGAGACCAAAGGTATGAGATCAGAAGCTGGATCCCTCAGTTTGAATTGTGGTTCTCCACTTTATACATATGTGGCCTTAGACAGTTCTAAAAATCTCCATGCCTTCCTGTCCTATTCTGTAAAATGCAGAGAGAAAGAGTTGCTCTTGCATCGGGTGGTTATGAGATTGCCTGAGACAGTGGCTGGTTCAGAGCAAGTTATGAGTATTCCCATGATATTCCTACCCTGTTGCTCTAACCCAGAGCTAACTTCTTGTGTTCCTGAAAATCAGAGACTCTGTTGAAGGAAGGGGTAGGCAGCAGCCTCCCCAGTTTTCCCACCATTTACTCATTTTTACCTGTAGTCAACTTCACACCCATATACCCTTATATGGTCTGAATGTGTCCCCTAAATTCATGTGTTGGAAACTTGATCCCCAGCACAGTGGTGTTGGGAAGTGGGGTCTTTTTTTTTTTTTTTCCTGAGATGGAGTTTCACTCTTGTTTCCAGGCTGTAGTGCAATGGTGTGATCTCGGCTCCCTGCAACTTCTGCCTCCTGGGTTCAAGTGATTCTCCTGCCTCAGCCTCCTAAGTAGCTGGGATTACTATGCCCAGCTAATTTTTGTATTTTTAGTAGAGACAGAGTTTCGCCATATTGGCCAGGCTGGTCTCGAACTCTGGACTTCAGGTGATCCACCCAACCCGGCTTCCCAAAGTGCAGGGATTAAAGGCATGAGCCATGGCGCCTGGCCGGGAAGTGGGGTCTTTTAGGAAGTGTTTAGGTCCTGAGGGGTCTGTCTTCATAAATTAATTATTCCTCTTACAAAAAAGGTTTGTGAGAGTGGGTTCTCTCTCTCCTGTTCTTCTGCCATGTGAAGACACACGGTTCATCCCTCTTAGCCCTTCCACCTTCCACCATATGAGGACACAGTGTCTTGGCCCACACCAGATGCTGGTGCCTTGATCTTGGACTTCCCAGCATCCTGAACTGTGAGGAAATAAGTTTATTTTCTTTGTAAATTTCCCAGTATCCTGTTATACCAGTGCAAAACAAACTAAGATGTGTCCCTTTAACATTTGAGGACAGGGATTGCACATTGGATTCCTTCATTTCACCCACAGTATTCTACATATGGAGGATGCACAACAAATAATTATTTATAACAAAAAAAAAGGAGAACATAACTTATCTAGGAAATACAGATTTGGTGATTGGAACAAGTTTAAAGAATATCTTTGGAAACATGCTGAGAGCCTATGACATCACCATGTAATATGTCCTTTGTTTCTCATGGCAACCTGAAAGATTATTAAATTGATTATTGACTGCTGCTTTTAAGCAATATACAACAAGAATTTCCTTCCAGAAGAATAGCTATGCATTTTTCAAAAAGGAAGAGAATGTGTTATGTCTGAAGATCTTCATTGTAAGTCATTCTTTGTTTCAAAATTATGCTTGCTTGCTTGCCTTTCTGTTTCTATTAAAAATAAAAACACACTCCTTCATGCCTCAAATGAGGTAAGATAATGGTGATAGGATATCAGTCCTAAACTGTCCCATGGAGGTAAGGGGTTATAATTAGGTGGCCCACTGAGCCTCAACTCTCACTCTGAGGAAATAATCAGAAGCGGGGAACACATCTTTTTTCTTCTGAAGTGCTGGTGGAAGCTTAGCTGGAGGTACTGGTGCCCCCCTCTTTTAGCTGTCCCCAAAAGTCAAATATCCTGATCACAGTTTCAGGTTGAGGCCCATCTGGATCAGTGAAGACCACAAACTACAGGTGGAGAGAAGAAGCCAAGCGGGTACTATCCAGTGGCTTAACTATGCATTCTTTAGGGAATCAAAAGACATTGGTCAGTCTCTGTGTATAACACCCATATCCCTAAGATTAAATCAATCTGAATGAGTGCTGTCGCCGACCGAGGTAGCCCCTCTGATTTAGCAGCTTTTAAAACTGGCTGCCATAACATGCTATAGTTCATCCAGTATCACAGGGTCCAAGAAAAATGATCTTCAGTCATTTTTACTTAGAGCAACTTAAACGAAACCCACCTGAGTGAGCTATGTGGTGGAACGTGAGAATGGTCCCAACTCCAACTCAGAGAAATCTCACTGTAAGGAATGCTGAGGAAGAAATGTAGAGATTGAATCCGAAGATTAATTAAAAGATCTCGGCCAGGTACGTGGCTCATGCCTGTAATCCCAGCACTTTGGGAGGCCTAGGTGGGTGGATCATGAGGTCAAGAGATTGAGACCATCCTGGCCAACATGGTGAAACCCCGTCTCTACTAAAAATACAACAACAACAACAAAAATTAGCTGGGTGTGGTGGCGTGTGCCTGTAGTCCCAGCTACTCGGGAAGCTGAGGCAGGAGAATCGCTTGAATCCGAGAGGCAGAGGTTGCAGTGAGCCGAGATCGCGCCACTGCACTCCAACCTGGTGACAGAATGAGACTCTGTCTCAAAAACAAAAACAAAACAAAACAAAACAAAACAAAAAGATCTCATTTATTTGTAGTGTCTGTGCTACAGGATTTATATTTCCTGAATTATGGAGCTAGTAGAAATACTCCATCCCTCTTGGCAAAGTGCAGAGAACAAATAATTTTACACAAACCTCAGAAGCCACACTGCACAAAGGAACAGGTGACCAGAGGCCACTTGCTTCTGGCAGTTCCCTCAGACAAATTTGTAAAACAAGTAACAGTTGATTCAACAACCACAGGCTTTGGTCTTGTTTCAAACCCTTCTTCTCTGGAACTGGCCTTTTGCCTGAAGCCAGCTTTGGACCTATCCTGTACTATCCTGTCTCTACTTTCCTCTTCTGGGTGAAGAAGAACATCCATTTGTTGTTCAGATAAAAAGCACTCTTGTGAGAATGAAACTAATAACGCTTCAGTGACTTTCAGAGGCTTCCTGGTCCCCACTGTGTCAATTTAAACTCCTTTGTCAAGATTTCAGGACCCTCCAGTATTGTCAAACACATCTCGTTTTCCCCAGGAGTGCATGCTAAGCCTTTATTCCTTTTGTTCATCTCATCTAAAATTGCCTTCCTACTTCTTATATTCTGGCTGACATTTAAGGCTCCGTTTAAGTTCTATTTCCTCTGTGAAGATTTCATTGTTTCTTTAGCTATTCTTAGGACATTTACTCAGTACCCACACCATGAAGACACTACCCTGCCTTGTTCACTCTCACTTCTGGTGTGTAACTCCTATCTGCCAGCTAGTGGCAAAACACCACTTGACACTTCACTTTTCATGCCCAGAACTTAGCTACTGCTGAGGTTACTGGGGGCTCTTTCTACAGAGAGAGGGAGAAGTTTCTGACATCGAAACTACCTCAAATGGAATGAGGTCATTTAGAACGTAATGAGTACCTTGTCAGTGGAAGGTATCAACTAGAGGTCACTGGAAGGGGCCTTCCCTAATGCATAGATCTTAGTGGATTCTTTATACACGTTTGATGCATGAATGAATGCAGGCTGTTGGGAAAGAGATTCAGATATTCATTTGGCATGTGACAAAATTCTCAACACCAAGTTTCTATTATTTTATAAAATGGTTGCTCATTAAAAAAAAGCATTTGCCACATTCATAAAAGTCTTTTCTCATTTGGAAACAATTTCACATTTGTTACCTCACTTGATTTTAGCAAACTTGTGAGAGGTGTGAGCTTTCACCATTATGTAAGTGTAACACATGAGGAAAGTGATGGAAACGTAACAAGGATGTGTAGAAGGTGCATGAGGAGAGGGGGACACAAAAATAACCAGGAAACAATGGTTGCCATGCTCTGGCCTTGGGCCATTTAGTGGTGGAGGGTTTGGGAGACAAGTCAGGTAGAACAATGGGAAAATAAACCACAGCCAAACTTACTTCTCCAGTACAGTTCTGATCTCCCTGTTTGTGCTTGGATCCGCTGGACTACCTGTTAAATCAGGACTCTATGCAGAAGCTGCTGGTTTTCCTCTTCAGCAAAGAAGTTAGAATTGCAATTTGGGTGAACATTTTTAACTGAGTCATAGCTGCTCTTTTATCACTTTGTGATAGGGTCCAAAAAAAACACTCAGAAAATTTGAAAATTCCAAAACGTGGGGCTTCAGGGGATGTACATGGAATTTATTTCCTGCTTTAGTGGAATGGTGGATATTAAGTCATCATATAACAAGGAATGCATTTATTTATTTTTTTTGAGACAGGGTTTTGCTCTGTAGCCCAGACTGGAGTGCAATGATGCGACCTCCGCTCACTACAACCTCCACCTCCTGGGTCCAAGTGATTCTTGTGCCTTAGCCTCCTGAGTAACTGGGACAACAGGTACGTGTCACCATGTCCGGCTAATTTTTGTATTTTCGGTAGAGATGGGGTTTCGTCATGTTAGCCAGGCTGGTCTTGAACTCCTCGTCCCAATTGATCTGCCTGCCTCAGCCTTCCAAAGTGTTGGGATTACAGATGTGAGCCATGGCACCTGGCCAGGAATGCCTATTTTAAGAGCAGAATGTGTTAAAGGGCTGAGGTAAATCATAGTAGTATTTTCCTAATGCTTTCTTGTAAACCTTGACAGTATAATATGAATTCAGGAACACAGTTATCAATCAGATATAATGTGCAAATCATTTTGCTGAACACCTGTCAAAAGCTTTGGTTATGCTGCCTGTTGAAGAGGACATCATGAAAAGACTTGGGCAGTATTGTAAGTGTGAAGTAGGAGAATGACAAAGTGATCAGGGTGTATTATATGTGGCTGTATTTGTTTTCCATTGCTACCTAACAAATTATCACAAATGACACAGGTTAAAATGACTCACAGGAGTCATCAGGACTCAGCTAAGATGTGCCCAGTGCACATCTTAGCAGGGTCCTCTGCTTAGAATTTCACAAAGCTGCAATCAAAGTACTGGCTGGATTGAATTGCTTTCTAGATCTCAGGGTTCTCTTTCAGCTTCCCTCAGGTTGTTGACAGAACTTGATTCCTTGTGGTTGTAGGACTGAGGCCCCTGCTGTATTGCTGGCTTTCAGCTGGGGCTGCCCTCAACTCCTAGAGCCACTCAATTTCTTGCCTCATAGGCCTTCTCATAACATGGCAGCTTATGATTTCAAGACTGGGAGGAGAATCTCTGACCTCCTCTGTTTCTGATTTCTAGACCCTCTTTTAAAGGACTTTCCTTATTAGGTTAGGCTTACAAAGCATAATCTCATTTTTGCTTAACTTGAAATCAACTGATTAAGAATTTTAATTACATATATAAAATCCTTTCATTTTGCCAAATAACATAACTTAATCTCTGGAGTAAAATCCTACCATATTCACAGGTCACTAAAGGAAGGGGATTATACAGGGCATGCAGATCAGAAGTGGAAATCTTCAGATTATCTTAGAATTTTTCCTACTATACTAGTGAATCAGAAGGCAAAACATCATCCTGTTAGGGGCTAGAATGATGTTTTTCCAATAGCAACTCTCCCATACCAGTTGGGTGTCCTACAATTCAATTCTGGCACTATCTGAAGTGAACATCAGATCCTACAGGTTAAGGGCACAGACTATTCTCACATTAGACAGCAGATGTAAGTCCCAGGGGCCGTCTGTACTTCTGTCTCATGAACCACAAATTTGAGGATTCCCACGACCACCTCTCAGGTTCGATAATTTGCTAGAATGACTCACAGAGCTCAGGGAAGCACTGTAATTATGGTTACTCATTTATTAGATAGGATACAAATGAACAGCCAGGTGAAGAGTTACATAGGGCAACAAGGTGTGTGATCAGGGTTGAGGGATGGGGCACAGTGTTACATGATATTTCCAGGCATGTCACCCTCCCAGCACATCCTTGTGTTCAGCATCCCCCAAATTTCCCAAATCTGGTTGTTTCAGGGTTTTTTATATGGGATTTAATTACATAACATTCAAGTATTATGGACTGAATATTTGTGTCCCCCGCCACCTAAATTCACATGTTGAAGCCCTAATCCTCAATTTGATAATATTTGGAGATGGGGTCTTTGGGAGGTAATTAGGATTAGATCAGGCTATGAGGGAGGGGCCTTCTTGATGAGATTAGTTGCCTTAAAAAAGGAGGAAGAAAGATCCTTCTCTCTTTTTCTCTGTCTGGCTCTGTGTGTTTGTGTGTATGTGCAGTGAGGAAAGGTCACATGAGGACACAGCAAGAAGGTGGACATCCACAAGCCAGGAAGAGAGCCCTTATTAGCAACCAAATTGGCCAGCACCTTGATGTGGAAGTACCTAGCCTCCTGTGAGAATAAGTTTTTTTTTGCTTAAGACATGCAGTATATGGTATGTACTTGTGATAGCCAAGCCAACTAAGATGGTAGGAGCATGTAATTAAATTATTGGCCACATGATTGACCCTGATCTCCAGCCCCTGTTCACTTCTGGGGACCTCCTTGGTAGATAGGGGCTGAAAGTTCCAACCATGTAATCAGGTAGGAGAATGTGCGTAGGCTATATGCAAATACTATACCATTTTATATAAGGGACTTGAGCATCTGTGCATTTTGGTATCTGAGGGCGGTCCTGGAATCAATCCTCCATGGATACCAAGGGAAGACTGTATATGTGTGTGTGCATAACACACACACACACACACACACCCCAAGCTATAATATATATTCAACACCAAGTTACAATATATATACATATCTAACATCAGTGTGATTTTGGTGTTAATTCTCCAAACAAGGAAATGCTTAACTAGTGTCACCAAGGGGATATCTTTTTCCTAGTTTTATTCTAGACTTTTTTTCTTTGTACATTTATGGTTATTCATGATCTCACCTCAGTCTACCTCTGACATGGATCCATGGTAGATTAAAAGTCTCATTTGGGAACCAGGACTGAGAAAGGACTACTGGATTCTTAGTCTTCCTGGATGCATTTTTGCACTACATTTTGTTTGTTTGTTTGTTTGGAGATGGAGTCTCACTCTGTCGCCCAGGCTGGAGTGCAGTGGTGCAATCTCAGCTTACTGCAACCTCCGACTCCCGGGTTCAAGCGATTCTCCTGCCTCAGCCTCCCGAGTAGCTGGGATTACAGGTGCCCACCACCATGCCTAGCTAATTTTTGTATTTTTAGTAGAGACGGGGTTTCACCATGTTGGCCAGGCTTGTCTTGAGCTCCTGACCTTGCCCGCCTTGGCCTCCCAAAGTGCTGGGATTACAGCCGTGAGCTACCGTGCCCGGCCTGCACTATGTTTTTAAAATTTTTATTTAATTTTTCTTCTTTTTTGTATTTGTACAAATTTATGGGGCACATGGGAAGTTTTGTTACATGTGTATAATGTGTAGTAATCAAGTCAGGGCATTTAGGGTGTCCATCACCTGAGTACCAAATATTTTTGTTAAGTGTTGTCACCTTACTCTATCAAACACTGAATTTATTCCTTCTATTTTACTGTATGTTTGTATCCTTTAACCCACTTCTCTTATCCCCTTCACTCCTCTCTACTTGCCCTTCCCAGTCTCTGCTATCTTTCCACTCTCTATCTCCATCTGATCAAATTTTTTAGCTCCTATATGTGAGTGAGGACATGTGATATTTGTCTTGTTGTGCCTGGCTCATTTCACTTATGATAATAACCTCAAGTTCCACCCATGTTGCTACAAATGACATGCTTTCATCCTTTTTAATGCCTGACTAGTATTCCATTGTGTACATAAAGCACATTTTCTGTATTCACTCATCCATTGATGAACACGGGTTGATTCCATATCTTTGCTATTGTGAATAGTACTGTGATAAACATGGGAGGCAGGCATACCTCTGATAATGTTGATTTCTTTTCCTGTGCATAGATAACCCATTTGTACTATGTTTAAGCTTTGCAGGGGAGTCTTCATCAGCTGGGTGTCTACAGGTGTGGTTTGCCCTGTTCATATTTGTAATTGCATTCCTTGTCAGTGCCAAAAGTCAGACATATTCCTATCACCTGTTGCTGATACAGGACAGCACTGCTTTTCCTCACTGTTATTCTAGTAGGGTTTTGTAATCTATTCTTACTTTGAGGACAAGAAGAACAATCTTGATTAATGCACTGAAGTGCCTTCAAATGTTTTCACAATTTTCCTCTGCGTATGTTCTATATGACACTCCAAAACGTATCCCTTAGCTGGAGCTGTGTTTACTTTTCCATGTCACCATTTCATTCTCATGTACGCCCATGCTACAGCTATAAATCGCTTTAAACTGTTCCGCAGTAACTTAATGCAACTTTGAACTGGCACTTGAGATTATTATAGTAATAATCTCAAGTTCTAACTATGTTACTACAAATGACATGATTTCATGTAATTTGCATGCATCCAGGAAGACCATGACACTGTGGGCAGAGCAGTGAGCGTCTTCTTTATTCCTGAGTGTCACCAAGCAAGTAAGAAATGCCTGTGGGTGTCAGGGACAGGTTCATGTAATTGTCAGGAGTAAGGACGGAGAGGAAGAAGGGAGAGGGAAAAGACATGGGAAGGAAACATGGAAGAAGGTAGAGCAAAAGAAGAGAAAAAGAAACAAGTCCACAGAAGACACACACACACACACACACACACACACACACACACACACACACCAAGATTACATCAATAATGAAACCTATTTAAAATAGTTCTAAAGGTAATTTAGGTTTTTGAAGGGTTTTCTTGTGGAAGGAGCCTATACCATGCCCCAAAAGGGTTAACTGAAGACCAGGAAGCAAGACACAGGATCAAATAGGGCAGAGAAGCCAGGAGGAGTAGAGAGGTGAGGTCTCAGTGAGCCTGGAAGAATTTCCAAAGTGGAATGCAACACAGTCAGAGTGTTTTTAACCTGGGCAATTTGTTTCAGGTCCCAGAGTTAGGGGTAACAGGTCAGTACCTAGAAGCAGGTCTCCTGACCCCACTGTGGAGCACACTCATCTCTGAGGCCCAGACCCTGCGGCAGGGCAGCACATCTGATTATGTGACTCTGACAAAATGTCAGAGAAATGAAAACAAATGGCTGAGCAGTCCCTGGGGCTATAAAGAGTTCAGTTATTAAGCTCCTCGACCAGAAACATCGAGATTTAGTCATCTAGGATGATTTTATTCCATTTTCTATTATGGGCTGCACCACATAAATCTGTGTTTTATTGCTGGAGTGAGATGCCAGATAATTTCGAGATTACTTTTGGCACTGTCTGAGTTGGCTCACTGCTGTGCCGACAAGTGCTTGTGGAAAATTAGCAGCAATGATATTAATCACCTTCTTTGGGGCTTCCCCCACCCCCACCCTGCTAGAGCTTTGTTTTGTCCTTCTGAAAAACAGTAAAACAAAAAAATTTCTTCCAAAATGCAAATATCTCAAGTGGAATTAGAGAGTGGGGTGGGGTCAGGAAAGAGAGGTGGTAGTTGTGTTTGAGACACAGGAGAGGTGGGATGTAATGAGGCATCCATTGTGTGATGCTATTGTTATGTCATATTTCTCATGCTGGAATCCTTTGTGATGAGACTGCTGGGAAATGGAAGGAAAACAAGGAAAAGTGATATTGAAGAACATAAAAGTATAGCCAGTTTCCTCCTTTGATCAGCACATTCAACTGGTGCAATACAGGGTAAAGGAAGGCAAGAAATGGAAGTGGATGAATGGACGGGTGGATGGGTGAGGGATTTTAACACACATACAACCACATAACCATACACATACACACACTCATGTAGCTCTGAAAAAGGCAGTTTATTTTGGGGCCAACCGCCTTGACAATTGATGCTTTCATTCTCTGTCTCACAGTGTCCCCATTAGTCACGCTAGTGCCCTCAAACACTCTCCTATCAAAAGCTGATTTTTTTAAAACTTTTATTTTAGGTTTGAGAGTACATGTGAAGGTTTGTTATGTAGGTAAACTCATGTCACAGGGGTTTGTTGTACAGATTATTTTATCACCCAGGTATTAAGCCTAGTACCCAATAGTGATTTTCCTGTTCCTCTTCCTCCTACCTTCAAGTAGACCCCAGTGTCTCTTTCCTTCCTTGTGTTCCTAAGTTCTCATCATTTAGCTCCCACTTATCAGTGAGAACATGCAGTATTTGGTTTTCGGCTCCTGCGTTAGTTTGCTAAGGATAATTGCCTCCAGCTCCACTGATGTTTCTGCAAAAGACATGATCTTATTCCTTTTTATAAAAAAGGTGATTTCTTGAGAATCTCTGAACTTAGGTCGGAAATTGTTTTAGTTTAAGTTACTGCATTGTCTACCCAAGGAGGTTCTGCTTTTGATAGAACAGCAACTTTGTCATCTCAGCACCTATGCATATTTATTGAATTAAATGTAAGTCTCACATCCAAAATTATCTAGAGAACAAAAGGGTTTGCTTCCCACTGCAGAAATTTCTGGTATTAAGCAAACTATTTCTGGGGGGCAGTATGGATAAGCAGACAACTGGGATTTCTTGGGGAGCCAACTTAGATGTTGCCAGGCATTGCCTATGAACAAGGTTGGCTCTAATTGCTATTAATATGTACACACAAATCCACATAAACAGTCCTCATTATGGACCAAGAGCCCCTGAGAGTTCTTTTAAGCCATTATTCGCAAACTCTAGCCATTCACAGGCCCTCTCTCCACTCCTTTCAGTTTCTTTACTTTACCTCATGCTCCCTTTATAGCTGTTCTGTCCTAAACTTTCCCTCTCATTCAGCTAGATAGTTCCCTTCTGCTCACTCCCCAACTCTGGATGTTCTGTACTCATCCTACCTCCCCTGCACACCCAGTATTCACCTGGGTTCTGTTCAGTGACTCTGGAGAGCGTCACCTGACTCTTCTGGTTGGGCTCAGCTGATGGAGGCATCAGTAGGAGACAAGTCTATGGGAGGAGAGCGAGGAGATGGAGTGTTCCCCACTACTCCTTTCCTTTCCTGTGCTGCTGTGGTTCTCACGGTGGCTGCGGTACTTTACAACACAGTTTCTACTGGGTGGTCCCTCTTTCATGGTTTCAGCTCTTGCTAGGTTGAATAACACCACTTGTTTTCCTTGCCCCATAAAGTGTATAAGGTAATGGTTCCCCACTAATGCTGGTTGTTGGGTACCTCATCATCTATTGTTGGTCCTTTGAGTATTTTGCCTATTTCTAGCTACAACCCTGATTAATATAACCATTTTCTAATCCTTTCCATTGTGTCTTTTAAAGTCCTTCCTTTCATTGTCAGCAAATTCCTGTGTCTTTTCCCTTTCTTCTTAAACACCCTCTACCTTTTCACTTAAGCTGAAGCCATTTTCTCCACTGCAAATATCACATGCTTTGAAACTCACTAAAATGAAAGCTTCTGTTTCTCCCACGTACCCTATGTCTTGGGACAAAGTGGGGGAGTTCGTGGCTGTTTTCACTGCATCATTCTGCAGCTTCTAGAACTTTAGTCTACCTTAGACATTCCACATTCCCTTACCCTCTGATGCCACACTTCCCCTTCATAGTGACTGGTTTCCCTGCCCTGCTCAAATCACCACCCATCCCACAAGCTAAAGACATTCTTCTCAAGGATTCTAGCTCTGGCTCATGGCCTTCCTATTCACTCATCTTTTCATCCATTCTTACATATTGTAGGAACTCAATAAATGAGAGCAAATGACATTATTCCCTTCAATCCCCCAATAGTCTGATATATTTTCCATTCTTTTAATAAAAACGTCAGTCTTCACCTTTGCCACCTCATTTTTTTTTGCTTTCTCTTCATTCCTTTATTTCCTAAAAATCTTATTTCTTTCCATCATGCCATTGAAAGTTCTCTTTTTTTTGAGACAGAGTCTTGCTCTGTCGCCCAGGCTGGAGTGCAATGGCATGATCTCGGCTCACTGCAACCTCCGCCTCCTGGGTTCAAGTGATTTTCTCTCTTCGGTCTCCCGAGTAGCTGGGATTACAGGCACCCACCATCATGCCTGGCTAATTTTTGTATTTTTAGTAGAGACGGGGTTTCTCCATGTTGGCCAGGCTAGTCTTGAAGTCCTGACCTCAGGTGATTCACCCGCCTTGGCCTCCCAAAGTGCTGGGATTACAGGCGTGAGCCACTGCACCTGAAAGTTATCTTTAAAGTTCACTACTGAGGTGTCAGTTACTAAATATAATTATTTCTTTTCAGTTTGATCCTCCTTTTGCTGCACTTTAACTCAACATCGCAAATAGTTTTGAATGAGTCCTATAGGTGCCTGGTAATGTGCCAAGTGACCTTAAAGGCCAAAACTCCTCATATAATTTTTGTAATCTGTATATATTTTTTGTGTGTAGTTATTTAGAATATTTTCTATTTATTTATTGTGCTGTTATTGATACATAATTTTTACATATTTATGGAGTACATGAATGTTTTTTACTTGCATAAAATATATAATGATCAAGTCAGAATATTTGGGGTATCCATCACCTTAAATATTTATTATTTATAGGTGTTGGCATCAAGTTATCTCTTCTAGTTACTTGGTAGTGTACAAAGTTTTCTTGCTAAGTATAGTCTCACTAGTCTGATATCAAACATTAGAACTTTTTTCTTCCATATAACTGTATGTTGGTACCCATTAACCAACTTCTTTTCATTCCCTCCCACACCCTCATCCTTCAGAATCTCTGGTATCTATCATTCTATTCCCTATGTCCATGAGATCAAATTTTTTAGCTCCCTTATATGAGTGAGAAAATGCAGTACTTGTCTTTCTGTGCCTGGCTTATTTCACTTAACACAATGATCTCCATTTCATCCATGTTGCTGCAGAGGACAAGACTCAATATTTTATGGCTGAATAGTATGAATAGTATTCCATTGTGTATATATACCAAATTTTCTTTATCTATTTGTCTGTTGATGAACATTTAGGTTGAATTCATATCTTTGTTATTGTAAATAGTACTGTAGTAAACATGGAGGTAAGGGAACCCTTTGATATACTGATAAATACCTAGTAGTGAGATTGTTCACTACTGAGAAATCTCAGTGTTGTTTTACATAGTGGTTCTGCTAATTTACATTCCCACTGACAGTGTATAAGAGTTCCCTTTTCTCTCCATCCTCATCAGCATCTGCTGTATTTTTCCTTTTTAATAGTGGCCATTCTAATATCTATATCATATCATATATCATATATGATAGCATATCATGATATGATTTGCATTTTCCTGATGATTAGTGATGTTGAGCATTTTCCCATACAACTGTTGGTCATTTGTATGTGTTCTTTGGGAAAGGTCTATTTAAGTCCTTTGCTAATTTTTAAGGGGATGATGATTATTTTTTTACTGTTGAGTTGTTTGAGGTACTTTTATATTCTGGATATTAGTCTCCTGTTGGATGAGTAGTTTGCAAATAATTCTCTTTTCCAATTTGTTTTATTTCTCCTGCCTGATTGCTCTGGCAAAGACTTCTAGTACCATGTTGAATAGGAGTGGTAAAAATGGGCATCCTTATATTGTTCTAGTTCTTGGAGAAAAGGCTTTCAACTTTTCCCCATTCAGTATATTAGCTGTGGTTTTGTCATATGTGACCTTTATTATTTTGAGATATGTTTTTTCTATGCCTCATTTGTTGAGAATTTTTGTCATCAAAGGTGTTAAATTTTTGGTTTCTGCCCTTTGTTATGTTGTTGTGATGTATCTTATTTATTGATGTATATATGTTGAACTATCCTTGTATCCCTGCTACAAATCCCACTTGATAATGGTGTATTATCTTTTTGGTGTGCTGTTGGATTCAGTTTGCTAGTATTTTGTTGAGAATTTTTGCATCTATGTTCATCAGGGATATAGGCCTGTAGGTTCATTTTTTTGTTGTGTCCTTGTCTAGTTTTGATATCAGGGTAATGTTGGCCTCATAGAATGAGTTAGGGAGAATTCCCTTCTCTTCAACTTTTTGGAATAGTTTGAGGAGGATTGTTATTAGTTGTATTAGTCCATTCTCACACTGCTAATAAAGACACAACAAAGACTGGGTAACTTATAAAGGAAAAAGGCTTAATTGGCTCACAGTTCTGCATTGCTAGGGAGGTTTCAGGAAACTTACAATCATGGTGGCAGGGGAAGCAAGCATGTCCTTCTTCACACTGTAGCAGGAAGGAGAATAATGAGTGCCCAGTGAAGGGGGAAGCCTGTTATTAAACCACCAGATCTTGTAACAACTAAGTCACTATCATGAGAACAGGATGGGAGAAACTGCCTCCATGATTCAATTATCTCTGCCTGGTCCCTTCCACGACACATGGGGATTATGGGAACTACAATTCAAGAAGAGATTTGAGTCCAGGGACACAGCCAAACTGTATCAGTTATCCTTTATACATTTGGCTGAATTCAGCAGTGAATCCATCTGGTCTTGGGCTTTTCTTTGTTGGGAGGTATTTTATTATGGATTCAATGTTGTTGCTTGTTTTTAGTCTATTCAGGTTTTTGGTTTCTTCCTCATTCAATCTTGGTAGGTTGTATTTGTGTAGGAACTTATCAGTTTCCTCTAGGTTTTCCAGTTTGTTAGTGTATAGTTGTTCAGAAGAGCCTCTGATGATCATTCGCATTTCTGTGGTATCAGTTGTAAAGTCTCCTTTTTAATTTCTGATTATGTTTATTGGGTCTTCTTTTCTTGGTTAGTCTAGCTAGAGGTTTATCAATTTTGCTTATCTTTGTTAAGAACCAACTTTTAATTTAATTGATCCTTTATATTTTTATTAGTCTCTATTTCATTTAGTTCTGCTCTCATCTTTATTATTTCTTTTCTTCTGCTGATTTTCCATTTGGTTTGTTCTTAGTTTTCTGGTTTCTTGAGGCACATCATTAGACTATTTATTTGAAGTCTTTCTCTTTTTTTGATGTAGGCATTTATTGCTATAAACTTCCCCCTTAGCACTGCTTTTGCTGTATCTCACAGTTTTTGATATGTTGTATTTCCATTTTCATTTGTTTCCAGACATTTAATTTCTTCATTGACCCATTGGTCCTTCAGAAGCATGTTGTTCAATTTGTATGTGTTTGTATAATTTCCAATGTTCCTCTTAGTTTCAATTTCTAGTTTTATTGTGGTCTAAAAAGACACATGATATAATTTTGATTTTCAAAAATGTGTTGAAACTTGCTTTGTGGCCTAACATATGGTCTATTTTGGAAAATGCTTCACGTACTGGTGAGAAAAATGTGTATTTTGCCAATGTTGGATAAAATGTTCTATAAATGTCTATTAGGTCCATTTGCTGTAAGGTCCAATTTAAATCCAATGTTTCTTTGTTGATTTTCTGTCTAGATTATCTGTCTAATGCTGAGAGTGGGGTGTTGAAGTCTCCAGATATTATTGCCTGGGAGTCTCTCTCTCTCTTTAGATCTAGTTAATATTTGCTTTATCAATCTGGGTGCTCTGGTGTTGGATGCATATATATTTAGAATTGTTATGGCTGGGCATGGTGACTCACTCCTATAATCCCAGCACTTTGGGAGGCTGAGGCGGTCAGATCACTTGAGGCCAGGAGTTCAAGACCAGCTTGGCCAACATGGCAAAACTCCGTATCTACTAAAAAATAAAAAATATTAGCTGGGAATTGTGGCGCACACTTGTAATCCCAGCTGCTCAGGAGGCTGAGGCATGAAAATCACTTGAACCTAGGAGGTGGAGGTTGCCGTAAGCTAAGATTGCCAACTATACTTCAGCCTGTTATTTTTTTTGAACTCCTGGCCTCAAAAAAAAAAAAAAAAAAGGAAAAAAAAAATTGTTATATCCTCTTCCTGAAATGATTCCTTTATCATTATATTATATAATAACTTTCTTTGTCTTTTTTTGATTCAAAGTCTGTTTTATCTAATATAAGTAAAGCTTCTTCCACTCATTTTTGGTTTTCATTTGCATGGAATATCTTTTTCCATTCTTTTACTTTTAGTCTATATGTGTCTTTACAGGTAAATTGTCTTTCTTGTAGGTAGCATATAGTTGGGTTTTGTTTTGTTTTGTTTTTAAATTCATTCAGCTAGTCTATATCTTCTAAGTGGAGAATTTAATTCATTTACATTCAAGGTTATTATTCATATGTGAGATTTTTTCCTGTCATATTGTTTATCGGTTTCTGGTTATTCTATATATCCTTTATTCCTTTCATTTTCTTTTATTTTTTTGCCTTTGTGCTTTGGTAGTTTTCTACAGTGGTACCATTTGGATCTTTTCATCATTTGTGTTTTTGCTTTAACAGTGGATTTTAGACTTTAATGTGTTTTCACGATGGTAACTCTTGTCCTTTCTCTGCCAGGTTTAGTACTCTCTTGAGCATTTCTTCCCTAGTCTAGTGCTAATCAATTCTCTCAACATCTGTTTGTTTGAAAATACTTTATTTCTTCCTCATTTATGAAAGATAATTTTGCTGGTTATAGTATCCTTGGGTGGCAGTTTTTTTTTTTTTTTTTCCTTTCAGTACTTAGAATATGTAATTCTGTTATCTCCTGGCTTGTATAGTTTCTGCTGGGAAGTCTGCTGTTAGTCTGATGGGAGTTTCTTTATAGGTGACTAGATGCTTTTCTCCTGTTATTTCTCTCTCTCTCTCTCTCCCTCTTTTCATTTCCCTATTGTCCCACTAGAGGATCTTGCTGTTTTTAGAATTCTCTTTTTCTTTGATGTTAGTTTGACTATAACGTGCCACAGAGAAGACGTTTTTGCATTTTATTTGTTTGGAAATCACTGGGCCTTTTGTATCTGGATGTTTAAATCTCTTGATAAACTTGGGAAGTTTTTATCTATTATTTTATTTAACAGGCTATTGAACTATTCTTTGGTCTCTTTGCTGTCTGGAGAACTGATAATTTATTTATTTGGTTACTTTATGGTGAACCATGTATCACAAACGCTTTGTTCATTCTTTTTAATTCTTATTTATTTATTTATTTATTTATTTATTGAGATAGAGTTTTGCTCTTGTTGCCCAGGCTGGAGTACAATTGTGCAATCTTGGCTCACTGCAACCTCTGCCTCCTGGGTTCAAGCAATTCTCCTGCCTCAGTCTCAGTAGATAGGATTACAGGCATGTGCCACCATGCCTGGCTAATTTTGTATTTTTAGTAGAGACAGGGTTTCTCCATGTTTGTCAGGCTGGTCTTGAACTCCTGACCTCAGGTGGTCCACCCACCTTGGCGTCCCAAAGTGCTGGGATTACAGGCGTGAGCTACTGCCCCCAACCCCCTTTTCTTTATTTTTGTCTGAATGAGTTATTTTAAAATCAACTGTCTTCAAGTTCTGAGATTCTTCAGCTTGATCTAGTCAATTGTTGAAGCTTTCAAATGTGTTTTATGTTTCATTCAATGAATTCTTCAGCTCCAATATTTTTGTTTGACTCTCTTTTATGATTTTTCTTTAGTACATTTCTCATTCATATCCTGAATTATTTTTGTGATTTCTTTGTGTCGTTTTTCAGAATTTTCTTGTATCTCACTGAGCTGTTTGGTTATCTAAATTTTGAGTTCTTTTCTGGGACTTCATTAATTTCTTTTTGATTAGGATCTGTTGCTAAAGAGTTATTGTGTTTCTTTGGAGGTATCATATTTCCTTGCTTTTTCATGATTGCTGTGTCTTTACATTGCTATTTGTGTATCTGGTGCATTAGTCACTTCTTCCATGTTTTGGAATTTGCTTGTGTAGGGGATGATTTTTCTTGAAGATGTATCAATGATGTTGGTTGGGTGTGTGCAATAGTGTAGTCTCTGTATGATTTCTTTGATTATAAATAATATTGGTGGTATCTGTGATTTCCTCAGTGGCTTAGGGTGTCATTATTAGTAGAGGCTGTGATGAAGTTTTGCTGGGGACTGGGATGACAGGTGGGCCAGTCTTCAGGCATCAGTGGTGGCAGCAGAGGGCTGAGCATGCCCGTTCTTGGGCCACAGGGTGGTATATGCTGGCAATGGTGTTAGTGGGTTCAGGTGGCCAATCTTAGGCATCCAGGTGGCTTGCTCAGCTGCCAGTAGTGGCAGTGGTAGGCTGGTCATGTGGGTGCATTTTTGGGCCCCCAGGTAATTGGTGTGGTGTGGGTGATGTCAGTAACAGTGGCAAGATGATCCTCTGGGTCCCAAGAGGTGCATGCTGGTGTTGGTGGTGGCTTCAATGGGTTGGGCAGGATGGTCCCCAGGCTCTTGGGTGGTGCATGTGGGTAGGTGAGTATTGTCAGTGTCATTGGCAGCAGATTGGGTGGGCCCATCTTCACCCTGGAGGGAGTACACAGATGCCAGAGGTGGTAGCATGTGTGGAGTGTTCTCTAGGTCCTCAGGCAGTATGCTTGGGCTCGGGGGTGGGGGATGCCAGGCCGGGCAGGTCTGACCTCAGGTCCCTGGTGCTCTACAGGGGTGTCTTCAGCACTGTGCAGAGAGGAGAAGGTACCCTGCCCTCTGCACACAAATCTGAGCACAGAGGCCACACCGCCACCACTTGTAGCCTTATATAGGCAGCCTTCCAGCTTGTCCACCCCAGCCCAGAATGGCAGCAACAGCAGCTGCAGCTGCAGCAGTGTGTAGAGTGGGGGAGGGGCTCCCAGTCTCTATGTACAAGTCTAAGTACAGAGTGCACTTTGCCAGTGGGGGCTGGGGACTCACCTGCCTGAACTCCTTGTGGTAGTAACTGCCATGGCAGTGTGTGGAGGAGGGCAATGGGGTCTACTCTCCAGTTATGAGCCTGAGCACAGGGTCCATGGCGCTGCTGGGATAGGATTGCGTTTCTCAGCCTGACAGGGAGCTCTCGGGGTCTGGAAAGCACATGCTGTGGTTTCCTTTGCCCAAGGGCTGCCTCTTTGGTTTGCTGCACTGTTCTTTTCCCAGAGAGTAGTAACTCCTTGTGTATAGAGTACTGGGGACCCTGCAGAACCTTTGGGTCCAGCCTGCACTGTGCTATTGTAGCCTTCCAAGTGGACACTGGAAGATGTCAGTCAGGGCTCTAGAAATGTGGAGACATGGGGTCTGTGCTTCACAGGGTGACAGCTATGCTCTCTCAGTGCTGCTGTGCTGCAGCTGCTTGGGTCTTGGGGTTGTGAGTGATTCAGCCAGCATAAGTCATCTGTCTGCTACAGAGCCCTTGGGCCTCTAGACTACCTGCCCGTGCCAGTCCCAGGGTTTGTGTGGATAGAGGAGCTCTCTCTTGGTTAGGATTGCAGCAGGTTGTAGTGGGAATGTGACTGCTGAACATCTCTCACTTATGCTTTTTCCACAATAGAGTTGCTCTGTGTCCCTAACCAATCTCGGCCAAGCTGGCTGCTCAACTATTTCTCCTTCTGTGCCTCAGGTGTTTCCTGTGTCTTGTCTGTTGAACTCCAGTGTTCGCTCCTAGGTGTTCTATTTGAGGTGTGATTATCTATTCACAATTTTGGTTCTTTCTGGAGAGGGTGAGTGTTCAATGTCTCTAGTCAGCCATCTTGAAGCTAATCTACAATTTAACAAAATCTTCCCTTTTCTACTAGTGCTCCCTGATCTTTATATAGTCCCAATTTTACTTTTTCCTCCTAAATTATCTCCTCAAGGCTTTGCCTTGCCCAACTTGCCTCCGCATTTGGGCAACTGTCTTTATTCACTTGGTTTCCAATGTCGTCTGTTAACAACTTCCAAATTTACGTATCAAGCCCTGCTCTTACTCTAGCAGGATTAGATATTGCAATTCAGCCCTGGGTAAGATAAAGGGAGTGCAGGCAAAGTATAGCTAATTCTTGCAATTGCTTACCTGGGTTTGTTGGCAGCAGGTTCCTGAGATATGTGGAGGGAACAGGCCTAGGCTTTTTCTAGGTTCGAATGCTCTCTGTGCCCTAAATATGCTTGCTTTGGTCTGACCAAATTAAAAAAGTTTGGGGTGGCAAAGAATTGGAATAGAGGGTAGGAAAAAATCAGTTCAGTGCAGTGGTTCACATGAGCCTGGGAATCAGAATGCTTGCATGCAAATCCTGACTCTACCAGGCAGTCACTGTGTGCTCTTCCTCAAACTTTGTGAATAGCTCTCTCTGTCTCTGGTTCCTTATATGTAAAAGGGAATAAAAATAGGACCTTTTCTCTAGAGTCACCATGAGAACTAAATGAGATAATGCATGTAAAATGCTGAGGCCTGCACACAGAAGGACTCACTAAATCTTCACTATCTCAAGCCCTTTGGCTTGTTTTTCTCCCCAAAGTAGAGAAGAATGTCTTTTACAAGAAGTCTATGACAGAAGGCAAAAGGCATTAATGTGGAAAGCTCTGTCTTTTGTGGAACAAAATGCTAAGCCCAGGTCTGGGGATTTGTGGCCGGGATTCATTTATTGCTCATTATGAATAGGTTGATGAGAAGTAGGTGGGTAAAAGATGAGGGAAAAGCTTTATGATGAAGTTTATCCTGTTTTCTGGGCCCAGCTCTAGGAAAGCTGATTAAATGAGGTTGTGGCTGAACAGGGCTGCCCTACTTAAGGCTTTTGTCAGCACTTTCTTTGCAGATTCTAATTTCCAGGGCCTAGAAATGGCTGTGTTGAAAATATTCTCTGAGGACTTGAGGTTGGTGTGGAAGATCTTTATCAGGCACCAAATAATCCTGTCAAGCTTTAAATGAGGAACAGAGAGAGAAAGAAAAAAAAAATGTTGGAAAGAGAATGAAAAATGCAGACAGGGAAAGAGAAAGAAAGGGAGCAGAGATGTGGAAAGGTTAAAGGAAAAGGAGAAAAAGAGAAAAAAATTATTTTTAGGGTATCTTAGAAACTCCCCTAAAAATGGCACCTCTATCTCAGGCTTTTCTCCTTGCCCAGGCCCTCTGCTGTTGTAATTAACTAGAAAGAGCTCTGCCACAGAGCTTCCTGCTGTCTGTCTGTTCCTATGGCGAGGTCCCTACTTCCACAGACCGACACACTCTCAGTCGCCTGCCCTTCTTCCTGACTGCCAATGTGTTTCCTTAGCTCCTTTTCCATCAAACACTATACCAACCCGATCTCTGACTTCTTTAAAATTTTAGGCCAATGTTGTTGGTTCCCTAGAAGGATCTTTGATTCTCTTCTTGGAGGCTACTGAGTGGGCTGAGAACTAAAGATGAGGCTTGGACCAGAATCTACAAAGGAAAAGTGAGGCCACAGTTAGTTCTGTCTGAATACCAACCCCAGTAATTCCAGATTGTTAGGTTCCCTTAGCGTGAGGACTCCCAATCCCTGTGGCAGAGGCTGTGGTGATGACTTGAGAGGGTCCAAGGTTGGGTTTGCCATGTCAGGGCAGGCAGGTACCAAAGAGGTGTGGGTGGCCATGCCTCTACCTCTACAGCAAAGGTGGAGGTTCTTACCATGCACTAAAGGGAGTCACTGCTCTCTGTCTCCCTTGCTCTGAGAACTGTGGATACAATTGGTTGTAATATACAGGGTCATATTTGGGAGCTCCCTTGTTGCTTTCAATCCTTGGTCTGTTCCCTCAACACTGGAAGTTATACCTGTGAAAAAGCAGCCTGAAGACTGAAAATTAGTATGTGGCTAATTTTCTCTCCCTTCCCAAACCTCAGGAAGACAATTATAGAGGAATAAAATATATATACATCCATAAGCATAGAAGAGCAAAGGAGACAACTGCTAATGAAAACTTTCTATATATTTTAGGAAGATGGAATGTGGAGAGGGGACTGGTGGCTGACTGAATAAAGTAGGGACAGTAACAACCTGAGTGTCCTCAGGTGGGGGGAGCTTTAATCAGTGCTACAGAATTCCAGAACGTCCCAGGACCTTCACCCCACCCAGGAGGGAGGGGTGAAGTGCAGAGCTGAAACCAGGGGTATTGGTTTGAAGTCTGAGAGCAGAGTGGCCTGCAGACTTCCCAGTACTCTTCTCCCCTCACCCAGCCAGGCCATCACCGCACTGGCCATGAGGTACAGAGAGGCAGGGTGTTAGCGATAAAACACAAAGCTGTAAATGGGAAAGATTTAATAAAAATATACACACTGAATAGAACACCACCACCCTCTCACCCCTGCCTGCTCTTTCTTACAGAGCTTGCAGAAATCTTATGTATGGGCATAGGTACAGCAGTGGATTGGATAATTCTTCTCTGGAAGAATTTGGGATCACACCAAATATAAGAGCCAGTTTTTAAGATGTTCACCCTGTGTTAAGAATCACAAGTTGACAAGTCTCATAGACATACACAGTATATCCAATCAACTTTTAATAATTTGTTTCTAAATCTAAATGAACAAGCGAGAAACACAAGACATTTGAAGAACTCTCCCAATGTATAGTAAAGGAACCAAAACCAAAAACAGGATCTATCCACCCTCCAAGAAAAGGAGGCAATGTAGAGAGGAAAAAAAAAATCTAAAATTTGCATAATCATATTTTAAGAGAGATGAGGAAAATATTGCAGTCTGGGTTCTCAGCCTTTAAAGCTCATATCAAGGGACTCATGTACAATATCAACTGATCAGAATCTTGGGAGGAAGAGTAGTGATTGATTAGCACCTGCCTCTAACCCCTAACCTTCGGCCCTCGGGCTTAGGTATGCTCTAGAAAGCCAGATAAAAATATCAGGTTTATTAACGGGACCCCCTTAGTTGCCAAAGGCCAGGGTAAAGCCAGGTCAGAGAATGCAATGAGGACCTACTGCCAAGGTGGAATCTAGACAAATGCTTCCTCTTGTGGGTGAGCTGGATCAGCTGAGCCGACTGATCTATCCCGACTTTGCTGCAGGGAGAACCACTGCTCTCCTCCCAATGTCTGGTGCTGGCAGTGTCAAGAGCTGCAGGGAAGGTAGAAAGGCTGTGGAGGACTTTCATGCACCAGATAGTGAGCTTGCCACTTCTGGAAAACCAAGAAGGAACCCTAGAAATCCTTACTGCAGCATGCAGGAGGTGGTGTAGACAGAGGAAGTGGAGATGATATCTCACTTTTGTTTCTTCCCCACACCAGTATGTGGCTTGATGGATTGGGCTCTGCAATCCCAGGTAACTCTTTTGAGGGGATGTGTGAATGAAGGGAGGAGAAAGAAACCACAAAGTTTGTCTGTCTCTCACTACCTTCCATAGACAGGGACATATAAATGGAATCTATGTAGATGTAGAGAGGGTGCAATAAGTGCCCCAAACAAGAACTCTGGGGCATTATTACTCTCTCATCAACATATAATTACATGTGAAGGAAATTTTACGACCAATCATTGGTAGAAGAGACCCGGGAAGAGGATGCTGTGGACATTTTGACCCAAACAATCTTGGTGAGGAGTCTAACTCCTGGTCTCTTAACAGCAGGTGACATCATTTAGGGTAATGTCAGCATTAACAGGATAAACTACCAGAGGTAGGAATTAGTGTGAATTTTAGAGACAGAAAAACCCATTTCTATTTAAGCTTTTCCAACCTTAATGGCTTTGTGACTATGAGGAGCTCTGTAATGTCTACCGGCCTTAGTTTCCCCATGTGTAAATTGTTACTTGGAATTGTTGCAAAATTTAATGGGAATTCATTCACCCCATTTATTCGACAAGTGTTATTTAAGCTTTGGATTTTTTGGCACCTATCATGTGTCAGGTGCTATGCTATGGATGTCATTAAAGAACTTGGCACTACACAGAAGTTAACAAATGGTAGTTTCTCCTTCAGAGGATTTTAGCTCTTTTAGTATTCAATAGTCCTAGTCAGGGCCGCATGAATTCAGAGCCTCGGCATAGGGGAATAGGGTTGGCTCTTTGGAAAGCAGGAGAAAGTCATTGTAGATCGTCACTCACTCTCTGGCTTGCATTAAGAATGTTCTGGCAGTATTTCTATCCTTCAGACCTGTCTGCACTTATTTAATTGTTCTGAACTCTGAAGCCTTCTATTAAGCAACAACCATTTCCGCCCAGCTTGCCCAGTCCTGGCACCTCTAACTAGGGCTCAGATTCATCTTGGAGACACCATTTACGGTGGCAAGAAGCCCTTCAGTGTCGTGGCCTTTGCACTGTGGACCACTGGAGCTGAGGTCATCTCTTTTCCTCAGAGAAGAAATGGTCTGATGAGGTGCTCTGAGTCATGGGTTATGCAGCTGTCTGCTTAGGACTTGACAGAATGCAGCTGAGTAAGGATGACTCGCCACTTAATGGACATTAATTACTGCTCACAGCATCCCTGTAGGTCAGAGGACAGAAGGATTCTGATGTCAGATCTGACATGCTGTGGCTGGCAGTAGGCTGGCACTTACGTTTGATCAGGGTTGTGGTTAGTTGAGCACAGCCAGAGGGACCCAGATGGACAGTCTTGCCAAACTTGCAGGACATTCACAGTTACTTTTTTTTTTTCAGTGACATTTACATCATTAACTTTGGTCTTTGTTTCCCCCATCCCAACTTCGTACTCCATCCCCACTCCATACCAATTTAAACAAGTACCCCTGAGAGGTGCAGAGTCTAGTTTCTGAGCTCTGCCTTCTTTGATGGAATTAAAACCAGTACTTCTAGAGAGCATGGGTTTATCTGAAGTCTTCGCTTACCAAATCCCTGTATTGTAGCTTTGCGATGCTACTAAGTGTAGAGCGGATTAAAAAGCAAGAATAATTAATAGCATTACAAATTGGAGAAGCAAATGGCAGTCTTCTTAATGCTAACCTCTGGTTCCTGTAATAAAGCAGAGATTTGTAGGAGCTCCTACGCAGTGCATCATTTTAAAACATCATCTCCGAAGCACTCGTTCGTTCCATTTTAGCCTAGGTGGCATATGGAAGGTGTCAGCTGTGAATATTTATTGGGATTAAAATGCACTCTTAAGAGGTGAATGCTGAGGGGAAGCATCTTGTGATATTAATAGAGCACATATATGTCATCCAGAAGATGGCTGATGGGCTGGCTCTCCTGCTCTACAGTAGCCGGATAGTGATTCCTTCCGGAGGTGGTGCAGAACAATGTGGATTGGAACAGCCCTGCGTCATCTTCAGCTGCTTGGACTTTAGACGCTTGAATTCAAGTGCAGGTTGGGAGGAAGTTATCTGGCAGAGAAAATAAGAGGCAGGTTTTCCCTGTTGTTAAGTGAGGAGTTTAACATTGAGAAGAGAACCTTCAGCTTTGGCATTGCCAATGAGAAATGCATGGCCTCTCTCCATTTAGGTGATAAACCCATCAAGACAAAACAGCACTTGTCTCAAAAAGAAGGCTGTAGAGGTGAACACATTTAAGCCAAAGGAAGGGCTTTCATTTTTTTTACTTCATAAATACGTGGAAGTGGCATTTATGCTGGTGCCTTGGACTTTTGAGTTTAAAACCGTTGAAAGGGCCACAATTTACAGGCTTATCAACAGATAAAGCATATTAAGTATTAACTCTTGTTCACATTGGAGGTTTTCCTTTAAAAGTAGTCTAAAGTTTCGTAGCAAAAATCTTACTTTTTAACCTTTTTGTTAAGGTGATAATTTAATATTATTAAACCTACCTAGTGTACAGTTCTGTGAGTTTTGATAAAGGTGTACAGTCATATAACCCACACCCAATCAAAATATACAACAGTCTCATCCCCACCCTCCAAATGTGCGTGTCCCTTTATATTCAATTTCTCAGTCCCTGAAAACCACTGATCTGTTTTCTGTGTCTGTAGTTTTGCCTTTTCCAAAATGTCCTATAAATGGAATCATATGTAGCCTTTTTGGTCTGGCTGCTTTCACTTAACATATTGCATTTGACGTTCATCTATGTTGTGGTGTGTATCAGCCACTTTGTTTCTTTTTTACTGCTAAGTATTCTATAGATGCACTGAAATTTGTTTATTCAGTTCTTAGTAGGGAGATGTGTGGATTGTTTCCAGTTTTTGGCAATTATATATAAAGTCACCTCTGTACAGGTTTTCAAGTGACCATAGTTTTCATTTCACTTGGGTCAATACCAAGTAGGAGGCCAATCTGTGTGGTAAGTGCATGCTTCACTTTCTAAGAAGCTGCTGCACTGTTTTCCAAAGTAAGTGTACATTTTTAAATTTTCACCAGAAATGGATGAGATTTTCAGTGCTCCACATTTTTGACAGCACTTAATATTATCGATTTTAATTTAATCATTATTATAGATGTCTATTGGTATATCATCATCGTTTTAATATGTATTTCTGTAGAGACTGTTGATTTTGAGTGTCTTTGCATTATTTGCCATATGTAAATTATTTTTGATGGAGTTTCTATACATCTTTTACCCATTTGAAAGCAAATTGTTAATTTGATAGAAAAGTAGTGTTTTGTTTTAAATTTTTTTGGTTAGGTTGCTGTTTTCAACTGTTATCTATACCCTCCTCTACCCCACAAAGCCTTTAGCCACCTGAAAGATATTGAGATCAACATTTAGTGTGAATAGAGCCACATTTTCTCTAAGTCAGACAGCAGAAAACTATATATGGAGCATTTTTCTGGATGTCTTTGGAAATAAAAAATAACTACTTCCATTCCCCCTGGAGGAGCCTACCCCATCCAGTAAAATGGGGTCATTAAGCCAAGTTCTTCTTTATAGGAGAAGAAACAACCATAGCCGCTTCTTTAAGAGGGTAACTTGTTTTTCCTAGAGCTATAAGACACGAGAGGATTATAGAATTCTGGTTTTTAAAACAGCCTAAGGATTTCCTCAGGGTAAATATTGATTATTTGTAACTTGAAGTTTTAAATCATGCTTCAAATGTCATTTTAAAATATAAGAAATCGATGTAACTGTAAAATTGACATAGTTACTTTAGATATGATACAAATAGAAGCCACAGTAACCTTCATTATTTACCAGATTGAAGAAAAAAATAAATAAGACCTTGAAATATTTTACTGTTTTAGTTGGATATACTTGTAGTGAACTTCTGTTAGGAATTTTTTTTTTTTTTTTTTTTTTTTTTTTGCAGCTCCTGATGTTTCCTTTCTTGAGGACCACCTTTCTTTTCCATGTCATTTTGCATCTTCCGCTGGGATGGGCCCTCACCAGCGGTGTTTGTAGTACATCATCCCACCCCTTGGCCAGAGCTGATGTGGTCAGAGGTGATTCATTCTGGGCCAATAAGATCTCCTCAATTGATGCTGAATCTGACATGATGCTAATTTGGGAGTCATGATATTTCTTGCCATGTAGACATGGAATTAGAGAAACTGAGTCTACAGAAAGAATAAGCAAATACATAAATAAAAATAAGGCTGATTCTTGGAAAGACCAAGATGCCAGACACAGAAAGGCCACTACCTAAACTCACTTTCCTAGATGGCCCAGGCCTCAGTTTCTGCCCTTTTACTATACTATACTTTTCTATGCTTGAAAACCATGAGAACTTCAATGTGCTTCCATTTAATTCCCCCTTAGGTTAAAGGCAGATTAAGTTGGTTTACGATATTACAATCTAGAGAGTCTCAGGCTGGGTGTATTGGCTCATGCCTATAATCCCAGTATGTTGGGAGGCTGAGACAGGAGCATCACTTGAGCTCAGGAGTTCGCGATCAGCCTGGCTAACATGATGGGACCCTGTGTCTACAAAAAATAAAAAAATTAGCCAGGTATTGTGGCACATGCCTGTAGTCTCAGCTACTCAGGAGGCTGAGGTGAGAGTATCACTGGAGCCCATGAGTTCAAGGCTATAGTGAGTCATGATTGCACCACTGTACTCCAGCCCAAGTGACAGAGCAAGAACCTGTCTCAGAGAGAGAGAGAGAGAGAGAGAGAGAGAGAGAAAGTCTTAACTGAGATAGCACTGGATGATCTTGGTTAGGAAACCCATCTGAGTTGGCAGCCTGAAAGAATTCCAAGTGGCAGTTGTCATAAATATTGAGCTTTATAATGCCAGGTGAATAACTGGAATTGAGAGTGGAGACAGTCAATCTGAAGATAGGTTTCAAGGAAGGTGGAATCACTTCTTTGTTTTGAGCTCTAGTCAGATTCCTAGAGTCTTAGATTGGGAATGAATCTTAGAGGTTATATAGTTCATTTTGTTCAACTTTTCACACAGGGTGGAAGGCCTCTCTCTTAAGTTCAGAGAGTTAGCCCATTTGGCCTCTGATCATGTCAGTTGGTTTAATTCAGGCTCTACACAGGCCTGGGAAGACAAATGTTATTTTCTATATTAAATTTCACATTTCTCCCCACAAATCTTCTTCCAAATATTTCAAGACAGTTGTTGCTCTAGGGATTCCTCCTTCTCATTCACTTCTCGGCCATCCATAGATAATGAAGACATTTTTGCCAGCAGCATTCCAATTTGGATTCAGAAATACTAATGAAATTTGCTTTTGGTTTCCTGGTTGTCTGTTGATGAGTCATGCTTACAAACTGCCTCACTTCATATCTTTTTCAGTGCATTGTAGTCCACTGAGTGTTTGAGGCAAGGACATTTTCAACAATACGGAAAGACTCACCTCACACAGGTGCTGCTTGTGTCAAAAGAGTCAGCCCTGCTAGTTGGAAGCCCACACAGACTTTTGGTGGAAAGAAGAAAAAGTAGCATCTAGATACCTGTACCCAATAGGTGATCAACCTATTAACTGAAATGAGTGAATTACTTGTGATCAAGTCATAGCTGTTTTATGTCGAAAGGGTTTGTTTGTACTGTTTTCCCAAACTAGAAAGAAAGTAGCCTGGAAGTTTGTAACTATATTTCCTTCCCCTCACTTCAGAACAACAGCAAATGTACTGTCTACAAGAAAAGTGCCATTTTGCAGTTAGTTTTAAAGTGTCACAGACCAGCTGGAATTGGAAGTTCTTGGAACTTTGGAGGTGTTGGACTGTGTCAGACTGATAAATTATGTAAAACCTGTTTCCCTGAGTATTATTAATCATCCTCAAGCAAATGAAGACATGCTAATTAATTTGTGGTGGTTTTCACCTGCAAATGCCAAAGGAACTAAACCAAATTAAATCTTCTATTCTCTTCAAGACCAGCACCCTGTTAAATACCCTATGACTTATCTAATTCAATTTGAAAGTTGTGATTCTTTGGAAACGTATTTTGCCTGTGGTTTCAAAATCTTAAAGGCGCTTTATTGAATGTGTACCCCAAAGTTTTGCACTTAGGGACTTGGAAAATGAATGGAGGGAATTCATTCCTATGATTTATAGAGGACCCAGCATATACAAGACTCTGTATTAGATAGTTTACCCGTATTAGATGCTCTCTCATGGGTAGGTATTACCAAAGCTATAGGAAGTAGGAATTATCATTCTAGTTGTATTAAGAAGGAAACAGTCTCAGAGATTTTATATAAATTTCCCAGGCCACACAGTTTATTAGTATGGAGCTAAAATGCAAATCCAGGGCTGTCCAACTCCACAGTTCATGCTCTTTCCACTTGTACCATGCTCCTCCCAAGGAGACAATCTATTGTGTGTGTGAAATCTCACCAGCTAGACACCAAAGGACCATGCGTTATAGACTTTGCATGGTATTTTAAGAATTTGGATTTCTCATTTAATTTCCTCCATTAGAGAAAAGTCTCAAAGAAAAAAATTTTAGAGTCTTCTAATGATTTTCACAAGAACGGCATTATGCGCAATACTACCCCATTCTCACCCTCCACTACGTGTGTACTTGGCTATTTCTGAGCCAGGTCATTTCTCTTTGGTAACAATTAAAATATTATTGCTCAGATGAGAGATGCCTTTCCACTCATGGCTATGGATCTTCCATGTGAGCCATGTTTAATGTGCCTCTGAAAGCAAGTGGTCTCTGAACATCCAAGAAGGACTCTGGAGAGACTGAGAGAAAGTAGTAGACTCCGATTGGCCACAGACGGTTTGCAAAGGATGGAACTGGGCATCTTATATCCCTGTCTAGATCAATGTTCCAGAGTCTCTTCCGTATCACTGTGACTGTAAAAATTAAATTGAAGGCTTACTTGTGGAAACTTCGTTGTCATTACTAGCATTTTTCTTGGCAATTACTTGGCATACCCACAGAGGTAAGAGTGCTGGCGAATGCTCCACAAGACTGTTTAGATGTCAGAGTAGAGTCCTCTAATGTATTTCCTGACAGCAAGCCCCATCCAGGATGAATGTGCTTGGCCAACATTCAGAGCTGGGCACACTCCAGGGAAGAACCTAGGAAGTAGGATTCTGTCCAAGGTGTCTTGGGTCTTTTTGTGGGGGTTTGGAGCTTCCTTTTCTTCATGCATGTTTGGCTAGTTACCAGCCCTCTTTCAAGGACTCAAAGGCACTGAACTGTTAGAGGAGGAAGCCCTATGGAACACTTTGCTGAAGACAAAGATTATGTAAACTGATGTGCATTCGGCCCTCTTTTAGGAAAAGGTATAATTATCTTCACTTTCACTTCTTTTGTTTGTTTCATTCTCTCCCAGTTATGGAAATACCTGTGGTCTCAATAAAGATTTCAGACTCGGGCATCTCCCTTCTTCACCATTTCAAGTGACAGACATCCCTGTTTTGTCAAAGAGCTAGTGAGATGTACAAGAGCATGTACTTCTGAATTTTGTGTGTGTCACTAACTGTCACGTAGGGCAAGTCACGTTCTCTCCAAGCCACATTTTCCTTTCTCACCTGTCAAATGGGATGATCACGCCTGCCTCACAAGGCTGTCCTGAATGAAAATTCAATGTGAATGGAATTAGCACAGAGTCTGACTTATGGAAGATGCTCAAAAATGTTTGATTGCTAAAATGAAGACCATTGCCTTTTACTTTTGAAAGTCCCCAGAGTCCTCCCTTATCACACACAACATGCTGCACATACACACACAATATTTCTGTTTTTTTTCCCCAGGCAAACATTTCCATATTATGTGTTACTGCTTGCAAGTTGCAGTCAGCATTAAGTTAAATTTTTCTCACATTTCTTCTCCTGCCCTGTCCTCCTCCGTAGCATAGAACAAGAGAAATATGAATTAGAATTGCATTGTGTATTGCTAATTCTTCCCTGACTGCTAGTAGGACCACCTTTCACATGCGCACACACAGACGCACACCCTTTCCATTTTGTTACCCCATGTCTTCCTTTTCAGATGTTCTCATTATACATGTTTTTCATTGTTAGACATGCTTCTTCTGGAATCAGACATAGTAAAAGTGTTCACTTGGATACAGCATAGTAATGTGCGTGTTGGGTGGCATTGGCAAACCCTTATGCAAAATGAGAAAAATGCTCCTACCTTTATAGGCAGGTCAAACGAGAAAGTGGGAGAGCTGTTGGGGGTGTAGCTGCTTTCCTCAGGAAGAAAGAAGGGAGAATAGGTGGCAATGAGTGAGTCTTTATTTTCCTTGAAACTGAGTTTTGGGTGTCAACTGTCTCAGAAAGAAAATCAAAGCAAATCCCTCTGTTCCACTGCCCTTCATAGGGAAAATACAGTAAATTGGTCCTCTCTTTGCTAGGCTCTTCCAAAGGTTTATATCCTTGCTGAAATAATCTCTTCAGGAATCACTTCTAAATTTCACGACCTTGTTCACTGTTTTTTTTACTAGCCATTCTTACATCAGTTTTACCATCTCCTAGCTGTAAGGCATCTGGTAAAGCCAGTTAAATTTCTGTGGGTTAGCATGGTGCTTACCCAACAACATGGGCATGGTAGACAGCCTCCAGGATGGTCCCAAAGACCCTTGCCTCATGATATGCATATACCTGAGTAGTTCTCTTCCACAATGTGCTGTGGTTTATGTAACCAACAGAATATGGGAGAAGTGATGGTATGTCATTTTTAAGATTATAAAAAGATACTGCAGTTTCTATTTTGATCACATCTTTCTTGCATCACTTGCTCTAAGGGAGGCCTGCTGCCATGTGTTGAGGATCCTCCAGAAGCTCTGTGGAGAAGCCCATGTGGTGAGAAACTGAGGCCTTCAGGCAACAGCCCTGTGAATAAACCTTCCAGCCCAATCAGGTCTTCAGGTGACTGCAGCCCCAGCTGACAGTTTTCACAGCAAACTAGTGAGAGACCCTGAGCCAGAGCCACCTGCGTAAGTCAATTCCAGATTCCTGACTCTCAGAAACAGGAAAATAAAAGTTCATTGTTTGAAATCCTGTCAAAAACTGAGAAGGATCTGAGATTTTACCCTCTTTGCACACCAAAAAATTTTTGTTTTCCATTCAAAAACAGTTTTATGAATATCAGTAGAAGTCATGACTCCTAAGTCAGAGAAAAAGACTTGTATTATTTACAGCACAGCAGTTAGCATGAGCTCATGTTTACATTGGTTTCTCTTGCCCCCTAAACCCTAAACCCTGAAAGGGTGATGTGGAGGGTGGGCACAGGTGGATGCTGTACACACAGTTGGTTTGCCTCCCAACTAAAGACCTTCATCATAGGAAATCCCAATCTTCTATAAAAGTACTTCGAGAAAACCTGCTCAAACATTGTCCTGGCAGTAGACATTAACTTTATTATACTGGATGGCAAACAAATCTGGCCTCTGTCCCAAAGGAATACACCCAGTCTATCTTCCAACATTGTTTGCTGTGTAAATATTCTGGAAAAGAGTCTGGACCAAAAGCTGTCAGTGTCTCTGCTCACAACACACACAAGGCATCCAATGGAGACTTGTCTGCTGGCAGCCACTGAGTTTCGGAATAATTTTCTGTGCAGCAATAGATAAGTAATCCAATGGGTGGTCTGTGTCTAGGCCTCACCTGTCAAAGTCACTGTACTGAGGGCATGTGTAGTAGAGTTGTATCTATTGACAGAGAGTGAGCGCAAGGGTTTTAGATTTAAGGAGTAAGTGAAGGGACAAGTAGGTCCTCTGGTTTTAGAGGGCGATAAAGAAGGAGAAAAGGAAAAAGCGACAGAGGGAAGGAGCCAAAAGGTGGAATTTACTAGAATTGACAAGTGTAGCTTTCTCTTGTAGCAAAGATTTTTACCTAGAGAATAGATTTGTAAAATGAAAGAATTCACTACTTAGTATCTTGCTGTGTTTAAAAACCTCTTCTCATCTTCACTAGCAACTTGTCCTATGACACTGTGGGGGTGTTGCTAGTGGATATTTTTCACACTTTTTGGTCCCTAGTGAAGGAAAATGAGGTGCAGTTAATTTTGAGCCAATCCATAGAGAACCCAACTTAGAGAATTCTATTTAAAAGACACATCAAAGAAAGCACTTAAAAGATGATTTTTGTTTACTTGCTTTATTCTGTGAAAAAGAGGAATCAAAGACATCTGGGTTTTCTGCTGTCAGGCAAATATCTTCTATTCTCCTCTTGAAATCAATTGAGGGGGTAAATAATTAAGAATGATTTTAATTTGAAATGATACTTGGTCTTATGTTTCATTTGATTTTAGAAATATTTGAACAGCCTTCCCTTAATGAAGTCATTTTTAGACACCCAGAACGAGTATAACTGACAGTTAAAAAGTAAAACCAAAAGTGTGAATGAGCTTCCATCAGCGCATAAGAAAAAGAGGACCTAAGATGCTTGATAGATGACATTACTTCATGCTTCACTCATCTGGCATCTGTTGATAGGACAGGGCTCAGGGATACTTTATTAGTTTTCCAGTATGTAATGCCAGAGCTGGTTATTGACATTTGCAGGAGCATCTCTCAATAACAGCACCCAGGGCAAGTTATAGCCTTGATTATAGCTCGGGGAATTTAAAAGCAGGTTAAATGTGAGCTCTCTAATTTCTCTCCTAGTTTCTTCATCTCTTAAATGGGAATACTTATCTCAATGTTATTGTGACGTTTAAATGTGCTAAAGTAGATAAAGAGTGTAGCACTATGCTTGGCTTATAATAAATGCTCAATAAATGAAAGTTTTTAAATTATTTTTATTATTTTAAGACAGGGTCTTGCTCTATCACCCAGACTGCAGTGCAGTGGCACAACCATAGTTCACTGCACAGGGCTTGTATTGTTAATCCTCAAAGATACTAGGCATGCCCTTCCTTGGGCTACATTATGTCATTTCAAATGCAGTAGAGTTCCATTAGATGACATTTGGCTCTATCATGTTCTATTTGATTGCATTACAGGCCAATTCACAGTTCTTATTTATACAATGTTAGCTACGTGCCTCTCTTTTCTGATGTATGGAAAAGTCTCTCAATAAATGCTGGCTCTTGGTCTTGTCACTTGATATAGGAAAATAATAAATACCACCCAATGACCAAACTTAGCAAAGCCTGGTTATTTTCAAAGCATATTGATTTCAACTTTTTCTTAAGCAGAAAGGCTGTTTATGGAAAATTTCCCTAGAGGTTGAATTCCTAACAGTTTCAAACTATTTTGTGTTTAAAAACCACGAACCTGATCCAAAAGGAGGCCAGGACTATGAGTTGTCCTCAGGTGTGAGTGGAGGTGTTGTGCCCACACTTTTTGCCCTTCTGGAATGATCTTTTTATGGGGCCCCTGGTGGTGTAGTCAGCGGGCATTATCACATGTAGCATTCCCAGGGGTTGTCACAGACTGGAGAAAATCACCTTGCAGTTCAGACAATGATAAGGTCTTTCCTATCCAAGGGACCTCACGGTATGCTTGAGAAGGGATTGAGGTTATGGCAGATGCTGCCAGAGCCCAGCCACATCTCCTGGGCACCCACTATTCCTGTGTCTGCCTATCCTATGGCTTCTATCTGCAAGGACTTTGACTCTTTGCTTAGAGTTTTCTCTGACTGTGGAAGATCTCTCAGCTCAAGGGCAGGGCAGGTTGGAAGTAAGGCCAAGCACAGAGGAAGTACAGCCCTTGGGACCGAGGGACTTGACAGGTAAACACCAAGCCGCCTTGCTCTCCATGTGGGAAAAATTCAAGGTGTGTTCTACACTGCCTTCCTGTCTTCCCCCATGTGATTGAGCCTCCATTTGCCCATAGTGGTATCATGCTTCATAATATTCTCTAGACTGGCTTCTTTCCCTTTCCTTTCTTAGTTCTCTACTTCCTTAATGATGCTCCTTGGGATATCTCCCAAGCAAACTACTCTAACGCATATCCTTGTTTCAGAGTTTGCTTTGGAGGAAGCCAATCTACAGCAAAGGATATGCTCCCATTGCTTCCCTTCTCCCATCAGCTCTGCAGGTTCCTCAGATTCCCTCATCCGTGTACCTGTCTCCTGTTCTTCATAGGAACGAGGGAAAGAAAGAGGGACTTGACTTTCTGACCAACACTATATGGGTGATTTTAAATCCTTCATCTCATTTCAATACTACGATGTAGTATTTCTATTTTACAAATGAGAAAACTGAGGCTGGAGGACTAAATATCTTGATTGAGGTAATGCAACGTCTAGATGGAAGAGATAGGTCTTGATCCCAGGTTTTCTGACTTTGTTCTAAAATAGTCTCATTCCAGTTTATCTCTGAAGGTGTGAACAGATCAGAGGAGGAATAAAGTTTATCTCCTTATTGTGTTATAAATTTTTAAAAGGCACATCAGTCACATCATGTTACTCTGAAGGTTTCATGTAACAAGTAGAATAAGATTCTAGCTCTATCCTATGGCCTGCCCTGTCCTACATGAGCTGTCTCCTGCTTAAATCTTTGATCTCACCTTCTGGCCCTTCCCCCTCTCTCACTCTGTTCTGTGCATACACCAAGCTAATCCCACTTCATGGTTAGCCTTTGTCCTTGCTGTTTTCCTGCCTGGAATGCTCTTCTTCAGATCCTTTGCAGGCTACCTCCTTGTCATCATTCCAGTCTCAGCCCAAATGTGACTTCTTCAAAGGAAGTCCCTGACCATTCTAACTAAACTACCTGTCCTTGCTCCTCTCTCCCTGCCTGGTCCCAGGCATTTCCCATTCAGGTGTTCTTTTTTTTTTTTTTTTTAATTAAAAAAAATTTTTTAAAAATATATATTCAATGAGCTTATTTGTTTCTGGTTTGTTCTCTCACCCTAGCCTCATATAAGCTGATTGAAGGCAGGGACCTTGCTTGTTTCATTCATTACTGTTTTCCTAGGGCCTAGAATAGTGCCTGGTGCATAGTTTTTGTCAAATGTATACCTGCATAAATGAAACTGAGGCAGTAGAGAAAAAAAAATTGTAGGCATCTATCTGATAGGGCCTTAAAACATATTTGGTGTATAACTAAGATTTATTTACCCAACTCTTTGTAACCAGCAGAATTAATATAACTTGAAAGCAAATGCATCTTGCTGACATTTTGGAACCTATGTGCACGCATTAATACCGATCAAATTAAGTGTGTGTTTCACAGCCTGCCATTTGGATGAGAGACGCTGGAAAGGGAGAAGGTGGACAGCTTCTTAGCCTCTTTTTTTCTGGCATATTTAACGACATTCCAGTAAATTGGGCTCTTGGTTTGATTAAAGATTGTTTGGGGTATGGAGAAAGAGTATGGAGACAGTCTTAACAATCATTTACATTTTGGACTTCACGCAAAAAACAAAAATGTCATTGTTAAAAGGCTTACAGCTTAAGTCCTCTGAAATTTAGTTTTGGCTTTTTTATCTCTTTTATTTTGATATTTATATTTTTGCCCAATGATTTTTTTTTTTTAGGAGAAGTGAGAGAGAAAGGGACACGCCTGTGCTCCCATATTTGTTTTAGTAACATTCCCTGATTTTCCTGATTACAAAAGTTACTTAGATTCCTTAGAACATTTGGAAAGTAAAACAAAGTAAAGAAGATAATAAAAATTATTGTGAGTCTATTTCTTAACAACTGCTAATATATTTATGCATTGCATTCCAGTTGTTTTTCTATGATTATGAATATCTATATGTGGTATAGTTCTTCAATTCTAAGATAATATCTGTTATAAAATGGGATATTTGTTTATTTATTACTTTTCCTTCCCTTTCCTTCCCTTCCCTCGTTCCTTCCTTCCTTCCCTCCCTCCCTCCCTCCCTTCCTCCCTCCCTCCCTCCTTTCTCTTTCTCTCTCTGCCTCCCTCTTTCCCTCCCTCCCTCCCTCTCTTTCTTTCACAGGGTCTCACTTTCACCCAGGCTGGAGTGGAATAGTGCAATCCTGGCTCACTGCTGCCTCAACTTCCTGGGATCAAGTAATCCTCCTGCCTCAGCCCCCCAAGTAGCTGGGACTACAGGCGCGCACCACCATGACCAGCTAATTTTTATATTTTTTATGGAGACGGGGTTTTGCCATGTTGCCCAGGCTGGTCTGGAACTCCTGGACTCAAGCAATTTGCCTCGGCCTCCCAAAGTTCTGGGATTACGTGTGTGAGCCACTGTGACTAGCCTATGTATTACATTTCAAGAAGAACAAAGTTAAAAGTATATTTCCTTTTTCCTAAAAAAATGGCAATTGGGTACCATTTTCTCTGCACAAAATTTGAGAATAAGTTTCCTTCTCATTATGAGTTTAAAGTTTCTTCTAAATCACTTTGGGCCAGTCTTAATTCTGCATATCATCTCTGTTTTGTGTTGCTCCTGTAATGTGTGCTTCAAATTTTGATTTCTTTGACATCTATAGCCTAACGTCAAAATATAGTAAACAATGCAGTTGACCCTTGAACAACACAAGTTTGAACTGCATGGGTCAACTTATATGTGGATTTTTTTTTCAGTAAAAATTACACCAAGAGTGCCTGCCTCTCCTGCCTCCCCTTCCAGCTCCTTTACCTCTTCTACCTCTGCCACCCCGAGACAGTAACCCCCACATTGTTCAAGGGTCAACTGTAATGGGATTTTATCCACATTCCCTATTTTGTTAAACTTCTAATTTTTTCTTCTATTGAATTACACATCACAAGTCTTTCTTGAAATTTAGCCAGAAGCTTTTACTCATGGATTTTTCAGTGCCCAAATAACAGTCCTTCATAATGCATGAATCAGTCACACCAAACTCTCCAAGCTTTTAAGATTTCGTGATATATTTGGAGGGACTGGGCACTGTTCCCATATGCATTGCAAGAAATGACAAGTATGTCACAACTTAATCTATTTGGCAGCTTGCAAGTTCTTTTTGATATAAATTATTAAATGCATCCTAATTTTTAAAAAAATCAAGAGGTAAAAAATGCATCATAGAATCAAAGATATATGGTATATGCGTAACAATGTGAATGTCTTTTTATTTCAGCATTTTTTTTCAACTCTGTTGCACACTAGGGTTGCATGGATTTTAAAGATAAATCTATAACAAAGCCACACCCTCAGACCTTCTAGAGGGGCCTAGGAACTAATATATATATAAAAAATAAGACCAAAAAAACTTCTCAAATTCCAATAAGCAGGCTGATTTGAGGACCACCATTTTAGTAATTGGTGTACTAGATTACCCTTGCAGTGGGAACTGACTTTGGGAAATACCTAGTTCAGCAGCCTAGGATAGAAGGCAGGATTTAGAGAGAACTGTTGTCCAGGAATCTCAGTGACAAAACAGAATGTCTAGTGGCTTTGCATAGGAAAATGAGAGGATTTATTTTATTGCTTGAAAGGAGGAGAGGTAGAGAAGAGAGGATGAGGAAAGATGTGCTCATGAAATATGAAACCGAGTGACTTAATGTGCAAATGAGCCATTGGAAGTTTTCCTGTGGTGAGGTAGCTAACATAATTTTTGAAAATGATAATGTTCAATTTGTAATGATTTGCATATTGTTATATGAACTTTTCCTGCATCTTTCTTCCAAATGCTTGATTCTATTATACTCTTGACTGCTTTATGTAATTATTTTCTTGGTAGAAATTGAATAGTGGGGTTTGGGCTAAGAAATAAAAACCTAAAGAAATTGAGGAAGGAGCTGAGCTAACACTCTAAAATCTGGACTGATGTAGGACCAAAAAGAGGATTGTGGAGCTGAGATGACCATGAATATATCATCCCTCAGGAAATCTTAGAAAGAGGTTTGCTTTGTTATATGGCATGGAATTAGTAGCTTAAGCCAATTTAGTTCAACATGTAAATCCAGGGAATCTTCACTTGACATGCCATTCAACACACAAAAACGTACTCCTGTATTTTTGTATTCATATTTTAAAATAAATTGGGATCATACTTTGTATCCAGTTTTGTATACTAATTCCTTCACTTAGTGTAATGCCATGAACGTTTCCCTATATCATTAAGTATTCTTAGAGACTGATATGGTTTGGCTGTGTCCTCAATCAAATCTCATCTTGAATTGTAGCTCCTATAATTCCCATGTGTTGTGGGAGGGACCATGTGGGAGATAATTGAATCCTACGTGCTGTTCTCATCGTGGTGAATAAAACATCTTATGAGATCTGATGGTGTTTTAAGGGGGTTCCCCCTTTTGTTTGATCCTCAGTTCTCTCTTACCCCCACCATGTAAGACGTGCCTTTTGTTTTCCACCATGATTGTGAGGCTTCCCCAGCCACGTGGAACTGTGAGTTCATTAAACCTCTTTTTCTTTATAAATTACCCAGTTTCGGGTATGTCTTTATCAGTTGTGTGAAAACGGACTAACACAGAGCATGAATTTTAATAAATAGTCTTTTTTACAATCATACTATGATCTATTTAAACATTATCTTATGGGATGGAGTAGGATACTGCCGGTATTCAGAATCTGAAGTCAGACGCTCTGCCTTCACTGCCCCAGCTGTGTGGCTTAGGCAGGCATTCCCACATCACTGCCTTGAAGCTGACACAACATTATTCTTTACAAAAGGATTTGCAGTTTCAATGGCTAAAAAATTGCTCTTAATTGTTTTAAATTTATGTCTCTTTGATTAGTGAGTTTGAACTCCACTTTACCTGCTATTAGCATTTTACCAATTCATTCTTCTGAAATCAGCTTTCCAGAATTGGAATGTTAGTTTATTTGAATGGATATGTATCCATGTGGCTCTGCTGAAAAAAGAAGTTTATTGATCATGGTGGAGAAAGCAGATCTGCCTCAAGGAAGTGATGTTTCATTTGCATAATCAAATAAATCACATGCCTACTTATTTGAGATCAAATATCCCAAATTTACCTGCCAAGTGGGATCAAACCCATCTGAAGATATCCAGATGAATAAAGCAGAGAAATACTTATGAGAAAAAAAGCAGAAGTCCAGTGAGCTCCCAGTCGCTAGGAAGTTCATATCAGGATCTTATTAGGGTGAGATTTAGAATAACTGAGCATCATCATCTTTGCAATAGTGATGAGAAAGGCACAGGAGGTGCTGGATACAAAACCTACCAGACTATCTGGCCACATTTGATGGGTCATACATGGAAACTATGGAAAACAGCCTATGCTCGGTCCTCAAAGCCACTTGTCAGCAGATAATTTCATTCACAAAATTGACATAACAATTATAATTAACTTTTCAGTGGAAGGAATATATTGAAGAGTTGGTGCTCCTTGCCTTCATTCTCTAAAGGAAGCAAGACGATGTTTTTCTAAGGGCTTTGAAAGGCAAGTGTCACTCCTGACAGCTGCCACAAGATATCAAGGAAGAAAACAGACGTTAGGCAACTTGTTTATCTTCAGAATCCCGAGGAAGTCACAGGCCTCTGTAGGGATTGGGTATTGGTTGACGTCATGATGTTGTCTGAGAACTACGGTAGAGCAGCTGGGGCCAGGAGGTGTAATAACTCCTGAGACCAGGCTCTTTTTATTGATACTGCCCTTATGTCAGTGAAACAGAGAAGGTGAATAAAGCAATTTCTAACTCTTCTAAAGTTAAACCAAAAGTTCACCCAGTGTATTTTCCCTGGAGTTGACAAACTACCAACTGTGTCCTGAGAGCAAATACTTTTTTCTTTTTTACATTTTTAAGTGTAAAACGTAAAGGACTATTAGCCTTTTGGTAAGAACAGATGCTTCGTTTTGCCTTTTGGCTGCAAAGCCTAGAATATTTACTCTCTGGTCTTTTACAGAAAAGGCTTGCCTTTGCCTGTCTTATGCCATCCCAAGATATCTGTACCTGCGTCAGGCTGCAGGAGATTCCTGTGGCTCTCTCAGTTCTCCCCACTGGAGGCTTCTGTTCACCTAGACCACACCTACAGTGGTGCCCTGATGAGAAAGGATCACATTTGGTATGTCTGTGTTCCTGAGAGAGAAAAGGCAAGAGGAAAGGAGGGGAATTCACAGCTAAATTGTAGGTGAGACAGAGCAATGGAGGAGGGTAATATAAGGAAGTGTATGAGATGTGAGAAGCAAAACCCTCCCTGACCCAGCTGGCTGGGTAGGAGAGGCTGTGAGCTTAACGGGGGAAAAGACGGTGAATGTTCTTCCAGTTCAACAGGGAGGGCAGAAAGCTGAATGGGGAGCTTTTAAAATAGAAGGTAGATGGTCTTGGAGAGGCCTAAATACCACTTGACTCTGTTAAGGATACTTGGAGATATAGGTTATACTTAAAAATAGCAAAGCTGTACAGGTCAGGCTTTGGCTCAGGGGAGAGGAAAGAGAAGGGCAATGCCAGAGATCAACAACCTTGGAAACAAATGCTTTCCAGGCAGCTGAAAGGCATGATCAGAGAATAAGAAATGAAGCAGAGAACTGCAAAGAGTAGAAACTCCTAAAACAGAACTGGAGGAAAATGGAGATGGGCCAGTGAAACCACAGCATCCAGCAAAAGATCAGGAGATGGGGGTTGCAGGTGCACATGATGGGGGTTTAACAAAATGCATTCATTTTTATTTAGAAATATTTCAAACCCTTTCAAATCTCTTTTGAAATTTCAGAAGAGATTCCTATTTCATCTTTCTTTCTGAATATACATATTCACTTGTCTTTTGCCAAAATATCCAAAATAAGTTCGCAGACATCACAAGTTACCCCTAAGTACAACCGTGCAGACCTGCCAAGAACAGGGGCAGATTATGAGTCTACAGCTCCTGACTACTGCACCTGAGAAAAAATTACTATCTCAATTGCATTATTAACAGAGTAGAAATTCAAATTTCCCCAATTGTTCCTAAGTGGCTGGGTTTCCCCACCTCCACTCCCAATCCAGGAATTAATCAAGGCTCATGCACAGCCTTTGGCAGTTATGTCTTCTTAGTCTTCCCTGATTTAGAAGCCACCCATTTCTTTCCTTTGTTTTGCCTTATTTTAAGGTAAAGTTTATTGAGGTATAATCTACATAATTATAAAAATACTTAAAAGCTTACTCTTTAATGTACAATTCTGTGAGTTTTGACAGACACACACAATTGCGTTAGTACCATCACAGATTAGAAGCCTAGATGTAGAACAGTTTCATTTCCTTCCAAAAGTCCTCATGCCTTCCTGCTGTCACCCCCTCCTCTAAACCCAGTCCCTGATAACCAACGTTCAATTTTCTGTTCCTATAGTTTTGCCTTTTCCAGAATATCATATAAATGAAATCACACAGCCTCTGGCCTTTTGAGTCTGGCTGATTTCATGTAGCATAATGGATTCGAGATTCATTTATGTAGTTACATGTATTAGTTGTTTGTTCCCTTTTATTGTTGAGTGTTATTTCGCTGCATGAATGTACCACAATTTGCTGATCTGTTCATTAGTTGAAAGACATATGGTTTGTTTTCAGTCTAAATGATTAAGGGTAAAGCCATGATAAACATGCAGGGTAAGTTTTTAGGTGAGCGTATGTTTTCATTTCTCTTGGGTAAATACCTAGGAGTAGATTTGTTGTATGTTATGGTAAATATATGTTTGCATTCATAAGTAACTGCCAAACTGTTTTCCTAAGTGATTGTACTATTTTGCACCCAAACACACAGCCATTTGCTTTGTTCACTCTGCAGAGCCTCTAACTAGTCGCTATCTGTGTGAGAGTTGATCTATCAGTTTACTCCATCGTGTCAGAAGGGGAGCACTGCCTTATCTTAATATAATTATGCTATCCTGAAAGCTAGTCCAAAAGTGTGATGCTACTGATCTTTTAAAATCTCAGAGCTGGAGACTTTTGAAGGGACCTAGTGTAACTTTCCTATTTAGTAATGAGGAAATGGAGACCCCTTGATATTAAATTCATTTATCAATTCATTTAATGAACTTTTTTTTAAGCACTTACTATGTGCCATAGTCTGTGCTGGGTACTGGGACAGTAGAGACGACTTGCTCCTTGGCCTCCAGCCCTTGGAAGAGCGGGCTTGGGTATCAGTCTTCCACCTTCTAGCTCATTGCTTTTTCAGCTACTGCTGGGGAGAATGAGAGAGAGTGAAGGGGAGAAGAAGCCCCCACGGCCTAGGCTGTGGGCATGAAAATGATCAAATTTTGGTAGCCTGAACCAGACACTGAACTACAGCAGTCTTAAGTTTTCATAAACTTTTTCTGCTGGCATCCTGGGGAATTGAGCCATGTGTATAGAAAAGCTTCTCTAGGATCATTGTTGGTAGAGTGAAAGTGTGAGAGATGTCCCTAAACTATACCAAGGTTCATCTTAGGGAGAGCCCATTGAAGATGCCCGTTGAAGAATGGCAGGCTTGAGGGTGCTAGAGTTAGTGCAAAGTGAAACAAAAAAATTGCCTGGCCACACACGTTTATTTCTCGGGCCTTGCCTAAGGAGTGAGTGCCAGGTTCCCTCTCCTAGGCCTGCAGATGACTTCATGCAGCCATGAGCTGCTGATCTTTCTGAGCACTTACTGCCACATGACTGGCTGTGGCTCCCTGCAGGCGATAAATAAACCCTCCTGGATATGGGAGTGGTTGACTTGGTTGCATTTGATTTCTTTCTGTAGGGAGACTTAGGAATTGGCTCTGTGAAAAATGGAGAGAAAGAGAGGCGTAGAGACAGGAGAGTTTAAACGTCTTTGTCGGGCCTTTTCAATTATTCATGGAAAATCTATACACTCTGTTATCAGCTCTAAGCAAAGCAACTTTGTTGTTTCTATTGATCATGCAATTTATTATCTTTATTTAAACTCTTCAGGCAATAAATAAATAAAAAGCAGTTTGAGGGAAAGAAGCTTCTCAGGAGAAAGTAATTTTCCAGGAAAGTAGTTTAATCCTTTTAAAATTAGGCTTACCAACTTAAAGATAGTATCTGATTATTCTATTTTATTGCCCTTTTAAAATGATACTGGTCTAGTTTTCTCTTTTAGCTGAAACCTTTTCAGGTTTCACTTCTTTTCTCACCAAACCCTCCATTGTACTTATACATTAATCTTCAAAGAAAACATAGTAAAATATATTACAACTAGAAATAAGACAGTTTCTACAGTGTTATTTCTCTATCACTTGCTGGTGAATATAATTTACTAAATCTTTTAAAATCTGTCATCGGTAAAATTGGGACACCAATGTTTGCACTTTCTACACTATGGTCAAATATGAATATTATACAAGATGACAATGATGATGAAAACACTTTTGTATAGTTATTCACTGTTCATTACATTATTTAACATTTATCTTTTCTCTAGATCTTCTGATACCAAATCCAGCATTCTTTACCAGGCAGCATATGTAGTATGATAAAATTAGAGCATTGAATGAGATAATCTCTAAGTTCCTTTTCTGATTTAAAATTCTCTGATTTTATTACAGCTTTTCATCGATAGTTGTTTTCAAGCTGGAGACTCTCAATGATTTCTGTTGGGACTCCCCTTGAATCCTGGGTAAAATGGTCACTTCTTGGGCAAGTGAGCATTTCACCACCTTCACAGGTTCTCAGCCTCCCTCTGTAGGTCTGCTCGGCTGCCTCCAGGTCCTTGAGTGCCTGTGTGTGTGTGGCAGACTGCTGTGCTCTTCCTCATGTGCCTCATCATTCTGTCCCTGTGCTCTGTGTTGCATTCGTGCGCTGCACCTGCTGCCATGTTGACGTTCTTCTTGTTCATTCATCTGTGCCTCCTGGCCTCACTCTCCATGGTTATGCTATGTTGCTGTTTCTGTTCTTACATTTACTCTTTCCTTTGCCCTTACTAGATAAGTGTTCCTAAGTTTTCTTCATCAGTGAGAAATTCTTGATTTCTGAATTGAATCCCTTTTATTTAAAAAAAGACAAAAATATGTCTCTTTTCTAATACCAACATTGGTTTGCTCCCCTAGGGTAATTCACAGGAACTGTAATAGGTTTCTGTATGGGCATGAGAGAGGCAACAGGCGAAGATCTAGTTTTTTGGGGGGATGTATGTGTAGTTCCAATTATGTTCTTTACCCTTGGGAATACAACATGATTCCCCCACCCCCAACAATATATGCTTGTGCTTAATATCCTCCAAAACACTTCTATATTTTTTATATTATTGTTATTTTTAATTTTTTTATCTTAAAAAATGTTTGCAACAAAAGCCACACTCAAATAAAGACTCTTTATTTTTATCTTTATTTTTCAACTACTTTCCTTATTCTAGGGCAATATAGGTGCTTTTTAATTTAAATGTATCTTAAACCAAAATTCTCATGAAGCTTAGTAATAAGGGACAGTGCTAACCACAGGAAGGCATAGCACACTTGCATACAAGGGCAGCGTGGTGAGGTTGAAAAATCATGGGTTTTGGAGTTAGGTAGATAGATTTGAATCTTGGCTCTGCAACTTACTAGCTTTGTTAGCTTGGAAAAGTTCTATTTAGCCTCTCTGTGCTTTAATGTCCTTATCTCTAAAATTGGGTGATAATAATAATAACAATCTCATCGATCCATTGGGATGGCTAAGAAACTTTGCCCGTGAGTAATTGCTACTAACTTAATTCATGGAGGCAGAGAATTAGTTGCCATAGGATCAATTAGAGCTGACTGAGTATATAGTGAACAAGGACAAAAGAAAGGAAAGGAGTGGGAAAATGAAGAACAGAACAAGGCAGTAAAGAAAGTCTTCAGCCTTCCAGAATATAGCCATGATAGAAAGACACTGAGGACAGCCCAGAAAGGACAGATTATGGTTATTTTACACTCGGAGACCTGGGCCAGTTCATTGGAAGGGAACTTTGAAAGAGAGAAAAGGGAGGGCCAAGCTGAAAGACTGGATCAAAGTGGAACAGAGGGAGGACAAGAAGAGGAGGAAGAGGGAGAGGACAATGAAAACAAATGAGCAGAGAGGAAAGAGGAGCTGAGACATTCTCTGTGGCTCTTTGGGTCCAGAAGAGGGAGCTGGAGGCAGAAAGTGAGGTATTTGTTGAAATGGAAAAATGGTTTTATAGTTTTTCAGGAAGAGGCTATGCTGAACCCATGAAATATAAATGCTTGAGTCTATATTGATGCAATAAGGAATTTGGGGTGAACTTTAATTTAGCAGAGGAGCAGTTTATTTTCAGAATCTCTCACAAGAAAGATTAACCATTGAGGGAATACTGTGAAAATGTTACTTGGGCTAATGACCTAAATAACCCATTTATTCTCTTTAAGAATAGGGGGCACATGAAGGAGCTGTGACTTGATTACTATTCTAATAAATGTAGTGCTTAAATTTAGCATTCTTTCTAAGAAGTGTGAAAGAGGACTCTGGTAGTGAACAGATGAGGTTAATCATCTGCCAAATGCCTTGCATTTATGCATAACACAGGGTTTTAACCAGTGCAGGGGACAACCAAAGATACTTCACCCACATGGATTAAGTGATTTTCTGCACATGATATAGCTAGAAGCAATTCTTCTGTAAAGTGAACGAGAATGACTGCTTAGGGGCACGGAGGGATAAAGGACTCCAGTTATCACCGTGAATGGACTAAAGTGGGATTGCAAAATTCTCCATTGTTGTATGTACGTAGGTTCCTGCTTCAGTCACAGAGTGCATAGAGTACAAAATAAAGTCTCTTTAAAACAAAAAGAAGAAAATCAGTGAATCTCATCCACTGGTTTGTGAAAAGCCCATTCTTCTCTTGTTAAGTACAAGAACTTTTAGGTATTTCTTTTAGGTAATTCTTTTAGGAATTTCTTCTGGAAGGCCCTCTATTGACCTCTCTCGAGAGATGGCTTTGGTCTGGGTCACCCTAGGCCATCAGTCATATTCTAATAATTTGAACCTTAAAAAGAAGGGGTTCTGGTTTCTACTTCCTCTCTTTGTGTTCCATATAAACTTCAGATGCAGACAGATGTATGGGCATGGGGCCTTGGCTAACTGCACTCATGACTCTTAGCCAAATTAATGAAGGATAATACTAAAGAGAACAAAAACTCCAGGCTATTACATATGGACTTCAAATTCCAGAATGAGTGTGAGATAAGAGAAATGAGGCAGTATTTTAAAAAGAATCTCAAATAAGAGTCAACCAATACTGCCCCAGCCCTTGCCCCCAGTTCTAAATTCTCCTTTTGCACAAGAAAAGGGAGAAAGAAGAGCATGTGAGAGTGGCTTGAAGGACTCTGCCATTCTTCACACATTTGGGCAAAACTCATCATAATAAGGTAAATCAGTTAACGTCAAAATGCATCAAAGAGAAAATGCAGCAATTCTTACTAGATTCAATTTTTCAATTTTCATGTAAGAATTAAAGCTAAATATTGACAAAGACAGTTTATTTCTTGCAAATAATTGGGGTTGAAGCTTTTGTATGAGGTCAATAATTCATAGGTTACAATATGGCTGAGTTTGAAGGTATATGATCATGGATGTCAATTACGGAGGAGAAAATATTGATTTGGGAGTTTATAGTTCCACAGAAGAAACGTGAAAGAAAAAATATGTAGCAAAAAAAGATTACATTACAAAGGGATTTTTCCACTGTAGTTCATGAAGGATAATAGACTTGGAAATACCAGAAAGTTGCTTGTGTCTTTAAACATTTAGTAAACATATAAGAATGTGTAAAATAATTTTCTTTAAAAAGGTACATTAATAATCTGAGTCAGAATTATACAAATTAAAATTAAGAAAATTTACCCTTTGAAAAGAAGGGAAGTGGTGAAATGGAAAGTGAAATACTACATCTTTTGCAATTGTGCTCTCTAATTACTAAAATTAATTTCTCAGAAGTTGAGAGATCTGGCAGAAATCCATAAATATAAACAAGAAATTGTTTATATTTATGAATTTCTTATTTGAAATCAAGAATTTCATGTTTGAAAAGGAAAAAATGAAAACTGAGACATTATGGAGGCTGAAGGAGGAGCCCTGATTCTGTTTTCAGCTATCCACATGATAGGACATTTTATGAAAGTATTCAAAGGAAGCTTTCAAGGTGAGGGGTAGACTCAGCGACTTTAAGGAGTAAAATAGATATTCTGAATGTAGCAGAAATACCAAGAGGACACATAAAGAGGAGACAAACAGATGAGAGGAGTCTTCCAGTCTGAACCAGGGAGTTGTGTGAGATAGGTCAGGCAGCCCTCAGGGAGGGCAGGGGCACAGCCAGGGAGGGGTGGAGGAAGGAGGGTAGGACTTAGAGATAAGGGTGACTTGGAAAGAGAAATGACTGATCATAGAACTGTGTCGAGATCCTGGGAAGTCAAGGGGGAAGGTGGAGAGAGAAAGGGAGGGGTGGGAGCTGTGTGATGTGATAGAGAACAGTGTTCACCACAAGTCAAAGAAGTAGCAATCTGGCGGCAGCAGGTATCACAAGGGATGGAGATAACCTGGGGGGATGGAGATAACCAAGTTATTGAGGTACAGGATACACCAGAGCTGCATTCGCAGAGGGTTTTGAAGATTGCCTGAGATAATCATTGGCTGCTGCTACTCATGCTACATGGGAACAGTGCAATACAGCCAATGGAGAAAAAACAAGGAATATAAAAGTTACATTGTTAAAGGTTGGAAGGAGATCAGAATTAGACATTTTTTTTACAAAGGTCTCTAAGATGTTAGATTATTTATTTTAATAAGCTATGAGGTGTAAATGAGATGATACATGTAAAATACTTGGAACAAGGCTGAACACATAATAAGTGCTCAATAAATGTTACTGTTATTTGAAACGCTATTATTTCATAAAACTTTATAAGACTTTTTTTCTTCGATGTTTTCTCTTTTAAAAATTATTTTACTTTATCTTTATTTTTTAGTAGGGCTGCCTTCATCTTTGCCATAGACGACACAGACTCTTCCAATAAAATATTTTCTTACCTTTCTCTTTTCTCTCCTCTCATGGCTTCTTATAGATTGAATTTAATTAGATGTTTCCTTTTCCATTGCATATCATAACAGAAGAAAAAGCCCAGGGGAATTGCAAAAATCTTGTCATTAGTGAGAGCAGACCTCCATCATCATTTATTGAAATTTATTTTTGAAACATGTTTTGCAACAATAACACAACCCTAAGATGCACTGGTAAAGAAGAAGTTTAAGAACATGAGCTGTGGTATTAGATAGATTTGGGTCTGAATCCTGGCTCTTCATTTTACTACGTCTACATTCATGAGGAGTATGACTTTTGTAAGTGTAACATTCTTCTTTACAACAGATATAACAATATAAGTTACCAAGAAAAAGTGGTACATACCTTGTAGGGTTGTTTTCAGAATTAAGTGAGACCATCTGATATTGCTTTCACCATCCTCCTTTCCAGTGATGGCCTCTTCTAGTCTGCCCCCATCACAGTCAGAGATTGGACCAATTGCAGTTTCCAGGACATCTGGCTAAAATTAATCAGTCCAAGTGTGAGCACTGGGTGTGGCCCAACCTGGGCCAATCATAGCCTTCCTCCAGGAGTTTTTGAATATTAATTGAAAAAGTGTGTGGAGGAGATCCTTTTGTAGTGAGAAAAAAATAAAGCCAACACATGGAGAAAAAGACAAGACTTTGGGGGAAGAGAGGATCAAACAGAAAGTAAATGTGGTGCGGATCCCTTTTTAACTGTCTGTGATGCCTTGGGTTCTACAGAACTCTGATCTGCTCACTTTTGTGATTCTCAACTTAATGAGCTCCACCCTGATGCAATTAAAAGCAATGGCCTTAGATGAAGAAGTACTAGATCAGTTCATATCTTTGTCCCCTGGCTGTATTTTTTACAGAGAAAGTTCCGTGTTTGTTGAGCTGAGGCCTGAGCACTGAAGCTTCCCTGTAACTGTGATCTTTACTCCTTCTAAGGTTTAGTTTCAATATCTCTGCTGGGCTACCATTGGCCTGGGGTAGAGAATTTGGTTTCTTGAAATTTGAAAGACTCAAAGTTATTGGACTTTTGGGTAACTGAAAGGGCCTTTATTAGCAAAGTTGTATTTTCTTTACTCTTTTATATTGGATATTAAACTTATCTCTTTCTTATAGTACCTCACCAAAAGCTGCAAGAGATTGCCAAAACATGCCAAGATCTGAAATTTTCCCATTAAAAAAAAAAAAAAACCTTAGTATGTGACAAGGGTTATAAACTAACCCTCTGGAGAGACAGGGCTCCTCAAATCCCTCCATCCTTCTCCTCCATCCTCCATCCTTCAATCAGCTGATTCTACATTTAAGAACAGACTGATGTCAACTTCCAAGTTCCAGAAATGAATACAATAGACTTCTAAAGCGGAAGTGATGAAAATCAATTCTGGCTTATTTACACAGAAGAGGGTTGCATTCAAGAGGTATTGGGGAGCTCAAACAATTGTTTTGAGGATTAGAGAGCTGTGCAAGGGAGTCTGGGAAGGCAAGTACAGTGGAGCCTTGAACAACATGTTTTGAACAATGTGAGTTTGAACTCCATGGGTCCACTTACACATGGGTTTTCTTCAGCCTCTGCCACCCCCGAGACAGCAAGACCAGCCTCTCCGCCTCCACTTCCTTAGTCATCTCAATGTGAAGATGATGAGGATGAAGACCCTTATGGTGATCCACTTCCACCTAATGAACAGTAAATACATTTTCTCTTTCTTATGGTTTTCTTAATAATATTTTCTTTCTCTAGCATACTTTAAGAGTGCTCTCTCTCTCTAATATATATATGATATATACATAATATATATTATATCTAATATTTATTAGATATATTAGATATATCATATATTAGATATATAAATAATATATAATATTATATATAATGTATTATATGTATATTATATATATTAGAGAGAGTACTCTTACAATAAAGTAAGCTAGAGAAAAGAAAAAATATATATTTTATATATACATATATTACACATACCATAAAAAATATTTGTTAATAGACTGTTTATGTTACTGGTAAGGCTTCTGGTTAACAGTAAGCTATTAGTAATTACGTTGTGGGGGAGTCAAAAGTTAGATGTGGATTTTTGACTGTGTACGGGGCCGTCAGTACCCCTAAGCCCGGTTGTCCAAGGGTCAACTGTATGTGGTATTTTCAGGCTACAGTGGAGGCAGCTTTTGTGTTCTATTGACTCTCCTTAAAAAGAGAAGTTTTCCCAATATAGGATGTGTTTCAGATGCTTGGTGGCCAAAATATGACAAATATCCAATACACAGGGTGATTGTGCTGATGAGGCACTTTCTGCTTCTTCCTTATGTTCCTGTTTATTCTTGCAACAAATTCCTGTTGTGAAGAATCTGTGTGTGTCTTTTCCTCGTGACCCCAAGAAACCAGACCAGCTGGATTTTACAGACGAGTAAAGCGTATTGGAGGAAAATAAGAGGGTGAAATCAGTGAAGCAAGATTCTGGGACTTCTGGTTGTTTAAGAAGTTGATTAACAATATCTCTTTAAATATTTCTACTAATGTAAAAAAATCTCAAAATATTTTAGTATTCTTTATGATACAACTTTGAAGATGTAGGCAAACTGTATTTGACAACACTTTGTGTTGAGTTGTGAAGAATGCTCCTTAAAAATAAAAGTTTTAAAATAGAAAGTGTTTAAATATAGACACGTTAGTGTAGGGAACACTATTTATCATGTAGTTTTAAATGTTTAAATAACTGCCTCCATTCCCGTAAATTCAAAGGTAACCATTTCAATGGCTTTCACTGGCTAATTTAATTTAGTATTTCATATTGTTATATAAAATATATAAAATACGGCTATTTTACTCTTTTGAAGCATACATAGGGACTTCCTGCTATATAAGGATGTGGCTTCCTTTTACTTTCCTTTTCTGTCACATTCCTCTGTCATCCTAACACATTGTAATTTCCGAGACTAGGTAGCCATTGCTTATATTATGACCACATACATGCTGTCCACATCTGAGATATTTGGTATTCTGTGATTTTTTAAACTTTCTTGCACAACTTTTCTTTCCTCTGAGGTTAATAATTATCTTTTATTTTCTAAGTTTTTGTTACATTTATCTATAATTCCTCCTGAACTTTTGGCCATTTGTCTAAATCTCCTTTCAATATGTTTAGTTGTATCAGGCATTCTATGAATTCCATCTTTTGGAAGAAATTTCTTCTAAAGTCTTGAACCTGCTCTAATCTGGCATGGATTCCTATCTGAGAGCTGTCTTCAGGACCACACTGTGGATTTCCTTGATCTTTCTCTTATTTGGTCCCAGATTTTGTAATGGCATTTTCTTTCTCTTTTCAACTTATGTTCTCCTTTTGGTAACACATATGCCTCAGTAGTGTTCTGAAAGATGGTGCTTAGATGAAATATTTTTGGAGAACTTATATGACTAAATATGGTTTTTTACTGTGAGATTAATGGATAGTTTGGCTGGGTATAGAGCCAGAGGTTGGAAATAATTTTTCCTCAGGCTACTGCATGCATTGCTCCACTGTCACCTGGAATCCAGTGTTGCTGTTGACTAGACTGAAGTCAGCAAACTACATCCCTGTGATGCAGGGCAGGCGAGCCTGAAGTGGAGTTTAGCCTATGAGGGTTCTTGGCTTTGCCCAGAAAATAATTCAAGGGCAAGCCAGAGGTAGAAGAAAAACAGCTTTATTGAACAGGCAGTGTTACAGCTCTGGTGGTATTACAGCTCTGTGGCTTCTCTTGCAAAGCAGGGCTAACCAGTAGGCAGAGAGTAGCAGCTGGGGCAGTTTTGCAGTCATATTTATACCTGCTTTAAATTGCATACAGAATAAAGGGCAGTTTAAGCTGAAATTTCTAGGAAAGGGGTAGAATTTTTGGATCATTGTGTCATTGCTATGGAAAAGGGCAGTAACTCCCAGGTGTTGCCATGGCAATGGTAAATTGACATGGCACTTTGGTGGGCATGTCTGATTGAAAGCTGCTTCTGCGCTGGCTCTGTTTTAGCTAGTCTTGAATCTGGTACAGTGTCTGAGCCCCACCTCTAGAGTTGAGTCTCACCTGCTACCTCACCTGTGGCCTATTTTTGTATGGCCTGTGAGCTAAAAATGTTTTTTACATTTTTAAGGATGGTAAAAGCCAACCAACCAACCAACCAACTAACCAACCAACCAACCAAAAAAAAAAAAAAAAAGGTTCCAAAACAAAACAAAAAAGAAAATGCAACAGATTGTATGTGGCCTGCAAAGTCTAAAAATACTGCTTTCTATCTGGCCCTTCACAGAAAATGTTGCTGGAGTAGTCCCCCCGGAATAGACTGACACTATTTTGATTTCTGATCTTTGTGTGATTTTTTTGTCTTCCTTTCTGGGAGCTTGTGGGGTCTTCTCTTTGAACCCGATGTTCTAAAATTTTTCAATAACTGTCTGTATATGGTCATGTTTTCATCTGTTTTACTGAACCCTTGCTGGGCTCTTCGAGTCTGGAAACTCAGATCCTTCTGTACTGGGCAATTTCCCTGAACTATTTGATAATTTTCTCTCTCCTTTTTGTCTGCTTATTTCTGGGACTCTTATTATTTGGATGTCAGACTTTCTGGATTGTTACCCTAATTTTCTTATCTATTTTCTTTCAATTTTCACTTTCCTTTTTAATTGCTAAGTGATCTTGGTTGTTCTTTGAAATTTCTTTTATGGCATCTTGTTCTCTGTTCTTAAATGAATGCATCATCTCTTATCTCTCTGAGCATTATATATATATGTGTATATATATTTTAAGTTTTCTTTTTCTTGTATACATCCTGGTTCCTCCAATTTGCTTTTTTCTGCTTATTAGCTTTGATCCCTATCTTTCGGTTTAGGGCCTTTTGTCAGATGTCTGATGTCCTTGAGTTGCCTGTTCATGTTTTAGAGTGGAACACTGCAGCCTGATGGGAAGCCTCTGAGTACCCAGGTGGGGCCTGGGAGGTCTGAGAGTCCCTACAGAGGTATCTGGCTCTGGGTTATTTTTATTATTATTTTTTGTGTTGTTTGGTGGGATTGTCAAATTCTCTGGAGAAAATGCTTTCAATGTCTTGTGTTAAGGATAATATACTTATTACTACCATTGTTCTAGGAACCAAGTGAGGGAAGAGGACTGTGGATTTAGCAATGCAACATATAAAAATTCCCTTAGCCCTGTTTTTATAATTAAAAAAAATTTTTTTTTAGAGACAAGATCTTACAATTTCCCAGTCTGGAGTACAGTGGTGCCATCACAGCTCACTGCAGCTTCAAACTCCTGAGCTCAAACAATCCCCCCACATCAGCCTCCTGGGTATCTAGGATTACAGGTGTATACCACCACACCCAGCTAATTTTGTTTTAAAAATTTTCTTGAGATATGGTCTCACTATGTTGCCCAGGCTGGTCTTGAACCCTTTTAGTCCTGTTTTTAATATAATTCCTCTGCCGTGCTTGGTCTCCTAGCTGAGAGACTCTCTGTTTAACATTCTTTTTATTTTTTATTTTTATTTTTGAGTCAGGGTCTCACTCTGTCATCCAGGCTGGAATGCAGTGGTGCAATCATAGCTCACTGAGCCTTGACCTTCTGGGCTCAAGCAATCCTCCTGCCTCAGCCTCCCCGAATGCTGGGATTACAGGCATGAACCACCATGCCTGGCCTGCTTTACTTTCTCCAGTGAATCAACTCACAGTTTTCAAGTGACGTGAGAAGGGCAGCCGCCAAGCTGCTCTGAGAGAGGTATGAATCTGAGATTTAACTGCATTTAAATTTTTTAAAAAATTTAATTAATTAGTACTTTTTATCTGCTTCTTCCACAGCATCCTCCTGTTTTCAACCCATCCTCCTATTTTGGTCAGACTGTCACCTGTACTTCCAGTACTTTGTACTGCTAGTGTCTCAACTTTCTTAGGGGGCCTGCAGAGAAAATCAAGCTGTTTTTCTGTTTCTCCCTGGTCAGCACAGGATTTTCATTTCTCAGTTCTTCGAAGTCAGAAAATCCCATCTGCTTTCCAGCTTTTAAATTTGTTTCTCTTGTCTCTTTTCCTATTATCTTTCTCTTTTTAGATTTTCTGCCTTAAAATTACACTTATTATCATTTTATTGGGGTTTGGGAGGGAGTGAAAATAAATTTGTGTTCACAATCTGTCAGTATGCAGTTTAAACAAATCTTATTTTGTCATATTTCCTTAGGATTTTTATTTCTTAAGAAATAAAACTTTACAAAACCAGGAGAAACTCTTTTTCAACCCCCTTTCGGTCTCATTTCTCTTTCTTTCTCCACCAAGATAACCACTACCTTGAAGTCAGTTTCTATCATTTCCTTCCATAATGGTCTGCCTTTACTTTACACGTATCTATCCATTAAAATACATAGTTGTTCTGCATGTGTTAAACTTTAGATAAGTGATGTTATATGTAGTTTTCTCTAATATTAAATGTTTGAGATCTGTGCATGGTGATAGACTTAGCTGTAATTCATTTATTTTTACTTCTTAAGGATATTCCCTTGGATAAATATGGTCAAACTGCTCTCCTGTATTTCTACTAATTTATATCCCATACTAGCCATGTATGGAAGCTACCATTTCTCCATGTCTTCTCTAATCCTGTACTTGGTATTGTAATATGTTCTTCAGATCTTAGGTGGTAGCAACATGTGTTGTACTACCTGTGCACTGAGTGGCACAAAATATAACATTAGAATTCTGTCTTTTCAAAACTCACACAAACTAAAGCCAAAGGTAATATTGAGTCTGAGTACACCTAAATTCTATTAGATCTGACCTCTCTTTAATTTCCTAGAATTCTCTTTGATCATGACTACTGCTATTCATGATAATGCTACACTTTTCCTTAAATGAATGAAGTCTGAGATATGATAATTTTGGGATTTTGGTACATAACGTAGGGGAAGTGTAAAAGTAGGCTTCAGACAGATGGTGATGCTGGTTCTAGGAGTTCTACTCTTTTTCATTATCTCTCAACTTTTAGATTCTGATGCCAAGGTACTCATTAATCAGTGAAAGATGGCTAGGAGACCAGCTTTTAAGAAGAAGCCCACTGTTTGACTTATGCTTCCTGGTGTGCTCACATCTTCAGAGAGACAGCACAATCTGCTGTGTATAACCTTGATTAACACAATTAGCTCACCATTGCAAAAGGGGAAATGTCTTCCTTTATAGAGATTTCCCTCCACTTTTCTCATCTTAGGCAGAGCTTTGCTAGCACAATGTAACAGAACGTTTTGATGTGGCTCAGCTATATTCCAGCCCTTCCCTCGCTAAAGAAATGTAGTGTCAAGGCCTCTGGGTATTTCACTAATTTGTTTTTGCTTTCTCAGCAAATGCTGAAAAATATCTTTCAAGTTTAATATATACTTGAAAACATGCAAGGAAGTGAAATATATGAAAGTCGAACAACAAAAAAACCTGATAAGAGAATCTCAGTCATAAAGAGGAAAAAATTTTTAAACGTCTTGATTACATCTTGCCTTCAGTATATAATGTTCAGGATTACATTTCCAGCATGATTTAAATGTTCTTTCTTTTTTAAATTTTTCTTTACAACTGAACACATAAGCCTCATTCAATTGGCTTATGTTCAGCAGGAATTCAATTTAGACTAATGATTTTCTACTATTGGCATGCTTGATACGTTCCTTCTTTGACTCAAGTAGATTGTGTATGAAAGCTATGCATTTTATTGCCAGTGTCAGACATTTAATATTTCTTGTTTACTTTTATTTATAAAATAATAAGTAAAAGTGTAAAAAATGAGTAATTGGATAAATAGTACAGTGCACACAAATATAGTGAGGCTGGAACAATTGGCTGGGAGGTGACTTTGAGCACTCATGTTTCACCTGAGATATGAACATCCAAGTTTGGAAATAGTATTACACAAACACACACATATGAGTATGTTAGTTGTTTGAAAACTGAATGCATGAATGTTGAGGCCATCTGGACTTCTATCTCATTCTTTTATTCTCTTTTGATTTTCTTAAGCCCTGAGTCTTTACCTTTCCAATTATTGGTATAGCACTCCTACATATTATATTTCCATAATGGAACTTATTCTTGTATCTGCAATTGCAGATGCTGTTTATGTAGAAGTTTACTGAATTATCCTGTGTGTGTCATCCCACTAACCTCTTGGAAACGACAGGAAAAGCTGATGGGATTCACAAATAAACTTGTGAGATCATCATAGCATATTGCATCCCAAAGACTCAGGACAGGCTGGTGCTGTGATACTAATTTTCTTTCATTCTTGGCTATACAGTGTTAAGCTTAGAAAGCCTGAAAGATAAAATACCAAGGGTTGTAAAAGCCCAAGTAGCACAAATGGGTAGCATTTCAAGTTTCTATAGGCATAATAAGACATCATCCAACAATCTGGAAGTAAAATAAACAAGATGGTTGTCTGAGAGTTAAACATTTAAAACAAGCATGTAGGCTGAGTGTGGTGGCTCACACCTGTAATCCCAGCACTTTGGGAGGCCAAGGTGGGAGGATTGCTTGAGCCTAGGAGTTTGGAGTTTGACTCCAGCCTGGGCTACATAGTGGGATCTCATCTCTACCAAAAAAAAAAAAAAAATTAGCTAGGCATGGTGATGCACAGCTGTGATTCCAGTTATTTGGGAGGCTCAGGTGGGAGGATTGCTTGAGCCAGGGAGGTTGAAGCTGCTGTGAGCCATGATCATTTCACTATGCTCCGCTTGGGTGACAGAGCAGGACCCTGTCTCTCAAACAAACAAACAAAACAAGCATGCAATTAATTTTTTTTTCTATACAAAAGAGAATATCTCTCTTGTCTATAAAGTCAGACAGAAAAATTACTGAAACTGATAACAGGTCAAAAAAAGTCTACGTCAATCAGAAGGGATGTTGATCAGCAAAGAAAGCCTAGGATAGGGAGATCACAGGAGTGACGGTGATTAAAACCATTCTGGAAAAGAAGAGGAAAGGAGTTGAGCACGCGCAAGTGTGAGTATGCACTTGTCCAAGGTCAAGTGTAATAATCCTTTTGTAGAGATGAATACATTATGCAATTTCAGCCTGATGCTATTAAACATTCAACCTATCAAATTTATTCTTCGTATTTTGATTCTATGTTCACCAAGTTACTTTGCAATTACAGCTTGGTTTCCTGGGTAGTTAATGTACCTACAGGAAGAGAACGCCTAGACCAATGGTCTGAGTGTATGGGGCTTCTGACATTTTATCTCACTGTGAATAAATAAATAGGTATTCTGGTTTCAGATATTAGACTTAGAGTTCAATCAGTATGAGTTTAGCTCTGAAAAATGGGTTCTAGAAAACTCACTAAAGTAAAGTAGTATAAAAGTAGCCCACTCTGTGAAGCTCCTTTTGAAGTAGTCAGCTGGCGATGCCATCCTCTGCCCCCCAGCTCCCTCATATCATGTTGTAGCTGAGAAATTGCACCTATTGACCGCAACACTTCAACCCTCAAGGCTGATACCACAGCAAAGGAAACTGTCTTTGAGGTATTATTCAAATCTAGCTTTACCTTTTTTTCCCCACAGGGTCAAGATGTGCTGCACAAATCTAGTCTCATCATCAGAACACCACTGTTCATTTTTCTTCTGTTTTTCATCCTCCCATTTTGATTACTTTGGCTACAGTTTCCATGTTACAGGCCATCTTGGTCCTGCCTCTTTTTCCTACCCTCAAGCAGTTGTTAGTGCAACCTCCAATTTCTGTAGAAGGACCCCTACTCAAAGGGCAAATGTCCACACCAAGGATTTCCAGTGTCCTTGTCCTAGGATTTAGGACTGTGTGTGACTCAAGAAAGTTCCTAATTTCTTTCCTAAGCAAGGTCATGAAGGTCCAAGTACAGAGCAAAGTTCTTCAACTGAGAGACTTCCCTAGTACAAAGAAGAAGGTGAGATGCAGTGAAAACCTCTGGCCAACCCAAGGCAACAGCTGCTCCATTCTAGCCATTCCTCTTGGGGGAAAACCCTTCATGTTGAACCAGATCAGTGAGAAAAATTCTTTTTAGACAATGAACGTCTGCTAGTTTCTTCCCAACATAATTCTAACATCATTGATGTTTTTACAGATATTTTAATATCCTTGAAAAAAGTTTCAACGATGATGAAAATAATCAAGCATATCAGAAAACCATCTTTTTCAAATAATGAAATAATACAAGTCATGTGTCAAAATATGCCATACATGAAAAGTAGACAGTTTTTACCTTGACTATTTAAAATGGCCAATTTTGGCCCTATGTCTGTCACAGTTGTTTTTTTTTTTTTTTAATAGGTAAAGCTACAAAAGTGAAAAGCCCAAACTGAGTGCTCCATGTTGAATCTCAGGTGTTGAATCTCAAGTGCGGTGCTGATTCTGGGGCAAATTGCTGACCATTAGCTTTGGGGACTGTAATCTCACATACACATTATATTCAGGCACCCCAGTTTTATTGACAAAATCTCAGGAATTTTAGTAGGAAAACAAAAGCTTGTGTGTCTTGATTTACAAGTTAACTGAAATAGTAAAAACGCATGAAGTTTGGTTTTACAAATACCACCATTCATTCAAAGGATATGTGCTTAAAGGGATAGTAAAGTCTTCCAAGTTGGGTGTCTGGAACTTACCATTACCGCAAGCACCATCCCTCTTCTGGAGGTCACCTAAACATGCAGTGATTTGCGGGTATCCCAAGCTGTTTTTCAGGAATGTGTGAGCTGCTGGGCAGAGAAGGTGGCTCTGAACTCAAAGAGTTTGGGAGTTCTGGAGATGGGCTTGAGGGACAGAATGCCCAGCTTGTGAGCTGCTCTCCTTTTCTTGAGAACTATATTCCCCTGTCTCATGACATTCACACAGGTGGGTCCCTGGCACTAATGCTTTATACACGGCCCAGCTTCCTCTACTCACTTCCCCTGCAAGGGATGGAGGACATTTGTCTCAGGTTAGGCAATTCAAGTCTCTTTCCTGCTAATGAGAAATTTTGAACCTAGAGAAGTAAACCCTAGAGTACTGGCCGAACCCCACCCTAGGGATGAGAAAGAAAAAAGACTGTCTTCAAGGAAAGACAAGAATTAAGAAGCTATGAAAAAAAGAGAAAAGGCAAGAAAATCAGAGAGGGTATTTCTTAAGATTCTCCAATTTTCCAGTTACTGGTTTGTCTCCTTATTAAGAACTGTTTTTACCTTTGGGATTAATGAAACACCTCTGTATATCCTTATAATAAAATACTCCTTTTGGTTTGATGCTTGAATTAGTTACTTGTAACCCAAGAGTCTTAAGTAATAGATAGGAATAAACACAAAAATGACAGACTATCAATGTTTTAGTCTTTCTCTGTAAATGTCATTTTAGTCTGGGTGGATGTTTCCAGGTAATTTATCTGGACCTCCAGTTATATATATATGTGTGTGTGTGTGTGTATATCTATATATATGTGTGTGTGTATATATATAGTGTGTATATATTATATATCTATAGATATATATTTATATATTATATATTTATATATATATATAGTAAGTGTTATATATATATAAAACACAAATCTTCATGGTGTTAATAAAACTTCACAAGAAAAGCTAAAATCTCCAATAAGAATTTCAAAGAAGTAAAACCCCAAATCAAGAAATGAATGTAGTTATAGTGATCATATTTCCTTGAATCTAAAAGAGACTTCTTTTAAAAAATAAGTTTTATTTTCAGGAAATTGGGGGTACATCTTAAAAGCGACATGTTCATTTTAAATACGGTTTCTTTTTTGCTTTGTCTCTAAGAAGCTGTTGATAATACAATGGAGCATTTGAAAAGGTATGACATCTCAGAATCAAGGCAATGGATCCTATTAATGTAACATACTTCATAAACTTCCCTTTTACATGAATATTGTGGGATTTACAGATTCTTAAACTGTAAGAAATGGATGACCTACTTTGAGGATTCCTGTCAAAATGATTGTACTGTGGAATGGTTGGTTTTATTTCCCCAAGATATCTTATTTGACCTGGGCAAAGTTTTCTTGTTAAACAGTAAGTAACTTTCTTCTCCCAAAATAAAGGCAATAAAAGTGGAGACACCAAGCTTGGGGGCTGCACCTTTCACAGAGCCATTGCCGTGGCATGGCATACAGGGTGGCGGGGGCTGGAGCCGGGTTGGGGAGAGCCGACTTCCTTTCTGAACCTTCTTTGGTGTCTTCTACTTAGTGAGTCCCTGTATTTTCATTGTTGTCTGGCTCATGGTAAAACAAAACACACTTCTGACTTTTTCACTTCCATTTTCCTCAAAATTAGAAAAATTTTTTTAAAAACCTCAAAAAATGGTATTTTTAAACATCACCTCCACTAACTGTTGAATACTTTGGCCCTTAAATAGATGCCTCTTACCTTTCATTATATAGAATCACCTCTTAGAAAAGTTTGTAATTTAAATACGTAAAATCGCTAGAACGAGTAATAGGAAAATCAATCTTTATTCTTTCAGATTAAATAAACCTGCTTGTGAGAAATGTCCTATATGGATAACAAAATATTGAGAGCTAGTTGTTTTTAGAGTCATTAGACAACAGTAGATAAATCTTTTAAAGCAGGTGGTTTCTGTCTTTCTTTGGGAGGAAGTTGATCCTCAGGCACCTGGAAATTCTTGGGTCTAAATCCACACTCCATCCCAGAGTGTGACAGGGGAAGAATGGTGTGTGTTGGAAGCAGAGGGGCTTTTTATTGATTTATTATTTTTATTTCCATAGCTTTTTGGGGAACAGGTGGTGTTTGGCTACACGAATAAGTTCTTTAGTGGTGATTTCTGAAATTGTGGTACACCCATCACCTGAGCAGTCTACACTGTATCCAATTTGTAGACTTTTATCCCTCACCCCACTCCTACCCTTTCTCGAGTCTCCAAAGTCCGTTGTATTATTCTTATGTCTTTGCAGCCAGAGGGGCTGTCTATGAAGACTGGCTTCTATACTAACTGTGGCTGTTTCTCCACAATTCACTTAACCTCCCTGAGCTCCAGATTTCTTCACTGGAGTGTGGTAGTAATATTACTTATCTTTAAGGATGACCATATAGATTAGAAAATGTGTGTCCAACAACCAGCCCAGGTTGCCTATCTGTGCATTGATTGGCACTTACTAGGTAGCTTCTGTTGTCTTCACTCACATTGTCAGCAACTTTTATCACCTGCCAGAGAACTCCCTTTGGCAGCAGCTGAGTTGGCCCATCCCAAATGAAGCAAACCTGTCAGTCTTCTTCAAGCAATTGCTCTTCCCTTGCATAATTGGTAGGGGAGAAGCTATAAGTGCTGCTTTAGTTCTTAGTTGCAGACAACACTATCGTCTTTAGCAGGTTCAAGCAGAAATGAATTTATTCAAGCATATTAGAAAGCCCAGAGGATCACTGGAAGGCTGAACAGCGTCTTGGCTGAGCTTGCGTTTCAGAACCACACTGCAGAACTGGCCTGGAGAGGGGGCCTCCGCCACCATCAACCCCAGAGCCAGGTTTATCTGCTGCCATCAGGGTGTTTTTGTCGTTCCCTTACCTCCAAATCATGCTGCCAGAACCACCAACACCTCCAGAAATTTGCCAAAAGTACCAGCAAAATAGACCTGTCATCTTCCACCACTCCTCTCATATTGCTTCAGAATCAGTCTCATTTGGGTGGGTCTGAGTGATGGCATCTACGTCACAAGTCTGTTCTCTAACAAAGAGGGTTAGGAAATAGCTTTTTTGGTTTTTTGAGTCCATGTTGAGAAGGTGGGATTCCCCATTTGGAGAATTATCAAAGATCTTGGCAGCCACAAGTGACAGGTATCTACTACAATGTCTTTGGTGTGTCAGAAGCATCTTCCTCCTGTCTCCCCAGGTGGTCAGGGCATGAAGGCAATCATCCTTTGCCATCAAAGTGACGCCTACTGTCATCAAGATTTCCAGGGTCTATTTTCATCATGTTGCTGCCCTGGTTACCAAGAGACAAATGAAAAATATCAGCCATATTTTGTGCGTTTTATGATTTACGTAGTTCTTTTCACATTATTGCACTTTTTTTCTCCTCACCAAACCCTGGAAGTTGGTCATTATTAGTTATATAAAGGAAATAGATGATCAAAGAAAATGTATTTTGCCAAAAGTCATGCAGCTTTTGGATGCAATAAATGTTTCTATCCAAATTGGTTGTTTCTAACTCAAAACTAACAAATTATCAATAAAACAGACTTGTGAGGTCTGACAGTTGTGGGTTCAGGGTACAGCTCTGCCATTTATTAATTTGCCACTTAACCTCCTCGAGCTCAAGTTTTGTCACTGGTAATGTGAAAATGATAGTAATATCCTGCCTTGTAAGGTGATTGTGATGATTAAATAAGATAATAGCTTCTAGTACAGTGTAACTGTAGGCAGTCCGTGAGTCATGTGTAATATCATTACTGTGATTGGGATAATTCTTATTTGTATTATAATACACTTAGGAGAACTGGGGACACATACCTTTTATATCCTGATGAATATGTGCTCTAAATAGCCCTAAACAGAAGAAGGTTTATCTATAGGGTGCCCAGGCAGACAAGACTTTAACTCTATTGACTTTTTAATAACTTGGCCAAATGTCATTTTAAAATTATAGGCAATTTTCTTTCTTTAGAGGGCAACATTTATTCACTCCTGGACAGTCTTACTTTGTTCTGGGAAGGACCACTAAGTGACCCCTTTAAGGTATTTACATATCTGGCAAAACCCCACTCCACTTTAATGTCTTTCCATGAATTTACAAGGTGTCCCAGGAGCCTCTGGAAGTTCTGATGAACTGGGGTACCTAATTACCTGACCTACATACCTATCTAGGTCAGAGAACAGGGAAGGTCAGCAGAAGCTCTGAGAGGAAATTGCCCTAAGGGAGGAAGGAGTGTGAATGAGTGACCCCAACACAACACAAGGGCAAGTGAACTGTTTCTGGGGACAGTTTCTGGCTGATACTAGACATCCTGATCCAGGATATGGTCTGCCTTGGGGAAAACAATGGATGAGCTGAAAGAGCTAAGAATGCAACAACTGGAACTCCAGGTTGGGATTGGTGGGGCCCTCTACTGGTAATTTTGGGGTAGGGTCCAAGGAGCTACTCAGGCAGAGGGCATTGAGGGTGTCAGCTTTGGGAGCCTCTTTGGTTTGGGTGGTGACATTGTGTTCCCCCTGGAAAGGCATTAAAATGGACTGTAAATGACATTAGAATGCCAGATATAAGCAACAGCAACAGTGGCAGGCAATGGGCATTATTCTCATTCCCAGGTTATTCCAGTGCCCGTTTCCAATTTCCAGTGGCACATTCCTGATTTGGTAATAGTGTCAACATTGGCCGTGAAGAAGGCACTTCCTGTGGCTTGCTCACACCATCCACATTTACCCTTAAAACAAGAGAACTCAGACTGAATCTGAGGACTGAGTGAGCACACTTAGGAGTTTTGATCATACCAAGGAGGGAGCTGTTTCATGTGAAAGGGGGAACGCTCAGATTTTCTGCTAATCTGGATAAGTGAAGATTTTGTGGGATTGTAATTTGTATATGAAAGAAAAATGTAACTTTATGTTGTGAGCCCACACTGGAAGTCTTGGTTACATATGTAAATAACTATTGTGTATGTACTATGGAAATGATCAACTGCCATTGATATGATTACAAAAATGGTGGTTTATCAAACACCAAGGAAAGGTCAAAGACTAACCCATCACTAAGTTTGCGAACACTTAGCAAACACAGGCTAAGTGTCATGGGAATTCAGAACATAGGTAAAATGGCTTTTTAAGGCTCAGTCACCCAAAAGGAAGGCTCACAAGTGGAAAAGGACCACATGGCCTCTCTGTATTCCTAGGGGAGCCCACAGCTTGAGTGGTGGAGTGGAAAGAGCCTAGGTTCTGCAGTCAATCGGAACTGGATTCCCGCTAGCCTTTCTGAGCTCTGGTTTCTCATTTGCAAAGTGGGAATAAACATACTAGCTTTTTGAGACGGAGTTTCCCTCTTGTTGCCTAGGCTGGAGTGCAATGGCAAGATCTCAGCTCACCACAACCTCTGCCTCCAGGGTTCAAACAATTCTTCTGTCTCAGCCTCCCAAGTAGCTGGGATTACAGGCATGCACCACCACGCCTGGCTAATTTTGTATTTTTAGTAGAGATGGGTTTCTCCATGTTGGTCAGGCTGGTCTCGCACTCCTGACCTCAGGTGATCCACCCATGTTGGCCTCCCAAAGTGCTGGGATTACAAGTGTAAGCCACCGCGCCCGGTCAACATACCAGCTTTTTATGGCGCTGTCCTGGCCCTGCTGTGACAGAACATAGGGAGGCACTCTAGTGTGATGCCTAGTGCATATCCACTTCCTTGGTCCCTTTACCCCTTGATATGGTTTGGCTATGTCCTCACCCAAATCTCTTCTAGAATTGTTTAATCCCACAATTTCCACGTGTCGTGGGAGGGACCCAGTAGGAGGTAATTGAATCATGGGGTCAGGTGTTTCTTATGCTGTTCTTGCAATAATGAATAAGTCTCAGGAGATCTGATGGTTTTAAAAAGAGGAGTTCCTCTGCATAAGCTCTCCGTTTGCCTGCCGCCATTCGCGGAAGATGTCACTAGCTCCTCCTTGCCTTCCACCGTGATTGAGAGGCCTCCCCAGCCATGTGGAACTGTAAGTCCATGAAATCCCTTTTTCTTCCTAGTCTCGGGTATGTCTTTATCAGCAGTGTGAAAATGGACTAATACACCCCCTTTCTGTGTTTGATGGGTGTGGGGTAAAGGGGTGGTGACCAGAAGCCCACGAGCTCGTTCTTCACTGTTGGCGGGCCTCCAAAGATTTTTCTGTGAGGATTTGATAGTTTTCCCCAAATCCTAAAAATCACCCACCCCTTTGGGGGTTTTGTGATTTGAAGATAACTAGTAAAATTTTGATGACTTGGACTGATTTTTTAGTTTGCTATAGGACTAGGCTAATAGGGGCATGGGCTCCATTTCCATCCTGAAAATTTGCTTCTCGTGAAATGAAAATTCAATGCAGGCTCTTGTCTGCCTTCATTCTGGGCACCTGCAAGCGTGGGGTCAGGGGGTCCGCGGGCAAGTGCACTATGGAGAATTTGCTGCAGGTAATGGAATGGCCTGTAACTTGAAGGTGAGACTGGGGAGAGCCTAGGCCACATAGTGTTGCCCATTATGGGGCAGCCTGCCACGAGTAAGAGGCAAACTGGTGGGACAGACCCTCCAAACCTGCCATAAAATGCCAATCCAGGAGGAGGAATCTTTCCAGCTCTGTTTTATGTGTATATATAAAAAAGCTGGAGCTCAGAGTGGTTAAATGACCTGTTGAAGAAAGGAACAGAAATACATGTGATTCCAGGGCTTTGGATTCAGAACACTTATCCATTAGGACAGAGCCCAAGGCCACACCTTCCCTTTTTACATTAAGGCCGACTCTTTCGCCGCTAAATTGGTCTTAGTTCTTTAGACTTGCACCAAAATTAATAAAGGTCTTTTTTCCTAATTGCACAATCAAAATAAATTATGTCTACAAATTAGAAGGCAAGGAAATTGCATGTGCATTTTGGGTGCCCTGATAATGTCCTGCAGTAAATTGTTTTCATATAAATTGCATGCTTAATTAATCGCTTTCAAAAATGCCCATGTATTTCTCTGCAAATACATCTCTGCCTGCAATTCATAAAATGCAAAGACAAATTAAATTGCTGATCCCTATATAAAAGTGTCACCCTTGGTGTATCTTGGCTGCGCTCAGTCATTTTGCTTTCTTTCTGACTAGCGCAATAAACCTGGTGAGCCCCTCCCTTTCAGAGTTGCCCCTGGGTATCTGATTCAACAGATTTCAGGTCTTTCCTAAATTACAGCTGGACAAGGCAATAAAGTTAGTCTATGTGCTACAACCAGCTGCGTTAAAAATCTGGCTGGCTCAGGTGATGCCTGAGACCCTCTCAGAATGGAAGATAAAAAGACGCAATGAACTTTGGGAGAGCTAGCCACACTAAAAAGAAAAATACGTAAAGATTCATCTCCAAATCCAAAACAAAACACTTCCCACAAAAATGCATGCATTGATTTGATTAAAATGTAGAAAAATATGAAAACATTGTCATCCACAATTCCAGTACCCAGATATAATCACAGATAACCATGTCCTCTTTGGACAGAATATTAAATGTTAGAAAAGTTAATCATTGCCAATTGAGATACTTTGTTTTGAAAGTGATTTGCGTTTTGAAGATGAGTTTGGGTATGCATAATTTTCGTTAGGTAGAGAATTTGTCCGCTGTTTCGGGCTCCCAAATACAATATGCTTCAGGCAAAAGTTAATGTTTAGAAATGACTCTGGTATGGCCAGCTTGCTGCAAATACATCTGCTCTGATTTCTAGGAAAGAACTGTGCTAACAGAAAGTGAAAGGAACGCAAGGCTGCTAGATACTAGTTTATTTATCAACAAGGTTTCAGTGCCTGAAAGTTTTATTCTTAAAAAAAAAAAGATTTAAACAAATGTTTTTCTTATAGAATTCCGCGCTCTGGCTTCCCCTTCAACACTGGAGGGGGTGAGGGGGAAGTCCCCAGGTGACTCCTCTCAGCTCAGCCAGTGGTATCTGGGTGAGAAGGGACCCAACAAAGTAAACTCATTAGCCAGCACAGCTTGTCTGATTATCAGCACAGCTGATAATCCTTGCAGCTGGAGCTGAAGGGCTTGCCATTTGATAGCAAAGAAAGTACAAGTCAGTAGCGCTAATTTGTGGGGTGTCTGGGCTGTGGTGCCTATTCATTCCTGTGAAGACCAGGGTGGATTTTCTGTTGAGCTGAATTGTAGCAGAAGGGGTCAAGCTGTGGGTTAAAATCTACTGAGGTATTATTTCCAGTGATAACCAAAACCAAAAATCAAAACAAAACTGAATACTTTGCACTGTTGCATTTTTGCAGACACTGTGTACTTGGCCTTGCCTTGCCTTCTGGTGCCAATGCTAATTCAGGGTGCATGACGGGAAATTCAGCTTTAGCAGGGGCTCAGCTCCTCTCTCAAACAGCTGCACCTGAGTTGCTTGGCATTAAGAAGTTGTTACACCACAACATGATTTCACTGATAACTTTCTGGCTGACTCAAGCAGCTTTGGAGGTAGAGGTCCACTCAGGTATACAAAAGCCTGAAAAAGAAGTTGTCTTGAAGCAAATTCTGTGGTGGGTCCTACAGAGGTACTAAAATGACAAAAAGTTCGACCGCAGGAAAATGCTGAGACCAAATTCCATTCTTATGTTACATTCTCATTCTTTCTCATCTTAGCATAACAAAAATAAAAATAAAACACTGTCAGGTCAATAAATGATGATATCATAACATGTTTAAAAAGTATAAATATTTATAAATGATATATGCATGAGATATAATGTATGCATGAGGTATATATCTGAGCACATGGGTGTGTGTGTGCATGCATACTCCTGAATAGTGTTGATTCTTGATACATTTATAAAACCAAAATTTATATTTGGTACTCTTCTAAACCATTTTATTTTTTGCCATTCCTTTTCTTTCCAGACTTGGTAAACCCCCATCTGCCCTCTTTCCTCCTCCAGATATTTTCCATTTAGGCCTGACTTTTGTTTGATAGTGAGGAACCTGTGGACTAAATAAATTTTTAAGGCAAATTTGCTCCTTGGAAGCTTAACATTTTGTATGTCGTATGTAAAATATCCTGTGCAGAACCACAGGAGGAAAAGGAATTTCAGTGATCTTTAACTTGGTAGTGTGGGTCCTTTTGACAATCTGGACCTTCAAGCCATGGAAGGATAAAATGATGAAATTTTCTTTAGGAAAGAGGTGACTCTTCTTTAGGGTGTTTCCTTGAAAACATAATAGGCTCAATAAGAAGTCCGACCTTTTGATTTTATAGTGTAAGATGATGGGCTTTCTGATTGAGAGCTGTAAATACATACCTTCTAAGTCACTTCCTCCCAAGGTACACAGGAGACAATTACAAATTGCATCTATTTATCTCTCAAGGAGATAAGACAAGTCTTCATTGTGCCTTTCACACTACTGCCTAAATTTTGGTGAAATTTGATTTAGACTTTGTAGTCATTTCTGTGCTATCTTACATGTGTGCAAATCTGATAATGCCTATTCTTTAACA